>NW_012098388.1:178848-225831 GCF_000951045.1 Mandrillus leucophaeus | reverse complement strand
GTGTGGTATTATTTCTGAGGGCTCTGTTCTGTTCCATTGGTCTACATTTCTGCTTTGGTACCAGTACCATGCTGTTTTGGTTACTGTAGCCTTGTAATATAGTGTGAAGTCAGGTAGCACTGAGGCTTGAGTAGGTAAACAAAGCTCTAACTGGGTGGAGCGCACCTCAGCTCAAGGAGGCCTGCTTGCCTCTGTAGACTCCACCTCTGGGAGCAGGGCATAGCTGAACAAAAGGCAGCAGAAACTTCTACAGACCTAAACATCCCTATCTGACAGCTTTGAAGAGAGTAGTGGTTCTCCCAGCATGGAGTTTGGGATCTGAGAACAGCCCGACTGCCTCCTCAAGTGGGTCTCTGACCCCCGAGTAGCCTAACTGGGAGGCACCTCCCAGTAGGGGCTGACTTTTCTTTCTCTTCTTTCTTTTTTCATCTTGCTCTGTTCCCCAGGCTGGAATGCCATGGCTCAATCATGGCTCACTGCAGCCTTGACCTCCTGGGCTCAGGCAGTCCTCCTATCTCAGTCTCCCAAGTATCTGGGACTAAAGTTGTCTCTACAGTTAAAAAAAAATGTAGAGACATAGTCTTGCTATGTTGCCCAGGCTGGATGTGCATCTTTGTTCTTAAGAAAACAACTTATGGAAGGATGAAAACATATGATACCCTCAAAGGCTTCCATTTTAGATAGTACCTATAGTGTGTTCAGGAAGGTAGCTAACGTTCTGTTGCTTTCTTTACTGACAAATTTAAGCCAAAGTTTCTAAATGTGGTATTTTACATGAGGAATAAGTAGGATTTAGCTGTGGCTATTCCAGTATTGATAATACTTATAGTCTTTAAAAAATATAGAAAAGTTTATTGAAAATTATAATAGCTAGGATTTTCATTTACTTTTTTTTTGGACTTAGCTTTTGTGGTAGAAACCACTTGAAAATTAGTCTTCACAAAATCAGTGTAAACCCTACGGTATATACTTGGAGAGAATTTGTTTCCTTAGAAATGCTATAAGATTTAGGGACTTTAAGAAACATTTTCCCACATGACAGATAACAATTTTGGTGGCAAATCTTCATTGTGAAATCAATCTCCTCCCTCCACTGTTTTTTTTAACACTTAAAAAATTATCTGGATTTATATCTCTGTCCCGTAGAAAGTATGTCAAGTGTACTTGTGCTTGTCACCCAATAATGCACATAAGAAACACATGAAATTAGTGGATTCCTGATCCCAACTCAAATACACTTAGTAAGAGTATCCAACTTTAGGACCTAGGATTTTTCCAATTTGTGGCTCTGAGTCTCATATGAACTGTTAGGTAAGAATGACTGTGACGTATGCAATGTGTGGACTTACTGTTCCCAAAAAGAAGGGCGTCTGTCTGAAAGGCTAGCTTTAATTCAACGGTTAGTGAATGAAAATAATTATTTTTGTAAAATATTTTCTAAAATATGTTTGGTTTATATTTTAACAACTATATAAAACAGGATTTCTGAGGCTAAAATTGAATTGCATATTTGGTTCCGATCCTCCTAATATCCAAAGAAAAAAAATAAAACACGATGAGAATACCATGTGCTTTACATTATGTATGTAAATTTTTGAAGACATCCAGGATCATTTAGAATTTCTCCAAGAATATTGAGCCTTCATAAACTTGAAGGATTGAAACATTAGAGGTGAGTCAGCCCTCACTAATTAGTTAAAATCAACCAATATGATATGGAATAAGTCTTTCTGTGAGAAAAAATAAAAACAAAGATAGAATTGATGGAGGACTGGAGATTTTTATGCTGCAATTCCTTGGCAATGTCCTACAGGTTTCTAGGTACAGTCTTGCCTTTCTTTGTTTGCTAAATGATATTTATGTCTTATTAGTCTTACCACTTTTTTATATGGAGAAGTTAAAAATTAGTACTCTATAAATTCTAAGAGTAACTTATAATTCTTTAAATTCTTTAACATTTTTGTTCTGTTATAATAACATTTACTAAGTACTTGCAATATCACTTTATGCCAGTCACTTGGTTCATATCCTCATAAAAATGCTATGGGGCAGAATATCAGTCAGAGTTCTACCAGGGAAACCGAACTTGTAAAAGCTATATATTAAGAGATTTATTGCCAGGAATTGTACCACACAATGATGGTGGCTGATAAGACAAGTTCAAAATCTGTATGGCAGGCTGTCAGAAAATGTAGTCTGGAATTCTCAGCTACAAACTGAAGCTACAGTCTACAGATGGAATTTCTTCTTCAGAAAAGCCTCAGCTCTGCTCGTAAGCCCTTTTATCAGATTGAATCAGGCCCACCCAGATTATCCAGGCTAATCTTCCTTCCTTAAACTGATTATGGACTTTAATCTGGTCTACAAAGTGTTTTTCTCAGCAGCACCTAGATTAGTGTTTGGTTGAATTAATGGCATTGTAGCCTAGCCACATTGACGTGTAAAACTGGCCATCACAGGTATGAACTTCTGTTGTTCTAATTTTACAAATTCAGGAAACTGACTTTGAAAAAGTTAAAGTAGATTGCTACAATTGACAAATGATGGAACATTGAACCTAAGTTTGTCCAAACCCGGAACCCATATTATAAAACCCAGATGCTAAACAGGAAAATTGGCGTTTGACTACTAAACTATTAAAGAAATGAATGCTATGTGTGCTCTGGTGCACACACACGCGCGCGCGCACACACACACACACACACACACACACACACACCACTACCACTGCCATACAGCTATTTAGGAAAAATATATAAAGGGATATTTAGGACATTTGAATGCATTTATTAATATTGTGGAGATTGACCAGCATTTTCATTAATTCTGCTAGGTGAATTTTTCTTTTGGATGCCATGAAAAATGATCTGTTCATTATAAATTAGAGTAATCTTGGAAGTAATTTGACAGTCAATCATCATTTAATAAAATTGAAATAAAATGTCAAGAGTAAACTGTAAAGACAATGGGATCACTCATAGTAATTACTGTCAGTTTAAACTGAGGAAAACAGAATCTGATTTTTACCGTTATCAGAATGAGGTAGTTAGTAATGAACCACACATGCGAATCTGTAAAGTATAGCATTTAATTTATTGAATTTCTGCATATTGGCTTAATGGATGAGTGGCATGCATTTGTAAAAACAGTGACTCTAAAACACATTATACAATAGCAGCTAAGGAAATATTTATGATTCTATTATTACTGATTGTATTTGTGATACATTTTATTCTCCTGTGTATATTCAGAGATAGCTCTAAAGTATGTACTTTGAAAACCAGGAAAGCCTAGATGGAGGACACTCTGTTGAGTGCTAGAATAAGGAGAAAGAAAAAGAAAGCGAAAACAGAGGTACAAATACTAAAAAATCCTTTGAAAGGTGGCATTTGTTCTAGAGTTTCACATTTTCCGATGACTTGTCCATGAAGTTGAAATCATTTGTGCAAGCCTTATTTCATAATTTCACTATTTTACTTTTGTTCAATTATCAAATATTTCCCAATTAGACTGTACATATACTTGCATAGCCTCCCTCCTTTCATTATCTTCTTTGTAAAACCAGCCATTTATAATGAGCAAGACAATATCCTCCCCTGAAAATGTTTACTTTCCTTATACTGAGTCTCTGCTCAGCATGTAACATTGCCTATAGACTACAAAAGCCATTCTGTCCCTTCTAGATCACAAACTACCGTGCCATCCTTATGTCTTTATTACCCTCCAATACAAACACTTTCTTCTAGTCATACTGGGCCTTTCATTCCCACCATACTTATCCTCCATATCCCCAGACCAACCAACACCTCTGCTCTCATTGTGGGCCTAACAGTACACTCCTGACTTCTTGCCATATATGTGAATACTGTCGATCTAGAACCCCAGATCTTGTAAGATTTCTTTATTAAACCTGGTCTCTTCCTCTACTGAACTCAGATAGGAGGTCAAATCTGAAAGAAGCTTGACAACAGGCATCTGCTGCTTGAACTCCTTCTTTACAGTCGAATCAGATGATCTATACCCATGGATATTATGTTTGAAAACCTCTAGTAAAGGAGAACTCATTACTTTTCCATCAGGTTCAGTCTTTGGATAGTTTTAGAAGGCAGAAAGTTCTGATATGTAACTATTACCATTTCTTCTTTACTTTGCTGTTTCTGAATGCTAGACTATAAACCTCTTTATAACAAGAATGTGTTTTTTATTTCCCAATACTTAACACAACACTGGGCATGCAGTAGATGTTTAAAATACTTGAAAAATTAAATAAACCTGATTTGGGGTTCTTTCACTTTCTTAACCATTCATCTCTATATAAAACCTGGTTTGCGTATGTGCCTCAGAGCAAATGCATCGGTGTAGTCTGACCTTTCTAATCCACAATGGTCTGCATAGCCTACTTCTTACTCTTTTCTAGAAAGGCAGTCTATGTTCACATTTTCCAATATTCCATAGCTTCATAATTGCTGACAAAAATTTCTTTATGCACAATTAAATCCAAACCCAACTATTACTACTTATAATACTTATTATTTTTGCCCCAAGCCATATCTTTCTTACCAAGTTTTTGTAACATTGGTGTTTTAGGATCCACATGTAGAATACATTTTATTCTTATTAAATGTATTCTATTAGGCCTATGAGTCTCCCCATCAAGTCTTTTTTTGGATTTTGACTCTATTCTTCCTTATTTAGTAACACAGCCAGATTCACATTACTGACAAATTGTATAATAATTCCTGATGTGACCGTATTCATTTTATTGACTTAAAATATTGAATGGAAGATGAGAATGGCTGGAGACCTAGCATTACAAGTCAGTCTCTCAATCTTTGTCTCTCTCTCTCTCTCTCTCTGTCTCTCCCTCTCTCTCTTAAAATTGATCCATGAACATATTTTTTAGAGTCCCTTAGCCAGTTCCTATCACATAAATAAAAAATTGGTGGGATGAGATTCATGATAGGAATATAATGCAATGACATGCACTGTTAAAAGTAAATGGATTGATACTAGAAATGTAATCATACAACATTTCGAGGGTTACATAGCACAGGCATATTCAAATTGTTAGTAATCTTTATTATATATATACTCTCTCTATTTAGCTTCTTAGTTATTTAATTACAAAATTGAGTCTTACATAAATCTGTATATTCATAACATATAATGGTGCACCATATGCATAACAGGTAACCAACTGATTGTTGTTTAATGTGAAAGGACTCAATTGCAAAGAAAAAGGAAGTTATTTAGCTACAGTTTTCAAGAGTAACTCCCAGGAAAGAAAAATATGTAGGATGTGTACTAAGAAACTCTTTCCGAAGCTGAGTGTAAGGTTTCAAGAAAAACGTTCAAAAATATTACTTTCTTTCTAAAATAAAATACATTCTGAAAAATATTAGGAGTCATATAAAATAATGTAATGATGAATCTTACTCTCAATGTAAAACAAATGATCAATGCTTTCTAATTGTAGGTGTGTTGTACTGTTGCTGAGGTTGTTTTATTATTTGTTTTGGAGAAGCCTGAAGACTGTTTAGAAGGTTGAACTGATAAATTCACAGACAATTATATAAGCTTGTGCTATTCATGTTGTTAAATGATTGCATACAACGTAACACTTGAACAAGAACAAGTGTTATTTGTTACTGAGTCTCTTCCTGTGATCAGGTGATTAGCATTACATATTCCCAAGAGTAAATGGTTCCACACCTCAGGGATGAAGAAAATAACCACACTTTAATGGTCAGAATGTGGATAAGTGCTGTCTTGTAAACTGTAGTAAAGCCAAACATTTATAGTATCTTTTAAAGACAGTCTTATGATCTGTGAATGGTTTTCATCTATTAGAAATTCTGTACTGTTTGTCTGACTTAATGACTCATGAAAATGTAACCTAAAAGTGAAAATACTGAGAACATAAGATAAATAGTGGTTTTAAATCGGTAGTGGTATAGTCAATTTGTGTTGGTGGTCGGTACTTGTAGACAAGTAATTGGACTCTCTTGTCTTAATTCTGTTTCAGTTATCAATATCACTGTCCAATTTCAGCAGAAAATGTCAGCATTAAAATATATTATCTTATTTATTTCAAAGTAATAGTTTTTATCAAGGAAAATTTCAAAAACGCAGAGAGGCGTAAAAAGTAAGAGGAAAAATATGCTGTCACTCTGTCACCTTGACCACTAAGTAGAATGAAAAGAAATGGTTGTTATTAGCATCTATAGAGTGTCTTTTTACAGAATTCTGATTAGCATCTACATAATGCTTGATAACATCACTTTTCTCTTAACAATGCATTCTGAACACTTTTATGCCATTAGAAAGTCTCCTATAGTATTATTTTTAAGTAATAAAATTCTATGCTACAGCAGAATTTATTTAACCAAGCTCCAATTGATGGGCATTTAAGTTAATTTTGGTCTCTTGATGAAAGTAAAAAGACTGTTTTAAAAATTCCCTTTTGAAATGATTACATACAATTCTGAGCCTGGTTTTGTATAAGAAGTATATATTTGTTACATAGGCATTCAAAAGAACACATCTTCTGTTCTCTATTTAAAATTGTAGAATCATGTTAATGTAATGAAACAAATGGCTAGCTAGAATAAGATGGAAACTTGTAGATGCCTGCATTAAATCATAAATTTGGACTTTGAAAGAATTGCTATTGCATATGACTGTTGTTTTTTAGCATGAAAGTTGCTTTTTTTTAGAATAGCTGGATCTATTTATCGGTTCATTTGTGAAGCACAGGTACCTTAAATTGGATCCAATATCTGTTCATATCCTCAATTAATGTAATAATTTTTTGACTAAATTTTATTTAAAAAGAATCAACAGAATTGATAAAAAGCAATGGCTATAGATGTCCAACTTTTTTAGGTCAAAGATAGTGTTCTACAATTTCTGGAAGCTTCTTTAAAATGTTATCTATCTTGCCTGGTTTGATCTGACATATGAAATATATCTCTCTGTACTTTATATGTTTTGGGGCATAGGTGATATTCAGAGTTACATTGTTTCATAATATTATCACAATTTTAAACAATTACAAGAGAAAAATGATAATGATCACATTATAATTTATTGTAAAAATTATACATATATATCTGTGTGATATTTGATAGATTTGCTCTTACATAAGAAAATTATGAAAGTAGATAGAAACAGCCTTCTGAAATATAAAATATTTGTCCTAGCTTTTCCTGAATAGCAGAAACTAAGTATACTAAAATAAATGTCTTCAAGATTTTCTTCACACATTTCTCAGACTTTGTTTTATATCAGACACTTTCAGATAACATATGTTTAATGAAAACACAATGATGTGCTGAGTTTTCATTTTAAAATGTTTTTACTTAAAAATCGAAAAGAATTTGGAGACACTCAAGTTGTATTGTTTTGTTTTGTTTTGTTTTGTTTTGAGACAGAGTCTCACTCTGTCGCCCAGGCTGGAGTGCAGTGGCGCGATCTCGGCTCACTGCAACCTCTGCCTCCTGGGTTCAAGCAATTTTCATGCCTCAGCATCCCGAGTAGCTGGGATCACAGGCGTGCACCACCACGCCTGGCTAATTTTTGTATAGACAGGATTTTGTATAGACAGAATTTTGCCATGTTGGCCAGGCTCGTCTTGAACTCCTGACCTCAAGTGATTCGCCTGCCTTGGCCTCCCAAAAGTGCTGGGATTACAGGCGTGAGCCACCGCAACTGGCAAGTTAAATTGTTATATGCAGGTATATTTATTCAAGTGCACATATTTAATATAAGCACAATCTGATTTTTTAAAAAATCAAAGTTCATGTATAAAACCTAAAGAATTGTAGTGAAATCAATCAAGTCGTTGAACTTAACTGAACTTCTTTAATGCCATAACCTTGACATTCAATATTTCCTTTGAAATATAATATTCCCTTTTACATTATTCATGAAAATGCCATGCCAGTGTAGTGGAAGGTGTCACCTCAGTGCAGCAATAGCCAGTAACATTTCCTTTTCTAGTCATAAAAACTTTCGTTTATTCATGTTGATTTGTTATAATTCTCAGTCAATTTTTCCTGGGTGAAGACATGAATCTGATGAAATGGTAGCAGCAAAATTATTGTTTGGATGTCTTATTCATTAAGTTTTTAGTTAAACTTTCTACTTTGAGATAATTGTAGATTTACATGCAATTGTAAAAGACATTACAGAGATCCCATATATCCTGTAATCAGTTTCCCTCAATGGAAACATCTTCCAAAAATTTCCTAGAGTGGTAACATCCTGTTAGTACAATATCAAACCTGGATATTGAAATTGACATAGTCAAGATAGAAAACATTTTCACCACCACAAGGATTCCTCCTGTTGCCAATTAGTAGCCATACCACTTACCTTCTGCTGTCACTCCCGCTTTATCTCTGCCAACCACTGATCTGTTCTCCATTTCTATTATTGTGCCAAGTCAAGAATGTTCCATAAATGGATTGGTATACTTTGTAACCTTTTTCACTCAACATAATTCTCTGGAGATTCACCCAAGGTTGCTGAATATATCAATAGTTTGTTCTCTTTTTTGTAGGATAGTATTCTCTGGTATGGATGTATCACAATTTGTTTAACCACTTACCTGATGAAGTATATCTGGATCGTTTGCAATTTTTGAGTGTTACAAATAAATTTGCTACAACAGAGCCTCACTCTTTCTCCCAGGCTGTAGAACAGTGTTGTCAGTGGTGTGATTTGGCTCACTGCAACCTCCAACCCCTGAGTTCAAGCAATCCTCCCACCTCAGCCTTCCAAGAAGCTGGGACTACAGGCATGTACCACCACGCCTGGCTGACTTTTGTATTTTTGTAGAGATAGGGTTTTGCCATGTTGCCCCAGGCTGGTCTTGAATTCCTGAGCTCAAACAATCTGCCCACCTCGGTCTCCCAAAGTGCTGGGATTATAGGCGTGAGCCACTATGCCTGGTCAAATCAATTAATTTTAAATTCAAAGGTGATATGATTCCCTCTTTGCCCTTCTGATTTCTAGTGTTTTATGAATTGATTTTAGTTGTTTCAGTGAATTAATTCCTACAGTATCTGCAACAAAAAGTATAACAAAGATCTCTGACAAGGTCATTCCCATATTGGGCTGTAGGAAATAGTTACCTAGCTACTTATTTTATACAAAAGACTGGCTACTAGAAAATGTAGTGATATTAATTGGTTGTGAAAAAATTATCTTGATTTACTGTAATGCCTTTTATTTACCTATGTATTCTTAAAAATCTATGGAATGTGTTCTGGATACAAAATAGTATATATGCCATATAGAGAGAACTTACAGAATTAGAAAAATGAGCTCCTATGTATCATTTATGAGTTTCAAAAATAGAGCAGTACATCACCATATTGAAACACCTTGGGGCATGGCCTTCTGGATGTTATCTCCCATTCTTCTTTTGGAGGTCACCGCTATTCTCAATTTGATATGGTTTGGTTTTGCCTAATTTTGTTATATAAATGTTTTAATCTGATTATATTCACTCTTCTATGACTTATTTTTTACTTGGTATTATTTCACAGATTATACTATGATAGTGACAGTATCATTATTTATTAATTTCCATTGCTGTATAATATTTCATTGTGTGAATATACTCCAATTTAATGTATCTCTTGTTTTCTTGATGGACATTTGGGCTGTTTCCATTTTTTTGCTATTATTAACAATGCTGCTATGTTTCCTTATACTGGTTTCCCAGTGTAGATATGGAAAAATGTCTCCAGGTTCCATATATATATCTAGCAGTTGAACAGCTGAGTCTATATGCATATTTTAAAGTATATTGGGTAATACTAAATTATTCTCCAAAAGTGGTGTACCAATTTACATAGCCGCAAGCATGCGTTCTCTCACATCTGTACTCAGGCCCTCAGCATTTGTTTGCTCACCATTATATTATTGGTCTTACGCTTATTGATTCAAAAGAGTATTTCACATATTTTGGGTACTAGGTGTTTGACAGTAATACATATTGCAAATGTTTTCTCCCAACTTATGGCTTATCTTTTCACTCTCTTTATGGTACCTATGATCAAACAAAGCCCTTAATTTAATCAAATTTTTTATTTTTTTCCTTTCTAGTTTGTACTTTAGAAAGCTTTTTGAATTTTTCTTTTACTAGGGTTTATAGCTTAAGTTTTATATCAGTAAAATGCTTACCAGAACAATGTTCTTTATCTTGAATAGTAGCTTGCATTTATCTAAAAATTATTAGGATATATATTTCATAATAATTTATATTTATAGGAGATATATCCTAATGGTTTTTATGTAAACACCAAATGTATATATATGTAACAAAGTTTCTTTTAAGGTTTTTAATTAGTTTCAGCTATCGATCTTAACATGCGTAAACTACCTTTTCTTTTCTGTTTTTTTTTTTCTTTTTTTTTTGAGACGGAGTCTTGCTGTGTTGCCCAGGCCGGAGTGCAGTGACGTGATCTCGGCTCACTGTAAGCTCCACCTCCCAGGTTCAGGCCATTCTCCTGCCTCAGCCTCCAGAGTAGCTGGGACTATAGGCACCTGCAACCACGCCCGGATAATTTTTTTGTATTTTTAGTAGAGAAGGGGTTTCACCTTGTTAGCCAGGGTGGTCTCGATCTCCTAACCTTGTGATCCGCTTGCCTCCACCTCCCAAAGTGCTGGGATTACAGGCGTGAGCCACCACGCCCCACCTTTTCTTTTAAACTACATTGCTGTAGTTTGCTCCTGAAAACACTTCTATTTCACCGAAGTGGGTGATGATTTTTGTGAATTTTCAGCTATTTGTCTTTGAATTTTCTCTTTGATAGACCCTGAGACTTTATTCAGTGATATGAGAGAAACTATGGGATTGTTAATATTTTAAGACATCATCATATTCGTGATTTATTGTTCTTTGCACAATTGATTCCAACTCAAATGTCCCATGAAATAAAATAACACACTCAGTGTGACTTGTTTTACTAATTATTATATGTAGCAATCACTTGACTGTGCAGATCAAATTTTACTTTCTAAAAGCTCCTTCTATTAGTGCTAATGTGTTTGTCCCTTTTAAAAAATAAATCTAGTGATCATTGGGCAGTTGGTGAGGAGGAACAGATTAGAAAATGGTTCATCTATATTTTTAAAATGATGAAGTAGAAACTTTGTCTTTTATGAAATTCTGCTGTTTGGTTTCTAGGAAAGTATATGCTTAATTGTTAAAATATTGAAGATCTTTCTATTAACTCTAATTTTTCCAGAGAGAAGAGGAAGAGGAACTGTCATTGGTTAAACACTCAATATAGGTTAGGTAATATTCTGGCCATATGACCTCTAATATTTTTCATTCATGCATTAATTCATTCAACAAATTTTTTTTGAGTATGTTCTATGTGCCAAGCTCTGTTCTAGGAATTGAGGTAAAGCAGTATATAATACAAAGAGGCAAAAATCATGATTTTGGTAGAACTTAAGCAATAAATATGATAGATTACTGCCTTAGAGGTATCTAGAAATTGAGAAATGTTATACAAAATAGCATATGGCCCTGCTGGTATAATTTTAATGGGCATGCGAGTCACCTGGGGATCTTGTCACAATGCAGATTGTGATTCCATAGGTCTTAGGTGGAGTCCTAAGATGCTGCATTTCTAGCAAGCTTCTGAGTGATGCCAGTGTTGCTGGTTTGGGAGCACAGTTTGAGTAGCAAAGAGTATATGGTAATTGAGGTGGGAGTCAAGCGTGGAGAGTGGGAGAGAAACTGGCTGCAATTTAAAATATGATGATTAGGGTGTGCCTTTTTGAAAAGGTTATAAGTGAGCCAAAATATGAAGAAGGTGGGGGATTTTAGCTATACACTTATCTAGGTCAATGAAACCAGCCAGTGCAGAGGGTGTTAGATGGAAGTGTGCCTAATAAGGAGAATGGCATGAATGAGAAGAATAGTAGTAGATTAGATTTGAGAGCCAGTGGGTATAAAGCAGATCTTGCAGGGCTTTGGACACCACTGTAAGTTCTTTGGCTTTTATACTGAGATGGAGAACCACTCCAGAATTCGGAGCAGGGAAGTGGCATGCTCTAACTTACCGATTTAAAAAATCACTCTAACTGCTGTATAGAAAAATAGACTATTATAAAACAGGATAAAAGCAGTGAGACCAGTTAGGAATCTGCAAAATATATGGTAGCTCAGACTTAAGTTTATAGCAGGTGAGATGGTGAGAAGTGCTAATATTTAGAACACATTTTGAAGATAGAGCCTAATGAACTCATTGATGTCTTAAATGTAGGCTGTGAAAGAAAGAAAGGAGTCAAGGATGACTGCAAGATTTGTTTGTGTGTTTTTTAACCTGAGTTTCTAGAAGGATGAAGTTGGCATCACCTGAAATTGGGAAGGGCTAGGTTTTCAGGAGTATGCTAGAGGTTCAGTCTGTGTATGTGTTGTATCTGGTGTAGCCATTTGATCTTCAAATAGAGATGTGGAGTAGGCAATTGTATATGAGAGCCTGGAATTCAGGGAAAGGACAGTGCGGAAGGTCGACTTTTTATTTTATATCGTTTTTGTAACAATCTCTTGCTGCTCATCTTTTATCCACATTTTATAATTGGGGAAACATGTTCAGAGGATATAACAAACATTCAGTTTGTAAGAGGTGGAGCAGAGCCCCAGGACAATCTCTAGCTCCAAAGGCCACACTGCTATTCTGCTTCAGTAGTAAAAAGAATCAACACTGGTCACTGCAGCTAGTTATGTGTTTACTCAGAGCAAGTCAAAAATATTTTTAGGCAGAGAAATTGAGTTGGCAGTTCATCTTTTTAACTTCTCTACTTGGGTACTATAGACAGATTTTGTTAGGTCAATGCTTGGCAGCTTTCAATATGTTCTAGAGATGCGTGTTCATCTGGGTGTGACTCAGTTTTTCCTAAGTCACTTCTGCCATAGCTTGTTAAAGGTAAAAAAACCATGTCTTCAGTGATCTTGGGGTCCTAGCAAAGCAATGTGTGCTTTCTCAGTGTTGGAAGCGTAGGGAATGGTAAAATGAACATTGCTGGCCTCCCTGTCCCCCAGTAGAATTCCAAGACATAGCCTAAATGATTTCTCAGAGGTCCCCAGCAGGATTGATTCCCAGTTGCTCACAGCAGTAACCTGTTCATTAATACCATTCATTGGCTTTTCATGCATCCATGCCTCACATTCCTCATTGTTCACTTCTTAGGATCCCCTCCCAAGTGAATTGTCTGAACCTAAGTCCATGTCTCTGGCTCATCTAAGAAAAGTGATAATGTGAAATGTGCTTAACTGGTCTATCCATGATAGTTGTTTCTAATTTCTACAACATTGCTTGGCAAGTAGTCTTAGTAAGTGTTTGCCACACCAGTGAAGGACTGTTACTTTCCTTAATGATCATTAAGTAATAGTAGTAGTTGTTACTATTATTTCAGGCAAATGTATTTTTAATAGGACACAGGTAAATTCCCCTTTGTCACCAACACTGCCAATCTTATTCCTTTCCTTACGTTCCCAGAAACAAGAATTCTTAAAACTTTGGTATATATACTTCTGCTATTTTGACTTTTACCTAAATTACATCATTTTATACATGTGATTATGTAATTTGCTTTTTTCACTCAAATTTATGATTTTGAGTTCTATCGATGCTGCGCATTTTCTGCCTTCTATCTGATTAAAAACTTCCCATTCTGTTTTCTTCCTTTATGGGGTTTAGCATTTTAAAATTCTATTTCTATTTTTTAGTGGTCTCTTGTAAGTCTTTAACACAAATATATGAATTTACGTTTTAAGAGGTACTACCAGAAATGAGCTAAGATTTTTATCATTTCTTAAATTAATTAATTAGCCTCTCTATTCTTTTTATCGTTTGTTTGTTTGTTTTTTGTTTTTCTGAGACGGAGTCTAGCTCTGTCGCCCAGGCTGGAGTGCAGTGGCGAGATCTCGGCTCACTGCAAGCTCCGTGGCTCATCTAAGAAAAGTGATAATGTGAAATGCTGTCTCTTATACACATCTAGATGTGTATAAGAGACAGGCTGGGACTACAGGCGCCTGCCATCACGCCCGACTAAGGTTTTTTTTTTTTTTTTTTTTTTTAGAGACGGAGTTTCACCATGTTAGCCTGGATGGTCTTGATCTCTTAACCTTGTGATCCGCCCGCCTCGGCCTCCCAAAGTGCTGGGATTACATGCGCGAGCCACTGCGCCCCCCGACTGAGTCTCTCTATTCTTAATGGCCAAATGTAGGCTACAGTTTACCTTTTCTCCTAGCTATCCCTGTTTACTTCCGTGTTTTCTAGGATTTTAGTTTGTTCTTGCTCCCAAATAAAAGGCTTATTATTATTATTATTATTATTATTATCTGTATTGGATCTTATAATTAAATTTTATTTATTTCATTTGCTTATTGTACTCCTTTCTTTAAATATACTTTTCATGTTGGGGAAGTATTTGCTTTAGTCACTAGGCTATGGTACTTAATCTAGGTCTTGACAAGTAGGATTTTGCCATGAAGAGGGAGAAAGAATCAGTATGAAAGGGAGTAGTGTCTGGATTTGCTTTGCATGTACTGGAATGTCTATGAGTTACCCTTTGAACACTGCTTTGTGTTGCTCTCGTGGTTTGTAATGTGATCAATGGTATGGTAAATATGTACATAAAAAATAATAGGAAAAGATATAAATATCAAATTAGAAAGTAACCCGAAATGAAGTGTTATCTAAGACAATACATTTAAAATGTAAAAATACACATAGATTCATTTGAAAATATTTGTCATATTTTTTTCAAACCTCATCCAATGTCAGCATAAACAAATATAACAAACTGGTTTTCAAATTAAATTTAAAAATCTAATTCTTCATACCTTTAGCCTCAGTGACTAGGCATTATGCCAGAAATTTTCAATGTTGGTGTACCATAGATCTGCCTAATTACTCCTAGAGTCATTGGAGCCAAAGTGCTGGAATGAGCCATCATTCCCCCACTCCTCTTTAACACCGATGTGATTGTATGCCTTAATTAGTTCTCTAGTTATTCATTTTATACGATCTCACCACTACCAGTGCTTCTCTGTTAGTACCTCAGTCTTCTTGTTAGCATTCTTACTAAAGGGTTATCAGAAAATTGAAGTTACTGAAAACATATCTAAAACACAAAGCCTGTGAACAGCACTTGAAAGCTGGAAGCCCTTGCACTTCCAGAATCCTGCTTGCATGCCTTTCAGATCACTTACAGTAGCAGAAAAGGCAGGCACCATCATGCTCAGCTCTAACTTGCTCTCTTTTATATATGATGCTGTAATCCTGGCTCTTAGTGTTTTGGGATTTTGGTGATAGATTTCATCACCAGTAATTCCACAGTCCCCAAAGAGTTCAACTCTCTCAATCAAATCTTAAGCCATATTGTTGGCTCCCTATAATACTTTAAATTCATGTGTACGTTTCTTATAGTGTAATCGTGTTAAAGAGGGAGAAATAGCCTTTTTTCCTCTTCTCAATGCATAATCTTTTTTAAAGTAATCTATTCTGATTTCTCTTGAGGTCTCTTTCCAATTACCTGCAAGTTTGCTTTTACTGTGGTATTCCCTGTATTGTATGTGTCTTATTCCTTCTGCAAGAAAGAAGTGGCCAAGCTGACAGATTGCTAATATTACCATTGTCTAATTACAGCTCTGTTATGTCTGTACAACAGAATTGCGTATCATTTAAGAGGCCACTACAGCATTTATCAGTCATTGTGGATTCTAGACTAACTTGACCATTCATTTATTTTTAATACATTTTTATTTTTGCCTTTTTTGAGACAGGATCTCACTCTCTCTCTCTCAGCCAGAGTGGAATGCAGTGGTGTGATCTCGGCTCACTGCAACTTCTGCCTCCCAGGCTCAGGCAATCCTCCCATCTCAGTGTCCCGAGTAGCTTGGGCTACAGGTGCATAGCACCATGCTTGGAAAATTTTTTAAGGTTTTTGTAGATACGAGGTTGCACTGTATTGCCCAGGTTGGTCTTGAACTCCCACCTCAGTCTCCCAAAGTGCTGAGATTACAGGTTTGAGCCACTGTGCCTGGCCTTGACCATTCATTTAGCCTTGCAATCTATGGCATGGGAAATCCAAAAGCACCACCATGACAAATTAACTCCCTGTTACAGACATAGCTGTTGTCTCTCCATATCTGGAGACCCTCAGAGCATTTTTAAAAGCATGACATTTTAAACGTTAATTATTATTGCCCAGCGAAATTAATCACACCTATCTATGAAGAGTTAATTTCTAATTAAACAGTTCTCTGTTCACTATCTATAATTCCCTCAAAGGAACCAATTATACTTAAAAGGATACAGAGCCTGTTATATTTCTTATGGTCTATTTTCATGAGAATATGTACTTACTATACCGGATTTCTGGCATTTAGTGCTATAGATATGCAAATTCCATTTTAACTCCCCTTAAGATTTCCAACACCCAAATGAACAACTAAGTTTTAACTTTTCATCTGTGTTCTCTCTCTCATCTGCGTTCTCTCTCTCTCTTTCTCTCTCTCTCTCTCTCTCTCAGCAGATGCTGTTAAAACTTTGTTTTATGCTATAGGTCCTTGTAGCGACAATTTTAGAAACAGCCCTTTCTTGTGTTAATACTATTATAAGTTCGGGGTCTCTAAACCAATTCTAAATATGCATTACAATTATAACTTTATATGTTATATTCTTATCCTACTTTTGTCTTAAGATAATTTATAAATGAATATTTTTTGGCATCATAATTTAAGCTTTAATTTTACTAAAATGTGCTTTTTGGATAACAGTAAACAGTTAATATGCTATAATCTCCTGGAAACACATGTTCACATAGCTTTTTATGAGCCAGGTTTTTGGTAATTCAGCATAGACTTTGCTATTGAACTTTCATTCTTAATGTGAAATCTGATAAAGAAAAATATCCTCTAATATTTTTTCTGGGTTCCAAGAACACTGTCCCCTTTCCCAAGTACTACATTTTACCTGAAAAATATATGAGAAAGTATGAGAATTCTTGAACCGAAAGCATTGAAATTTGATTATTTTCAAAATTTGTTAAGTCATTTCAAACTGAAATTGAAAATAAAATTAATTTCCAAATAGTAAAAGGATAAATGAAACTAAATCTGTTACTGAGAAAATAAGACAATCTTTAATTAGGGCTTCAAAAAACACACTGAATGTAGCTTTCGTGATTATATCCACTTTTAAGGTAGAACTTTTTCTATGTGCTAGGCAGAAAATGGAGCCTGAAAAATATCAAATTGCAGCATAGTAAATCACATTTGAATCCACGTTTTAAATTATCTGACCAGTACTTTATTCTTCCATGAGCCCTGAATATATTTTTCTCAGCCATAAAGTAGGCATCATGCATTCCTAAAATTGGAGTTGATTTTCTATGATAGTTTAATTTACTAGCTGCTCAGTTCTTCCAACTGTGCATGTTATACAGGAAGGTTATTTTTTTATTTCTTTGTAAAGTCATGTCTGATCTACCATGGGAGGAAAATGATTCCTAACTCTTCTCCATTTCTTTTAGTACTTATTCATATGCTGTTTCTGTCTTTTCTTTTTGCCTTTTCCCTAGTTGAAACAAGGATGAATCTATAAACTAAGAAAAACACATCTTTTTCTTCATAATATGGGATAGACATATTATCAATAATACTATATAATCTATTGCAACAATCAAGTCACCATTAAAATGTTTAGTTTTCTGAGTGTTTCCAAGTATGTAATGTAGGACAATGCTTTAAGTCCAGTTTATTCTCATTTTACGTGGCTTTTTTTTTGCATACTTTGAGTATATGTTCTTAAGAATATTCTTAAAATATTTTCCAAGGTACATTTATGTAAGCTAATCAAACCATGCAATAGATAAGAACTCAATATTTTAGAACTCAGTTATAAGAAGAGATATATTTGTGTATGTGTAGATACACACGTAGATTTAGTATATTTTCAGAGACATATACCTTGTAGATTTTTGTTATTGATTTAAATTCTTTATAATATACAATTACACATATATCTTATATCAGCTTAAGTATTTTAATTGCAAGATGTCTGTTTAATTTGTCTGCAAAGTACTGTTTTTTCTGGTCATGGTAAATTTCATATTCTCATATTCTTTGGCAATAGCTTTTGTTTATTATCACTAGAAACACTTCTCATGGGCTAGGTTGTTAATTAACTGTCATTTTTGTACAGGGTGTAAAAGAGATATGGAAGGAAGAGTACATGAGCAAATGGAATTTCACGCATTATTAACTGTTTTAGCGTCTTCAAACTTCGAACATATATTAATATTATTGTACCATATAAGTTCATCAGAAGCCTGACTTTAATCTCTGATTTATTGTATTTGAGCACTGTAAAGAAGCAGTTTAACACTGAACGAAAGTGTCGTAATGTAGCTTTCAAAGTGGCCATTAAAGACAGATCTCTGCTTTTCTATTAGTACATTTTCTAAGATGACTATCATTGCCCTTGTAGTCAGCCTTGTGTACCTTTACACAGATTTCAGTATAAACCCAGAAACTTAGAGCACTGAGAGAAATAATACCAGAATTATTTCACCTTTGGCTACTATTGTAAATTGACAAATGACATTATTGCTTTTACATTTTTGAAACACTACGTAGAACATATGCATCCAAATCAATAGGGTCATTTCAAATAAGTCATACTTCTTTGTTCCAACGATTCATTAGTCCTAGTACACTTCAAGTTCCCCTTTTAGAATTGCTTTCACAGGCCAGTTTATGAAGTAGAAAATAAAGATTCATTTCTTTTTGGTTAATACCTCATTTTTGGTCAAAAGTGATATAGGCCAATACACCACGAATATCTTCCTGAATCTGATTCTCAATGAATTTTGACTGTTTTCAAAGTTTAAAGCAATCTTTAAAAGAATGAAGACTTTCAGCCATTGAAACTGTCTAGAAGCTGAGCTGTGATATTTGAAGGTTCAGTATTCACAAATGCCATCATTACTTTTTCTTTCTTGAGAAGGCACTAGAAAGGGGGCTTTAATCAGAAATACCTTGAGGTTTTAGAGAAGGCAGATTCTGTCTGGAAAGTCTTGGGAACTAGAGGCAGGGTGCCATGCTATGATCAGGCAAGTCTCCAAACTCTAAAATGTATTTCAAAGACACACCTTGAGCAGGTTGAATAAACTTTTTGTCTTAAAGGACCCAGGATATACTGCATTATCAAAGTCCAAGCCCCACAAGGAGGTTATCCACCTGCCCATTGGTCCATGAGAAGTCATCTGCTGATGTGACTGTATTGGTGATATGGAGTATTAAGGTGGAACAGAAAACTCCATGGGAAGGCTTAGTGCTCGGGGAGAGATATAGGCAAAAGAGATGGAGGAAAGGGTTGCAATAAGGATTTGTTTAGACAATTCACTGGTGGTGATTTATTGGGTGTGGTTTACTGCTAACCAACACATAAATCCCCTGACATCTTGGCTGAGGCTGGTCATTTTCTTCTGACAAAATCAGCAGAAATGAAGGTGCCATAGCGTCAAGTGCTAGATATAATAGTAGCTAAACATTATCTTCAGCAGAGATGGGAGTTCAGAGCATCATTGTAAAATGCATGGAAATACCTAATGCAGAGGAGTCTAATGAATGAGAGAAATACCAAATGAATCTTTACAGAGTGAGGTAAAAGAAAAGAAGATAAAATCGAGGTTGGTGACAAGGAATTATTAAAATGGAATACGTTATTCTATGTATTTGCCTCAGAGTTTATAATTAGGAGTCTGTTGAACCCTCTTTCAAGATGTTTTCATCATTTCTTTAAGG
Source organism: Mandrillus leucophaeus (assembly GCF_000951045.1). Classification (NCBI taxonomy): domain Eukaryota; kingdom Metazoa; phylum Chordata; class Mammalia; order Primates; family Cercopithecidae; genus Mandrillus; species Mandrillus leucophaeus. The sequence goes on along the minus strand of NW_012098388.1, from coordinate 205,988 downwards.
ATTTAAAATATACTGCATCTAGAAATAATCCAAATTAAAATTGATTTAATACACTCCAACACCACATTGTGAAAATCATTCACTATGACCACCTGGGTTTGATATTGGGAAATCTATTAATATCAATCACTATATTAATAGATCTAAGAAAAAAATATACACTTACTCCTGTAATGCTAAAGTCTGGAATAAGACAGCAATGAAATTCGAAAAGATAAATTAGAAGCATACGAACTGGAAAAGAAGAAGTAAAATTCCCTCTATTTGCAGATAGCATGGTAGTATACCTGGAAAACCCTAGAGAATAAATGGTAACTGTAGCTCAAACAATGAAATAATTCAACAAGTTAGCAATATATAAATTTGACAAAATTTGACAGCCACCATATGGAAAATTAACAATGTTAAAATAGTTGGAGATTAGAATAAATTACAAAAATGTCACAAAATAAACAGAAAAGATAAAATGGGAATAAAATTAACAGAAAATGTGTAAAACATTCAAGAAAGAAATTATAAAGCCTTTCTGAAAGACACACAAAAGTAGACGTGAACAAATAGAAAGACATTCCTTATTCTTCAATAGGACATCACAACATCATTAAGATGCCACATCTCTCTGAATTAATTTAAATTTAACGTGATGCCAATGAAAAATGCCAACATGCCTTGCTATATGGAGCTAGGCAAGTTGAAACTAAGGTTAATATGAAGAAATAGTGAACAAAAATGTCTGGGAAAAACTAAAAAGGAAAAGCTATGACTAGCCCTACCAGATATTAGCATGTACTACAAAGCCTCAACAAATAACTGTCAATAGCACATGAATGGACCGACCAATGGAATAAAATAAAAAGTCCTGAAATTGAACCAAATACACATAGAATTATAATATATAATAGAAGTGGCATCTCAAATAACTGGGGCAAAGTTGGACCTAATAATAAATGGTTTTATATAAAAGAGGAAATTAGATGTCTTTCTCAACCCATACATAAGAATAAGCTTCAAATGAATCAGAAAACTAAATGTACCGAGGAAAACTATACAGGTGCTAAAAGAAAATATTGGTGAATTATTTTAGGACGTGCATGTAGGGAAGGACTCTTTTTTTTTCTTTTTTCTTTTTTTTTTTTTTTTTTTTTTTTTTTTGAGACAGAGTCTTGCTCTCTCATCAGGCTGGAGTACAGTGGTGCGATCTCAGCTCACTGAACCTCCACATCCCGGGTTCAAGCGATTTTCCTGCCCCAGCCTCCCAAGTAGCTGGGATTACAGGCAGACGCCACCACGCCCAGCTAATGTTTTGTATTTTAGTAGAGACGGGGTTTCACTGGGTTGACCAAGATGGTCTTGATCTCCTGACCTCGTGATCTGCCTGCCTCAGCCTCCCAAAGTGCTGGGATTATAGGCGTGAGCCACTGCACCCGGCTGGGAAGGACTTTCTAAGTATGACTAAAAATTCAAATGCCACAAATAAAAAGATTAATAAATTTTACTACGTTAAAAGTTTTGTATGACAAAATCAAAAGCCAAAAGAAAACTGGAAAAAATGCATATATTGTAACGTACATCACAGATAAAGGGTTAATGTCCTTAATATATGAAGAAGTTTGCAGAATTAAGTGGGAAGACAAATCCTGTAGAAAGATGGACAAAAACATAAATAGACAATTTACAAAAAAAATATAAATGACCCTTAAGCATATGAGAAGATGATTGCTTTTACTAACAATAAGTAAAAGCAAATTAAAGCTATATTGATGTACTGTTCTCACCCATCAGATTGGCAATAATTTGAACGTTTGAAAATATACTCTGTTAAGAAGCTGTAGAGAAACAGGCATTCTCATACATTGTTGGAATTTTGAAATGTTCTGAAACAAATGGAGGGGAAATAGAAATATCTAATAAAATTACATATGCAATCCCACTTTGACCTAGCAATCTCGTTTCTAGAAATTAGCCTGAAGATATATCTCCTGCAAGGCAAATATATGTACATATAAAGTTATTCATTGCAGCATTATTTGTAATGGCAAAATATTGGAAAGTACCTAATAGTCAAACCTAAGATATCAGTTGGATAAACTATAGTACATACACACAATAAAGCACTAGGCAACTGACACAATAACGAGGATCTCTTGATGAACTAATATTGAATAATTTCTAAGTGAAAGCAGAGTGAAAGAATGTTTTTCTACTATGCTGCCTTTGTGTGTAAAAGAAACTGAAAAAAGAAACTGGACATCACTTTAGCCAAGTGCTCAAAATTAATGTGTTTGTTTTCTGTGCTGTGTAACAAATTACCACAAATTTAGCAACTTAACATAGCATTTATTTTTTCTTTCCATTTCTGTTGGACAGAATTCTGGGTATGACGTAACTGGAATCTCTCTCAGATCCTTAACACTTGACCTCCTCCATAAACTCTCTCACACTTACAGTGTCTGATCTCAGGAAGGGCTTGGCCCCTTTGAAGCCAGATTAGGTAAAGTTCACCCAGGATACACTCCTTCTTTATTAACGGAAAGAAAACCAATATGGGACTTTATTTATACCCGCAAAACCTCTTCACCTTTGTTATATAACATAACTTGATCAAGGGAGTGAAATCCACTATCTATCTCTTATTCCTAGGGTAGGGATTTTACAGGGTTTATATAGGAAGGTGCGGGGATCTTGGAGCCCCTCTTTGATTTGGGCCTATTACAGTTAATATCACCAAAAAGGGGCAAACAGACATCTTGTATGTGCCTCCAGATGCAATACTTTTGGCAGGATATAACACCACTGAGAAGGATACGACAGCATTGATACAGTATTCCCACCCAAACTGCATACATAACCTGAATTTAGTCGTAAGAGAACATCAGACAACACAAATTGAGGCACATTTTATAATATAATTGATCTGTAGTTTTAAAAAATGTCATGGTCATAAATGTTTTAGAAATAATGAGAAGAGATTCCAGATTAAGAGAAACTAAAGAGACATGACACCCAAATGTAGTCTGTAATACTGGATTGGATACCATACTGAAAAAAAAAAAGATACTGTTATGAAGGATATTATTTGATCAATTAACAAAATTAGAATATAGACTACAGTTGAAAGTATTTGGGCCGGGCGTGATGGCTCATGCCTGTAATCCCAGCACTTTGGGAGTCTGAGGTGGGCGGATCACCTGATGTCAGGAGTTTGAGACCAGCCTGGCCAACATGGCGAAACCCTGTCACTACTAAAAATACAAAAATTAGCCGGGCGTGGTGATGCGTGCCTGTAATCCCAGCTACTTGGGAGGCTGAGGCAGGAAAATGGCTTGAACCCAGGAAGCAGAGGTTGCAGTTAGCCGAGATTGCGCCACTGCACTCTAGCCTGGGAGACAGCGTGCCTCCATCTCTAAAAAAAAAAAAGAAATAAAAACCAACAACAACAAAAAAGAAAATATTCTATTAGTGTTAGATTTCCTGAGTTTGATCACTGTACTGTGGTTATATAAGAGAATATCTTCTGTTCTTAGGAAATACATACTGAAATATTAAGGGGTAAAGGAACATAATATGTACAAGTTACTCTCATGGTTCAGAAAAAAAATACTATATGTGACTGTGTATGAGAGAGAGAGAAGGGAAAGAGAGAATGATAAAGCAAATGTGACAGAATTTTAAAGATTGGTGAATATTTGTGAAGCGTTATTTGGATTGTTCTTGTAACTTTTCTGTAATTTTGAAGTTATTTCAAAATAAAAATCAAATTAACAAAAAATAAACTACACCTAAACATCTTTGTACAGAGCCTACCTGGCATATAAGTTCTCGATAAATGGCAGTTAATAATGATGTCACTATTATTACCTAATTCTTTCTTACAACTTGAATTCAGTTGAACCTATTTATTGCCGCTACCTTGTGGGTTTTGATGTATTCAGCAGAGTGCACTATAGCGTATCAACTTTATGAGAAAACTTGGCAAACCGCTATTTAGGAATACTTAGTATTTTTGGTTTAAGAATACTTAGTATTTTTGTTTAAAGTCTAAAATAATTTTAGTTATAATATAAATGTGTAGAGTAACTGGTGACCAGAATTCCTGCAAATTTAATGCCACTGCATTAATTGATTGTTTTAGTTTTGGTTCCCCAGAAGCTGACCCCTAGATCCTGAGATGAGGTTTCAAGAGTACATAGTTTATGTGAGAGGAAATACCAGGAGATATTAGATATGGAGAGATGAGAAAATGAGGAGAAGGAATTCAATAAAGGGTTCATTATTAACCAAGTTACCACTATAAGCAAAGGGAACTTACTCCTGGTGGGGAAATCTAGGAGACAGTGTAATACATGCTTGAGACTTTGCCTGCCCAAGAAGGGATGGAGGTAGGGTATTTGTACATTGACCCCCATCAGTCATTGACTGAGGGCTTCTGGAGCATGCCAATTAAAGTCTAAGCACTTCCAGACTGCTACAGTGTCATATCAGATTCCTCTAGGCAATGGGTTGCAAGAGCTGACATGTCGGAGACAGGGCTGGATGGATGCAAATGATGAATTCTGAGGGTGTACTGGTAAGTGTCTCACAGAATCTGCTGCTTCGGTGAGGCAGAAATCTGCTTCAGTCTCCCTGGTATTCCAGGAAGCATGTGGAGTGATTGCAGCCATAATTATGATGAAATCTACACTGAAACTAGGTTTCTAGGATCAGACACATCTGAATTGAGTTATTATTTTTTTCCAGTTGCTTGCTGAGCAACCTTGGATGAGTTATTTATTCAAACTTTTGGCTTCCTCATCTGTAAAATAGGGGCAGTAATAGTTTGTCTCCATAAAATTACTTTAGAATTAAAGACATTATGCATTTGAAAGGTTGGGACTAGAAAATCCTCAGTAAGTGCTAGTTTTATTATGCTTGCATCTCTTACAGTTACTATACTTTTCATTTTTAATCAGTCTGTTGGAGATGATTGTTCTTATCTTGAACTATAAGATGCACTACAATCTGCTAGATTAATTTGTACCTTGGTTCTAAAAAAATCTGTTTTTGTTATAGCCATTGAAGACTCAGAACAATAGGCACTCCAATTTGCTACCTGTTCTTGAAAATGACAATCAGTTACTTAGGAAAGTAACGTTGAAAAATACAAAGGAAAGTCAGAGAGATTGGAACCAAATAATGAAGGTCAAGCATCATCAAAAACACAAGTTGTGAGTGACACATAAAGGGAAGAAGAATAAACATCTTAAGGACTGGATTAGCCATGTTTAGTATGCTTTTGAAATATTTATGAAATAATCACAGTTGAACTGTTTGCATGAGCTAGATTTGGTTGAGTACGAGTAGAAAACTGCCTATTCTTTCTCACTTCCTCTTTAAATCAAGTCATGGTCTTGTCCTTTCCTACTCATGAATGCAACCGAAGGCAGAGCCCACAGCTTACCAGTCTCAAAGTGTATTTGTTTCCTAGGACTGTCATAAGAAAATACCATGAGCCGAGTGGTTTAAAACAACAGAAATGTATTCTCACGGTTTTGGAAGTCCAGAAGTCCAAAATCAAAGTGTTGGCACAGCCATGCTCTCTCTTAAGGCTCTTGAGGGATGATTCTTCCTTGCCTCTTCTTAACTTCTGGCAGTTACCAGCAGTCCTTCACCTTGTTAGCTTATAGCTGCTTTACTCCAACCACTGTCTTTATCTTCACATAGCATTCTCCCTGTATCTTTGTGTCTTCACATGGTTATTTTCTTAAAAGGACACCAGTCATATTGGATTAGGGGCTTACCCCACTCTAGTATGACCTCGTTTTAATCTAATGGACTGTATTTGCAATGACCTTATGTCTGAAGGTCACATTGTGACGTTCTTGGAATTAGGATTTCAACATATCGTGGGGGAGGGGGCGTAATTCAACCAATAACACATAGATAATTACAATCTAAGCCCATCAGTATTCAAACCCTAAATCTCCTCCAAAATAAACATCCCCCCTTTCTTAGCTGAAGACCACTTTGTGCCTGAAATGTTACACTGGAGTGAGAGCGACCTGAGTGTTTATTTCCCTGTCCCACCTTGTTCTGTCCCTCCTCCTCTCTCACTGACAAGGATATGGCTGAGTCTTCCAAGGTTAGAGTAGCTAGAAAGCGTGAGGGTGCTGAGGTTGGGAGGAAATGAGAAGGGAAAAAAGGATGAAGAGTTATTTTGATTGATGGAATTATTTTGGCCTTGGTGTCCTCTGAGGCAGCAGATTCCAAATTCTGATCCTTATTCTCATTAGGTTGTTTCCTTGCCTCCTCAGAAACTCACTTACTCTCTACTCTAAATTTCTCTCACCTGTAGCTAAATTGATGCAGGTGGGGCCTCTGACACTAATAACCAAACCTTCAGACCCTTGGTGTCTCATTCTGTTCCTTAGTTGGTATCTCTGTGTCCTCCAGGCAGTCATCTTGAGTGGAACATTTCTTGAAATGAATAAAAATTCCTTCCCCAGGATTGACATTGGTCCAACAATAAATTCATGCATCTGTCCTGTGCAGCTGGGTCGATCTCATAAAGCATTTATTGGTAAAAGTTCAGCCTTAAACAGTTGTTTCTTGAATTTTCAAGAGGCAGATACCAGTGCCCATGGCCTTCAGGTTTACTTTTTAAACCCTTCAAGCATATCTTATGGAAGTTCTCTTACTTGTAGTAAGGTGAAGCACCTCTCTTCCCTACCCCATTGACTCCCAAGAAATGATGGGCACATAAGGAGAGGAGATTGTAGGTTATTGCAGGAATGCAGAGCACTAACAATTTCCTCTAAAGAAAGCCACTCTATTGAACATCTTCATCTGCCCAAAGATTTCTTAAACTCCTATGAACAGCCTAGCCTAGAGACATAACAGTCTAATAAAAACCTGGCAGAACTTGTCAGCACTCATCTTTTAATATTTTCTAAAATGCATTGTTTTTAAAGTGCTTCGCTGAGGTATAATTCATACACCTCACCACTCACCCATTGAAAGTACACAGTTCACTGTTTTTTAGTATATTCAGAGGGTTGTGCAAACATCACTACAACCTAATTTTAGAAGGTTTTCATCATTACAAAAAGTAACTCCATTCCCATTAGCTGTCACTCCTTATATCTCCCTCTTCCCAGCCGTGGGCAAACACTACTCTACTTTCTGTTCCTGTGGATTTACTTATTGGGGACATTTTATATAAATGGAATCCATGTGGATTTTTTGTGACTGAAATTTTAGCATAATATTTTCAGGGTCATCCATTGATTGTAGCATATATCAATATTTTACTCATTTTGATTTCCAAATAATATTCTATTGTATGGATATATCGCATTTTATTTATCCATGCATCAGTTGATAGGCATATGGATTGTTTCTGCTTTGAGCTAGTATAAATAATACTGCTCTGAATGTTTTTGCACACTTTTTATGTGGACATATGTTATTTCTCTTGGGTATATATCTAGGAGTGGAATTGTTGGGTCATATGTTAACTCTGTATTTAACTTTTGAGGAACTGCTAGATTGTATTCTAAAGTGACTGTACCACTTTACATCCCCATCAGCCATGTGTGAGGTTTCCTAATTTTCAACATTCTCACCAACACTTGTTTTCGTTTTTTATTTATCATATCCACTCTAGTCTGTGTAAAGTGATTGTTTCATATATCTTACCTTATTTTTATAGATAATCAATTTGCTAGAGTTGGAATGTGTTCCCAAAAAGTTCATGTTTTGGAAACTTGGTTGTCATTGTGGTGATGGTGGGAAGTGGAGCCTTTGGGAGGGGATTAGGTCTTAGAGACTCCTCCCTCATAAATAAAGTTGTTATTGCAAAAGTTGCTTTGCTATACAAGCAAACTCTCTTGCATGTACTTTCTTATTCTCCTGTCCTTCCACCATGGGATGACCTTCACCAAAAGCTGCTCTCATGTTCTTGTACTTTCCAGCCTTCAGAAATTGAGCCAAATAAACTTATTTTCACTATAAATTACCCAGTATGTGATATTCTGTAATAGCAAGAGAAAATGAACTAAGACACCATTGCTTCTCTTTAGGATGTGCAAATAGTTTGTGCTTGCTTTATTTTTCTGACTTATGAGCCCTCTGTTAAAACTCAAAAATCATAAGAACAGTGACATTTAACATTCAGTTAAAATGACAACAATTTGACCAAAAGGCATTAGTAGAACTCTATGCCTAGAGTTATCATAATACCATATGCAAAATAAAATATGTATGTGTCATAAGGAATGAAGAGTGGAGTAAACATGAGATAATCTGACTATATTCTGAGTGCTAGATGTCTATGAGGGCTTTCAGGCTAGTTGCTTTTTTTAAAAAAATAACAATCACAGCAGTAATAATAATGGTGATAATAATACATAGCCAATATTGCTCCAGCCAGGTGTGGTGACTCATGCTAATAATCCCAGCACTTTGGGAGGCCGAGGCAGGAGGATGGCTTGAGTTCGTGAGTTCAAGACCAGTCTGGGCAACATGGCAAAACCTCATCTCGACAAAAAAGAGAAATTAGCCGAGTATGGTGGCCCTCGCCTCTAGTCCTTGCTACTTGGGAAGCTGAGGTGGGAGGATGGCTTGGGCCCAGGAGGTGGAGGTTGCAGTGAGTCAAGATTATGGCACTGAACTCCAGCCTGGGCAATGGAGCCATACTCTGTCTCGCAAAAAAAAAAAAATTAACTCCCTTTATTCCTATGAGAACCCCACTAAATAGACACTATTATCATTACCAGTTGTCAGGTGAGCAAACTTCCCCCAGATAATAAGATTAATACCACCTTTTTACAGACTACGTAAAAGTAGGGGGAGATTGAGAGGATACTAAAAATATCTAATGCATAAAAATGTATAAGATTAAGGACAATTGTTTCGCCTGTCTCTGCCCAGATCTTCTCAGATCCCTTTTGAGGATTTTTGCTGTCTACCCTCTCTCTGGTTTCTGTGCTCTCACTTTTATCAACCAGCACTAAAGGCTCTATTTAGGGTACCATCCTAGGGCTACTGAAGTTATACCCACTTCTCCAGGTGGAAGATCAAAAGCCTGGGAATTTCCTGTAAAATTTTGGACATTTTCCTACTGATAAACCTTTTCATGTTTTTACTGGCTTTCCCTGGAAGCATTCTTTGTTTGGAATGAGTCGCTTGTACACACATCTTGATCTCAGGGTTTGCTTATGGAGAACACAAGAAACAGAGAAAGGAGGATCTTGATAAAATATTTAACTAGTACTTAGTTTGTGAAGACAATGAGTTATAGTATCAAGGTAAAAACAAGAACAGTAGAAAATTATCTTAAACCGGGGGAATTGACATTAGAAACAAATGGATTGTCATGATTTGAAAATGTTAGAATGGGCTATTTACTCAGAAAAAGCTTCAAACTTGGTTTCTGAGAAGACTTTATAAATGTGCATAGCTATTTTCCCGGGTTAGCTTAAATGTACTGCAGTCCTTCTGGAACTAAATAACTAAATCAGTGGCTTCCCAGAGCCTCTACGGCTCTAATAATTGTATAAGAACACAACATTATCATTAACCTAAGCAGTAAAGCCTTTCTGATTATGCATTGTGCTAAGGGCCTTAGCATTATTGTTAAATGGGTTGAGTCCCTGCTTGTTAGAAACTTAAGAGAAAAATTTTCAAAAATAAATAAAATAAATCTGCCGTTTATGGCATTCTACTAAGAAGCATTAAAACAGGTATGAGAATCACTTCAGAGAAACATTAATGAATTACAAATATCAGTATTTCAGAGAAGTAATATCTACTTTGATTTTACAAAGGAGATATGGACAAGAAAAATCTGTTCATGACATGTCTGCTCCAAATAGATACATTAGTATTTTTCAGGAGAAAAGAAGTAACAGTGAAAAAGAAAATGAAACATTACACAGTATTGGGGCAAAATATTAAGAAATAAGTTTGTCAGAAAAATGTGAAAGTTTGACGCTTCTCTGTGCAGTAATTTTAAGTAAAATGATGAAGAAAGAAAAATGTTTGTGGTCAGAATATTTTAAAAAATTTGTAGGATAAAATCCCATTATATCATTGGGGAAACAAATTAACATTTCCTGGTAAAGGGCTTGATGCTAGGATCTAGTGTCAGAAACTTTTCTTACATAAATACTTTTTCTTCTTGAACCTTTAAACATATTTTGAACTAAACAATTTTGAAACAATTTTTTTTTTATTATTATACTTTAAGTTCTAGGATACATGTGCACAATGTACAGGTTTGTTACATATGTATACTTGTGCCATGTTGGTGTGCTGCACCCATCAACTCGTCAGCACCCATCAACTCGTCATTTATATCAGGTATAACTCCCAGCGCAATCCCTCCCCCCTCCCCCCTCCCCATGATAGGCCCCGGTGTGTGATGTTCCCCTTCCCAAGTCCAAGTGATCTCATTGTTCAGTTCCCACCTATGAGTGAGAACATGCGGTGTTTGATTTTCTGTTCTTGCGATAGTTTGCTGAGAATGATGGTTTCCAGCTGCATCCATGTCCCTACAAAGGACATGAACTCATCCTTTTTTATGGCTGCATAGTATTCCATGGTGTATATGTGCCACATTTTCTTAATCCAGTCTGTCACTGATGGACATTTGGGTTGATTCCAAGTCTTTGCTATTGTGAATAGTGCCGCAATAAACATACGTGTGCATGTGTCTTTATAGCACCATGATTTATAATCCTTTGGGTATATACCCAGTAATGGGATGGCTGGGTCATATGGTACTTCTAGTTCTAGATCCTTGAGGAATCGCCATACTGTTTTCCATAATGGTTGAACTAGTTTACAATCCCACCAACAGTATAAAAGTGTTGAAACAAATTGTATTCAAATTTCTTCAAGTAATAATAAAAGGAAATAGTTATCAGGTATACAAATAATTGATCTTTAAATATGTATTATATATGGATATTAGGAAAATATTTGAGTAGGTGGGTAGGAGTTAAGGGAAGCAGGAAAGATAAAATACACACCCTTGATAAAATTATATTATATAAGCAACTGCATATATTGCTTTTTATTGCTTCATACAATTTTATTATCTAAGCAATGGTTTTATTATATAAACAATGGCTTATATAATAAAATTATATAAACAACTTTTATAATTTTAAAATTGGCATGTAGTGTACATATATAATTTCCTTAAAACTGTATTATTACTTTCCCTCAATCACATGGATCATGAAGTCATTTTCAGTTCTTCTAAACATGCTAGAAATGTGGTCAGAGAGTAAAAAACAGGTGCAGATATATTGTTTTCAAACTTTACCTGTGTGAGTACAGAATAAAAGCATATTTGGATATGCAAAAACACTGAATATTTTCTTTCATGGCACCCTTTCTTAGAATATTATTTAATGATGTTGTCTATCAGAACTAGAGTAAACCAAAAAAGAGGAGAGCAGTGAAGTTTCACGATTACAGCTATTTGTTGGACCCCAATACTGAGCAATCCGTCCCAATTAAAAAAGGAAGGAAGACTTTAGAATAGAAGTATCTGAGTGATTTTATTCTACCCTTTATTATTTGGAACAATGTAAGGTAGGAATAAATGCAGAAAATAAAAGGATAATAGAATAACAAGCGTACAAGATCTTAGCACCCCCTTTTATTGGAGTAAAAGGTCTACTTGATGATAAAATGCAAAAAATTAAGATCAAATCAAGAGAAAACAGAACAAAACAAAAAGTTGGAGAGTGATGAATATTTGGTTAAAAAAAACAAACTGGTGCAGAGCTGTGAATACAAAAAACTACAAAATTGAAAATAAAGACTATGAGGGTTGTAGTTGTAGAACAGAATGTAAATATTATAAAGTTTGAAAAAGTGAATCAATATTATAAAAATGGGAACATGTTGAAGACAGGCAAGAAGGTTATTTTCTCTCCTTTCACAGCAGGAAGTACATCAGTCTGACTTAAAATTGAAATACTCATTTTAAAGTATCATAATTGTAGTAAAACTGATCTCTTAATGCTGTTTTATATTAATTTTCCTAAACTTCTAAAGCATGTAAGTTGACCATTAAGAAACTAGTAATTATTTCACTTCATATTATTTAATTTATTTGCAGATGCAATTGCATTAACTATATTTCATTCAGAATATATGACCATGTTTACTATAATCATATTTTATTAAATATCCATCTTTATCTCTCTATATGGATTTTAGAGATAACTGGGAAAATAGTTACCTGATCTTTACTGTTTCTTGTCCATACTTTAATAAATCACTTTAATATTGATTCTTAATATTAAAGTATATTATTTTGTAAAATCATTCCAGAAAAAGCCAATTACTAAATGTAACTTGAAGTCAGTACAACTTTGTATAAAGTCACTAGAAAACCACAAAGTAAATTTGATTTAGATTATAACAAAATGTCTACTATAAAATCTTTAAGGTTTTGCTTTTCTTTTCTTTTCTGTTTTTCTCCTCTCCTCTTCTCTTTTCTTTTCTTTTCTTTTGATTTCTTTTTTTTTTTTTTTTGAGACGGAATCTCGCTCTTTCTCCCCAGGCTGGAGTGAAGTGGTGATCTCGGCTCACTGCAACCTCCGCCTCCCGGGTTCAAGCGATTCTCCTGCCTCAGCCTCCCGAGTAGCTGGGATTACAGGTGCCTGCTACCACTCCCAGCTAATTTTTGTATTTTTAGTAGAGACAAGGTTTCACCATTTTGGCCAGGCTGGTTTTGATCTCCTGACCTCAGGTGATCCACCTACCTCGGCCTCCCAAAGTGCTAGTATTACAGGGATGAGCCACCACTCCTGGCCAAGGTTTTTTGGTTTTTTTTTGTTTTGTTTTGTTTTTCCAAAGCAGTTGAGTAACCTCCCAAATTACCACTATTCTGATTTTACAAATGTGTAGCCTTCACCTCTCTTTTCAGCTAGAAAACAATTTACCTTAAGTGTATGATTGCTGTCAAAAATGTTAGTTAACTAATAGAACTTCAACATAAAAGATTATAAATTAAAAGCACAAAATACAATTTTGGCAAGATATAGGTCACTCAGGGATGAAGTTCAATCTAAATAGCTGCCTTTCTTTTGCAACATGCTTCAGATTTTGTAAACTCCTTTTGCTCTTAAAAGAATATCTTGTGGATTCACAGCCCAAAATCTACCAGACATGAAAAGAGAGGCTGGTACCAATTTCACTGAAACTATTCCAAAAAATCAAGGAGTAAGCATTCCTCCCTAACATTCTATGAAGCAAGCATCATCCTGATACCAAAACCTAGCAAGGACACAATGAAAAAAACACCCAAAAAACTACGGGCCAATATCCCTGACTAACATAGACACAAAAATCCTCAACAAAATACTAGCAAACTGAATTCAGTAGCACTTCAAAAAGTTAATTCACCAAGAGCAGGTAGATTTCATTCCTGGGATGCGACGTTGGTTTGACATACTCAGATCAATAAATGTGACTCATTCATAAACAGAATTAAAAACAGAAACCATGTGATAATCTCAATAGATGTGAAAAAAGCTTTCAATAAAATCCAATATTGCTTTAAGTTAAAAACCCTCAAGAAACTAGACATTGAAGGAACATACCTCAAAGTGCTATGAGGGTCAAAAATTGGATGCATTTCCCTTGAGAATTTGAACACGACAAGGATGCCCCCTCTCACTGATATGGTTTGGATCTAAGTCCCCACCCAAATCTCATGTTCAATTGTAATTCCCAATATTGGGGGTGGGGCCTGTTGGGAGGTGATTGGGTCATGGGGGTGGAGTTCTCATGAATGGTTTAGCACCATCCCCCCTTGGGACTGTAGAGTGAGTGGGTTTTCAGGAGATCTGGTTATTTAAAAATGTTTAGCACCTCCCCCTCTCTTTCTTCTTCCTATTCTGCCATGTGAAGTACCTTACTTCCTTCTTGCATTCCACCATGATTATAAATTTCCAGAGGCCTCCCCAGAAGCAGAAGCCACTATGCTTCCTGTACAGCCTGCAGAACCATGAGCCAATTAAATCTCTTTTACTTATAAATTACCAAGTCTCAGGTATTTCTTTATAGCAGTGCAAGAATGGACTAATATACTCACTACTCCTATTCAATGTAGTACTGGTGCTAGCCAGAGCAATTAGGCAAGTAAAAGAAATAAAAGGCATCCAGATAGGAAAAGAAGGAGTCAAACTAAATCTCCTCATGGATGATATTATTCTACATCTATGAAACCCTAAAGGCTTTGCCAAAAGGCTCCCGGAACTGATTGACTTCAATAAAGTTTTAAGATACAAAACCAGTGTTTAAAAATTAGTAGCATTTATATACACGAATAACATTCAAGTTGAGAGTCAAATCAAGGAGGCAACCACACTTTCAATGGTGACAAAAAATGAAATATATAGGAACACATCTAGCTAAGAAGATGAAAGATCTCTACAAGGAGAACTATAAACACTACTTAAAAAAAAAAATTGTAGATGTCACAAACAAATGGTGAAACATCCCATGCTCATGGGTTGGAATAGTTGGTATCATCAAAATGGTCATATTGCCCAAAGCAATCTACAGATTCAACGCTATTCCTTTCAAACTACCAACATCGTTTTTCACAGAACTAGAAAAAAAACTATTCTAAAATGTATATGGAAACCAAAAACAGCCTAAATAGTCAAAGCAATACTAAGCAAAAAGAACAAAGCCAGAGGCATCACATACCCAACTTCAAATTAACTATAAGGCTACAGTAGCCAAAACAGCATGGTACTGGTACAAAATCAGACACATAGACCCATGGAACAGAATAGAGGACCCTGAAATAAACCGCATACCTACAGTCATCTGATCTTTGACAAAGTTGACAAAAATAAGCAATGGGGAAAGGACTCCCTATTCAATAAATGGTGCTGGGATAATTGGCTAGCCATATGCAGAATAATAATACTGGATCCCTGCCTTTCACCATGTACAAAAATTAACTTATGATGGGTAAAATATTTAAATATAAGAGCGCATACTCTAATAATCCAAAAAGAAAAGCTGGGAAACACCATTCTGGACATTGGCCTTGGCAAAGAATTTGTGACTAAGTTCTGAAAGCAACTGCAACAAAAACAAAAATTAACAAGTGGGACCTAATTCAACTCAAGAGCTTCTGCACAGCAGAAGAAACTGTCAGCAGAGTAAACAGACAGTGTACAGAATGGGAGAAAATATTTGCAAATATGCCTCTGTCAAAGATCTAATATTTAGAATCCACAAGGAATGTGAAAAGTTGGACAAATAAAAACAACCCCATTAAAACTAGGCAAAAGATGTGAATAGACACTTCTCAAAAGAAGACATATAAGTGAGCAATAAACACATGAAAAAATGCTCAACATCGCTCATCATCAGAGAAATGCAAATCAAAACCACAATGAGACACCATGTCACACCAGTCAGAATGGCTATTATTAAAAACTCAAAAAGCCACAGATGCTAATGAGGCTGTGGAGAAAATGCAATGCTTATAAACTGTTAGTGGGAATGTAAATTAGTTCAACCACTGGGCAAAGTGCTTTGAATATTTCTCAAACAACTTAAAATGGAACTACCTTGCTCCCCAACAGTCCTATTACTGGGTATATATCCAAAATAAAATAAGTCATTCTACCAGAAAGTCAAATGCATCCACATGTTCATCCCAGCACTATTGATAATAGCAAAGAAATGGAAACAATCTAGGTGCTCATCAAAGGTGGATTGGATAAAGAAAGTATAATATATATTATCTATCCTATGGAATACTACACAGCCATAAGAAGAATGAAATGTCCTTTGCAACAACATGGATGCCGCTGGAGGCCATTATCCTAAGTTGATTAATGCAGTAACAGAAAACCAAATACCACATGTTCTCACTTAGAAGTGGGAGCTAACCATTGGATACTTATGGATATAAAGAAGGCAACAATAGAAACTGGGGACTACCAAAGGATGGAGGGATGGAGGGGTGCAAGTTTTGAAAATCGATTGGGTACTATGCTCTGTACCTGTGTGAGAGGATCATTAAAATCCCAAACCTGAGCCTCATGCAATATACCCAGGTAACAAACCCACACGTGTACCCCCTGAAACTAAAAAAATAACATGACATAAAATTTTAAAATAATTTTGATGCAAAAAAGAACATCTGGGAATGGAATATATTTGCTTTTAATAGATACTTACAAAAGTAAACAATGATCTCTGGTAAAGTCCTGAGGCACGGTATCCTTACTGGCTGCGATAAGAACATGCATCAGAAAACACCAACATCCAAAACATCCAAGCTCAAAACACTAATTTATAGCCATCTAGATGCTTTTATATTCAGAGTTATTATAGAAAGCAAGCCTAACTGAAATCAGGTGTTCTACGTGCTTTTCATTCACCAGTGAAATCAGTCCAAGTAGCGTGAGACTGAAACCAGGGATATCAGCTTTCATCATCCTGCGAAAGCTCGTGCTGCTTCATTTCCTTCCACTTCTTGCTTTCCAGTCAGGTCTCTGGTTAGCAGTCTATGCAGTCCATAATTATGACCAGGGGTACTAAGCATGACTTTTTCACTTTCAATAGGCCTGCACTTTACAGCAAGTACTTCTGAGATTATTATCCAAAAATATCTAATAACAACCTTATACTTGGACCAATGGGCTTGTGAAATAATTTGTGTTCAGATAAAACTACTTTGTCTATCTAACCATATGTCAGAATACATACCCCACCAAATCTTTCTAATTCTCTAAATCCCTATGGAGAGTAACACATAGCTTAGCACTTAATCATTCTCTAATTGTTTCCTACATGCTAATTTTATCTCCACAACTGAAATGTAAATTCCCTGTGTGCAGTAACATGCCCTAATCTTTATCAGGCGCTACCGTAAACTGTGCTGAGCATATTTGATGCCTGTTTAATAAGTAGTTGTTTATGATTATCCGATATTAAGACTTAGACTCCTGATTGGGAGCTGCTTTCAGTTAACATAACACAGAAATGAAACCTCATGTCTTTTAGGAAATATTTCTAGACTCCTCTCCAGTCTCCTCTGGATTACTTTAACGCTTGATTTGAATGACTAGAACCAGAACATATTTAGAAGGAAACTCGAGTTGTAAATCCCTAGGAATGACTTAAGGTAAATAAACAAAGACATAACTCAAGTCCAGAGGCCAAAAACTCAGAGTTCACATTTTCAAATACTGGCCAGTCTGTCTTTCATACAGCTGTGTCAGCTAATTGCCCAATAGCAACCTTTTTGTTTGACCATAGCAATCTGTTCATTTCTGTCTCTCTCCTTCTCTCTCTCTGTCTCTCTATCTCTCTCAGCATTTATTGATGACTGTAAGTATCTTTAGGTATATTTTTCTTTTCTCTGAGTCTGCAGGGTCTGTTATGAGACTCAGTAACTCTCCTCTCTTCTCCATTGCATTCTCATTGCTGAGCACTTAGCACTGAGTGCTAATGCCCAGCACTTAGTAGGTGTTTAATATATACGTTGGAAGAATGAATAATTGGGTGGATGAATGGATGGATGAGAGATGAAAATACTGCATAATGAAAAAAGGTATCCCTTCCTATTAAAATATTTAGCCCTCCTTCCTTGGATTGTCTGGTGTTCTAAAGCGTTTTTTAAAAGACATATATGAGATTAAACCTAATCTA
The DNA here is from genome assembly GCF_000951045.1 of Mandrillus leucophaeus. Classification (NCBI taxonomy): domain Eukaryota; kingdom Metazoa; phylum Chordata; class Mammalia; order Primates; family Cercopithecidae; genus Mandrillus; species Mandrillus leucophaeus. The sequence goes on along the minus strand of NW_012098388.1, from coordinate 188,303 downwards.
GGCCCTTTCCCTGTGCGAACACAATAATTGAAACACATGACTTTAAAGAACAAAATGTGACTAGCTGTCTGAATCATTTCAGGGTGGCATTTAATATCTTTTTTAAACAAAAGACATACGTATAACTCAATAGTCATTTAACTTTCTCTGTTTCTCAATTTTCTTATCTCTAAAATGATGATAATATTTGCTTCTTTGTACCCATTTCATAGTTGAATTAAAATTTTGATCCCTGCCATATGATTCTGCCGCCCTTCCACATCTTTCTGCAGATACTGGCATAAGGTAGAGAGGTCAGGGAAAGGATCATTGTAGTGACCTAGTGAGGTGTCAGCAATGGGACGATAAGGAGTAGACAATGTAAGAAATTCATGCCAGAATGTGGAGGTGGGAATCTGTAGAACTTAATGCAAATCTCAAAGGAAACAGAAGAGTCAAAATGATTAACATTGGGTTTCAAAATCCACACCAAAAAAAAAGATTTTAAAAGTTGATTCTTTGTTCACATGTCTCATATATGCTTATACAATAACAGCATTCAAAAGTATTTTGAGTCTTATAGTCTTATAGATATTTTTACCTAAATTTTTCCTGTAGCAAGGTTTCAGGGACTTGGTTAATTTTATACTTTTTAGCTTGCCACCCAGCCCTTTGTTTCCTCTCTCTGGATGTGCAGAAAGATTTTAAAATCTATTCCTGCCAAACAGTTCTCTTTCATGGGAATTTGGTTTAAACCAGTTCTGTTGCTATGGTACCTAGTTTTCAGTTAATGGAAAATTACAAAATCAAAATAATACTGAATTTGCAGTATATATGCCCCCACTCATTGCATATCAACTTATTTATGTTGATTGGATTCGTAAATGATCAAAAGTTGCTCAGTGCTATAAAAAAGTATCTAACCTACTTAGAATTCACATACTAACACTTTTACCTTTCAAGTGTTTGTGTGTATGTGTGTGCATATAAATGGTAGAAGAGATGGCATGGAGCAGTAAGAGTTTTTGGAGGTGAAGAGACTTGACATTGAATCTCAGTTTAGCCAGTTAAAAGCTAATTGACTTTGGACAAGTTACTTATCACTTATTGTTCTGGACCTGTTTTCCAATCTGCAAAGTGGGTATTCATAATATAACTACTTTTCAGGAATGTTATTAAAATTAAAGCAGTATGTTTTAATTGCCTAGATCAATGCCTGGCACTCAGCAGATTTGCAGAAGCCTACTAGTGTTTTCAAATGTGGAGATGGCGTGTTTGTGTGTGTGTGTGTGTGTGTTTGTGTGCATTTGTGTTATGGGGTGAATTGTAACCCCTCAAGACTTATATATTGAAGCCCTACCCCCAGTACCTCAGAATGTGACTGTATTTGGAGAGATTGCTTTAAAATAGGTAGTTAAGTTAAAAATGAGATCCTTAGGTTAGGCGCTAATTCAGTCTGACTGTCATCCTTGTGAGAAGATGAAATTAGGATACTTGGAGGAAACACCAGGAGGAGGCATGCACCCAGGAGAGACCATATGAAGATATAACAGAAAGGGGACCATCTGCAAGTCAAGGAGAGAGGCCTTAGAGGAAACCAAGCTTGCTGGCACCTTAATACTAAACTCCTAGCCTCCAGAACTGTGAGAAATTTCCATTGCTTAAGCCACTCAGTCTGTTGTACTTTGTTACTGCAGCCCTAGAAAACTAATCCTATCTATCTATCTATCTATCTATCTATCTATTGGACAACTAATGTTCATAAAATAGAAATGAAAATAACATGCTAGTTTTCCTGAGTCTTCTTCTCTTCATTTACTGCCTCCAGTGTATAGTTTTCTATCTATCATCTATCTAAAAGGTCAACAAATGCTCATAAAATACAAATAAAAATAACATGCTTAGTTTTCCTTAGTCTTTTTCTTTTCATTTACTGCCTCCAGTGTATAGTTTGTTAAGTTATTATTTATTTTTTACTGACTAATACCTTGCATGGTATGAAGAACACACGTCTTAAATGTATATCCCAATGAATTTTTGCATATGTGTGCATCCGTGCATCCACTACCCAAATCAAGACTTAGAGCAGTCCTTGTTCCCTAGAGATCTCCCTCATGCTCCTCCAGGTAAAGAGCCATTCCTCTTCCCCACAGTAAATACTTGTGACTTCTTGTGTTTTATATATTTTGAATTTCATATACATGAATCATACATCACTCTTTTGATTCTGGCTTCTTTCACATAATGTCATGTATGTGAAATCCATTCATTTTGCTCTGTGTTAAATGTTCACTTTATTCATTGCTGAGAGCAGTATCCCGTTGTATGTACATACTCCAATTTATTTATTCATTTTGGTGTCGATGAGCATTTTGGTAGTTTCCATTATTTATAATTATGAATAAAGTCACTATGAACATTCTTGTAACTGTTTTTGGTGGACAAAACCACTCTTTTCTCTTGGGTAAGAAGTACATGGGAATTCTATAAAATGTTTCTATCTTAATGTTACTTACAGGATAAAGTCTATCTTTCTACCTTCTGAGTATTGCTTTTTAATCTCCCTACTAGAAATTCCCAGTGCTTCTGAACCTGGGGCAGGCATTTTTGCTCCCCAGGGGATATTTGGCAATGTCTGGAGACATGTTTGGTTGTCACAACTGTGGGGAGGATGCTACCGGTAGTGGGTAAAGGCCAGGATTGCAGCAATATCCTCCAATGTGCAGGACAGCCACCACCAACAGTTTTCTGGCCCCAAATGCCAATAGTGCTGCTGTTAAGAAACCCGGTATCTAGACTGATACAATTTAATTTTGTATTTTTACTGAGTAGGTATTCATTGCTTGACCAACCCCCATATTCTTTCTAATACATCTTTTTTAGAACTCTTAAGAAGAAAGAGTAACGGTAGCAGCATTTTCCACCCTGTTCTGTTGGAGTTATTAACTCTCACAAACTATACAGCCTGAGTTTAGTGAGTTCAAGGCATCAAAGCTTGTCTTTATCAATAAATAGTTCCAGAAAAGGGAAATAGCATGTCTCCTTTTAAAGCTAGTGATATTGCATTCTGTGAAGAATTATATATATAAATATGACATAAAAATATACGTACATATATATGCAAATGCCATTTCTTTGCCTCTATTTAGAACCAGCTAAGATAGCCAGGCACAAGGATACTTGTTCTATTTCAAAATTTCTACAGAAGATTCTTGAAATTCCTCCTGTCATTTTTCCCAGTCTCTAAAAACTGTGATCAATCCATTCCCCTGACCGCATGTCATCCATTGTTTTCTCAGGCAACCCCTTCTCACCTTCAGAGTAACAGAAGGTATATTATATTCACTTTAGTTATCAGAAGTACCTAAAAGAAAAAAAAAATGATCAAGTGATTTCCATTTCCATGAACCTGAGCCTTCTCCTCTCCCATATTCCTGTCAATTCTTGCTTTTGAAAACTGAGCTTAAGGGCAATATTGTAACTTACGCTTTTTGCTGATTTTATATCATTCATCTAGCTATAGGTCTGACAGAGGTGATTACTTAGCTCTCCAAATAGGCATGAAGTTTCCACCTGATGTGGTTGCCTTCATTTATTTCAGTGACATTGAAATGGAGGAATGATATTTGTTGGCTTTGGGCTTTAAACACATGTGGTCTGCTGTATTTTTGGCTGACAGCTAGAACTAGTAGTGCCTGACACTACAAAACCGAAAAAGTCAGCATTTGCCCTTTTCATTTTAAAAATTGAAAATCACAGATAATTAATCATACTAAATGTGAATATAACCCATTTCATTGATATAAAATCACCTCTTGAATTAAAAAAATTTTATAAATAATTATATTTGTGCAGCTTTAGCATACTAACTTTTTCATGAGTTCTTTTGTAACTTACATATTAATATATTTTTAACTCTATGCTTCCTTAACTGCATTATTCATTGTTATTGATATTTGATGTCTAAGGTCTATGTTGCCCAAAGTCTTATTATGTTTGGGAGAGTCTTATAAAATGAAGGACTGTCTATATTAAGATAATAAGAACATCATTGATAATAAGTGATGTAAAAAGAGAGAATAATTTTTCAAAATGATTCTCAAAGAAAGGGGTACTTTCTATGATTATAGAATCATTGAAAAATGCTGGAAAAGCTTAGTTCTACACTTACTTGGGAAATATTTTATTTAAGCTGATAACCAATATTATAGAGAAATTACTACTTTGGCCTATTTAAAAAATACTTTCATCTTCGGTAGCATTATCTAAACTCTAAACCTATAATATCGTCATTGGAAAGAAAAGGGTTCCCTGCTTTCTTAAAGACAATTTACATTTTAGTAAACAACACTATATGAATCAGTTCACTAAATGAGGTTCTGAATGTGAAGAAAAGCAAGCATAATGTGAAACCGTAACAGCCACTGTTTTTAATTGTGATCAATAATCTGTGTAGAGAACAAATTTTTGTTAATTCTAGAAAAAAGATATGACAGACAAGTTGTCCTTAAACATAAGAGAAACAAGATCAATTTCATATTCACTGTCACTGTGGGTGACATTCTTCTGAATAAGATTTCAAAATAAATGCTGCAAAACTTCAGGATAAAAAATAGAACATTAGCATTAATCATATTCATGCTCACTTCTCTGTCTATTTTCCCCACCTTTGTCTTCTACAATCTTCAGCTGTACAGGTGATACGCTTGTTCCATTTCAAGTCAAACAACACCATTACTTCATTAGTGTTGCGAGTCTGGCAAATGAGATCTGAAACGAAACACCTGTCCTTTGACCCTAACATGTTCCTTGCTTATGCAAATGAAGAGAGCAGTTTAAGCATTTAAAAATGTTTTATTTCTGGTATTATGCTGCAGGTTTTATGCTGACAAGGAACACTTAATGTGTGTGAAACTAGTTCTGATCATCTGGTTTTAGCTTTTTACTTACTGAATGGATTTTCAATGCTGTCATTTTCTTTTTACCTGAAGATCACATAAAGGTTCCACAGGTTTACATTTGCACATAAGAACCAGTTTGGTTTTAAGTTTAGCTGTTTGAGTAACCTCATGAAATAAATTAGAAATACATCTATTGAATTTACCCGTATGTTAAAATAGCTTTTTGGTTTATGCATTATGACTATCGCAATATGCCACACTAATATGTGAACATTTCTGTAACTAATAGATGTTTTTAAAATAGAAAATTAAACGTGAAAGGTTTTTTATGAAATATATTTATCAGCATGAATCTTTGCTCACTGAGCACCATTTAATAAGCATACTGATTGTAATGATTGCATTTTCTCCACTAAAGTTCTCAATAACAACCCTTGGATATAAAAATAAATTCACTTTTGTTATTTTAAAGCAAGTCAACAAAATAAAATTATTTGGGATAAATTGTATAACTGAATTTTTGTAATGATTTATCTCAGTAAGAATAGAAAATATTATTACTATGCAGATAAGGTGGCAACGGAAATCCAATGAGAAATAAAGACTATGAACATTGAATGCAATATTGTTATCTATTTGCCTTTATTCATCAAGGGGTTTCCAAAATGTTTTTACAAAGTTCTTATTTTCAATAAATTACATCAAAAATAAAACCTCATTAACATGAATAGAGTGTTATTGCCTTGAAAACTGTCTGTTGGAATTCTTGGCAGGAAAGAGAGACTAGTAGTTATTTATTTATGTATAGGTTTTTCTTTGCATATACAGTAGTCTCTCCTGATCCCTGGTTTCTCTTTCTGTGGTTTCAGTTACCTGAAGTCAACTATAATCTGAAATATTAAGTGGAAAATTACAGAAATAATTTCTAAAATGTAAATTGCACATCATTGTGAGTAGCATGATAACATCTTGTATTGTCCCGCTTGTCCTACCCGGGACAGAAATCATCTCTCTGTCTGTTCACCATATCCAAGCTGTACATGCTACTCACCCTTTCATCATTTAGTAGCCTTCATGGTATCACAGTGCTTTTGTTCAAATGACTCTTATTTTACTTCATAACGGCCTCAAAGCACAAGCATAGTGATGCTGGCATACTGCTATAATAGTTCTATTTTCTTATTGTTATCGTTGTTAATCCCTTACTGTGCCTGATTTGTAAATTTAACTTTATCATATGTACATATGTATAGGAAAAACATAGTATATATAGGCTTCGATACTGTCTGCAGTTTCAGGCATTGACTGGGGGTCTTGGAACATATACCCTGTGGATACGGAGGGACTACTGTGTTTTATGGAAAAATGGAAATTATTTTTATTAGAAAAGTTTAAACAAAAGGAAAGCAGAGCAAATTATTTTCTGTAACAATGGGAAACTTGTTTTTGTTATGCATATGTCTTTCTAGGTAGAAAGAATGCTTTTGGGGAATTTCAAATAAGTTGGAATGAAAACTTGACTTCTTTAACTATAAAAAATGCTTTAAAGTTTTAGTTTTTAGTTTTTGTAATGCCAATCCTGTAAGACAAACAACTTTGAAACCCTATATTTCAGCTTATCAAAGATATTTAAAATGTTCAGTGCCACCATTTAAGAATTATTATATACAGAAGTGTGCATTATACAGTAATTCCTACTGAGAAGCTTAGAGTCTTTAGATATTTCTCTCAAAGAATGGGATAAATTCCAAGTTATAATTTTTTAGTATTATATATTTCAGTGTAATATATTTTAGTGTCAAAAAATTCTCATGAACAACTAAATGTTCAGAATTCTCTTCGATATACCAAGATGTGATTTTACAACTTCTTTTAATGTGATACATTTTAGTGTCTAAAAAGCATCACTAATTTAATGTCAGAAATTCTACTCAATCCAAGTAAAATACATGTATTACAGACCTCTGCCCTATTAAAAAATGGAAAATCATATTCCCAATTTAAAAAATTATAAGCACAAAGATTTCTTTAAACCACCTTAAATTTTTTTCTCTCAACTTCTTCACTTAGCTAAATAAATACCAATTAAAAGTTTGCTCTCATGGCATTGTACAATTGATGGGAGTGGGTCAAACATGAGTGGGAGCTATTTCACCGGTCCAGGGGAAAGATGATGATCACTTAGATTTAGATGGTGGAAAAGGGAAACAAGAAAAGTGCACAGATTTTGTTTGTGGGTGATTGTTTTTACAGTGGTAAATAATCACATAACATAAAAGGTACCATTTTTGCCATTTCCAAGTTTACAGTTCAGTGGTATAAAGAATATTCACATGGTTGTACAACCATTACTACCATCGTATCTTCAAAACTGAAACTCTGTACCCATTGAACACCTTCCCACTTTCACTCCTTCTAGCCCCAGGTAGCAACCATTCTATTTTCTGTCCCTATGAATTTGAGATCTGTTGGTACCTCATACAAGTGGAATTATACACTCTTTGTCTTTTTGGGGACTGGCATATTTTACTTTTCATAATGTCTTCAAGGTCCATCCATGTTGTAGCATGTATCAGAATTTGCTTCGTTTTGAAGCTGAACAGTGTTCCATTGCATATATAGCCACCATTTTGTTTACCCATTCATCCATAAATGAGCCTGTGGGTTGCTTCCATGTCTTGGCTATTGTGAATAGTGCTACTAGGACCGTGGGAAAAGTGGAGGGAGTTGAAATATGTTTTGTCATGTGCTGATGAATTGAATATGAAGAATAAATAATAAATTGTCAAAAATACCTATCCAAAAGTATCACCCACAAAACAATCACCCACAAACAAAATCTGTGCACTTTTCTTGTTTCCCTTTTCCACCATCTAAATCTAAGTGATCATCATCTTTTCCCTGGACCGGTGAAATAGCTCCCACTCGTGTTTGACCCACTCCCATCAATTGTACAATGCCATGAGAGCAAACTTTTAATTGGTATTTATTTAGTTAAGTGAAGAAGTCGAGAGAAAAAAAATTTAAGGAGTTTTAAAGAAATCTTTGTGCTTATAATTTTTTAAATTGGGAATATCATTTAAAATGTTTTTCTTCTGAATATCATATGATGATCTTTTAGGAAAGTAAGTATCACACAACGGAAGCTCAATAAATATAATTTTATAAATTAGTCCATGAAAGGAATCTTTAAAAACTGCTTTAAATGTCTGTTAATCCCTTAGGATATCAATTTTATTGGCCTTATTTCTGTAGTTTCAAATTTGCTTTATTAAATTTTCTCATTAAAATTGTATATATTTAAGGTGTACAGCATGATGTTTTGATGTTCATGTACATAATGAACTGATTACTACAATCAAGCTCATTAATATATTCATCTCTTTAAAAGTTGCTTTCTTGGGGCTCAAAAACTAATACCCCACAATATGGCACTTTGACATGTTGGACTAAAGAAACAGCCTCAAGGTCTCTCTTTCACCCCACCCCACCCATCCCAGCATCTCTCAACCTTCTATCTCTCTCAAAACACAGGATGAAGCTCTTCTCTGAAGTTCCCTTATCTGCCTAAAGCCTGGACCCACCAAAGAAGAAAAGTTACCTCTGGTCCCTTCCCTGAGTTTCATTAACTTAACACATATTGAAGGAAGAAAGACATGTCTGTCAGCACACGTGGACAGACTTTTCTCAAAAAACCATTGTCTTCTATTTCAGTCCCATTCAGGATTTCAAAGAGAATCATTTACTAGCCATTGTCTGCTCTGTAGGCCCAATAGGCTTTGTTCAAGGCCATTATATGTTTTCCAAGTTCACTCACTTTCCCTTAAAAATATTTACTATCCCTCAATTTGCTGCATTTCCTCCGTCTCCCCTCCCCTTATGAAGAAGAATATATAAACATTTTTACCCCACTGTGTTGTTGGGTCGTTATTCTCCTGTGATTCCCCTGTGCCATGCACATTAAAATAAATTTTGTATGCAGTTTCTCTTATTAATCTGCCTTTTGTCAGTTAATTTTCATCAAACCTTAACAGGTGAAGGGTCAATATTACCCTTGGCCCCTACAGTTTTAACTTATTTTTCAGGAGACACACATTTGTTTCTTTGTGCATGGGTGTGTAGGTTTCTGTGATGATTTTACTAACTAAATGGGACAACTGTATCATTACATGCCATGGTTTCAATCATTCTTTTAAATTTATTTTTACTACTCTAGTTAAATATAAATACCACGCAATTTGTCATTTTAACCATTTTAAATGTATACTTCGGTGGCATTAGGTACATTCACATTGTTGTGCGACAGTTTCACTCATTTTACCAAATCAAATGTTTTGTCTACTGGCCAGGATTTATTGATTGTTGTAATGAAAATCTTTTCACTCAGACTTTAGCAATCCTTTTGTAAATACCCTAAATCTGTATTTATTTTATGATTAAATACTTTAGTCAATACTTTTAAACTGAAAATCCTGGTGTACTAAGTTCATTCATGTTTTTCACTCTCCTTTTTTTTTTTTTTTTTTTTTTTTTTGCATTTCAGTTTGGCAAGTTTTTATTGACTAAGTGTCAATA
>NW_012098388.1:1856-178798 GCF_000951045.1 Mandrillus leucophaeus | reverse complement strand
ATCTCTTTGGTTAATTTCCACAGTGGCTGAATCTGTTCTCTGTCAGAAAGGAAACTCTTATTTTCTTTTTTCAAACTTTGTAATTTTTAAACTTTTTGCATTTCAGTTTGGCAAGTTTTTATTGACTAAGTGTCAATAGACTTTTCTTCGTTGTATCAAGTCTACTGATGAGGCATTCTTTATCTCTGTTATAGTGTATTTGATCTCTAGCATTTCCTTTTGATTCTTTCTTAGAGCCTCTATCTCCTTTTAATTACTCATTTTTTCTTGAATCTTGCCTACTTTTTCCTATAGCCATCAACACATTAATCATACTTATTTTAAATTCTCTAGTAATTCCAACATCGATGTCATACCTGAGTCTGATTCTGATGCTCGCTTTGTCTTTTCAGACTATGTTTTATCTTTCTTTTCGGTGTGCCTTGCACTTTTTGTTGAAAGTCAGACATTTTGACTTGGTTCACAGGAACTGAGGTAAATAGGCCTTTAGTGTTAGAATTTATGTTAATATATGGCTAGGAGTTGGACTGTATTTAATGATTTCTGTATCTGTAGGTGCCCAAGGCTTCTGTTTCCTCTAGTGTGCTTGTTTTTATCTTCCAAGTTTTCTTTTGTCTTCCCTAAGAAATTTTTCTCAGATAGAGTCTGTAACTTTTGGTTCTTTCAGCTGTAATCCACTGTCATTACACTGGAGCCCCGTTGGTTTGGTTGTAGACTGTTGAGGAGAGGAAGCATTCTATCATCATAAATTCAATCACAGTCTTTCAGTGGGCCTGTGTCCCTGGACCGTGAAACACATTCATAAGCATTTCTTAGCTTTTTGTTTCCCACCTTAGGTGAGACAGGAAAACCAGAGGGAGCTGGAGTTGGGAAAATACTCTTCTTTCAGATGGGATAAGGCTCTGATAAAGCTTTTCCCTCCTGGAAAATAGGACTATATTATGGAGAACACTCACACTCAGGGCATAGTTCACAATATTTTCTCATGCCGTCACCCTGCCAGAACCACCAGAGGATCAATCTTGGCTCTTCAGTGTGAGAACAGGAGGGGTGGGATTCTTAGAGGTAAAGTTCAGATAACTGTAGAGGCTACCAGGAAATTTCTGACTCTCATACTAATCCACATTCAGTCTCCAGTAATTCATAAAAATTACCATTTAAGGATTCTTACAAGTTCATGGATCCAGTGTCCTTTTTTTTTTTTTTTTTTTTCCAGGCAAACTAATCACTGCTTTGACTCTGGATTTGCCTGTATCTCTGCATTTCAGTGTGGAAGTTTGCTTTGTGACCTCGATTTTCTGACGGATCCAAGAAAAGTCAATGATTTTTAGTTTCTTTGGCTTTTTCTTGTAAGCATAACTTCCTAGCTCTTTACATGTTGGAGCTCTTGGGTGGCCTTTTAAACTACTAACTAGTAGAGTGGAATGCAGTAAAACTAACAAAAATGATCAAACAACAGAGCCTGGACCATTAATCTCGCCATCCAATCGAGAGTAGAAAAGACGATGTCAGTAATGCAAGTGGCCTGTTACTAAAAACAACTTTATCACCAGCCCCTGTAAACTTTTGGGACAAAAAGATTCAAAATTATAATAAATAATATTCATATATATTTGAGTGAGATCAGTGATCTGGCTTCTTAGCCAGATCTGGCTTCTTAGATTCTTCATAGAATATCAATTTTGACATCTCTTTGGTTAATTTCCACAGTGGCTGAATCTGTTCTCTGTCAGAAAGGAAACTCTTATTTTCTTTTTTCAAACTTTGTAATTTTTCAACTTTCTAATGAAACCTTGTAGGCCTTCATTAGGAAGATTACCTCAGACTAACTTACTGCTAGCCATGTCCTTCAACAGTACACCTAAGAGAATATATTGAAGTATCTTCTCTCAGGCGGCAAATGTTTATTCACTCACTCTCTTAGCATTTTATGTTCCACAGTAGGATCTATGTAAGTCTCCTAAAGCCCACAGTTTTTAGCCCCAAAGAGCATTAATGTTGTCCCTCTAATACACAGTTGATGCATAATGGTGTCAAAAAAATTGCCTCAAAAAATCAATGATGTGAATCTGCACTTACTATAATACTGTGGTAGCTGGGAGCAGGCCATGTGTATACTCATGTATACAAACACACTACATATTCCTAGTTTAACTATTTGCTAACCCTGTTCATTGATCTTCACAGTATATTTTTTTCTCCTCTCAAACAATAGTTGTTAATGCTTCCTAAAATACAAATTGAAATAACCTTTTGCTGCAGATATTATGGAATCCAGGTGGACCTGAAAGTCTATGCAGAGTTTATTTTCTGGCAATGAGTCTGAGAATCCCCTTTAATAGACCCTGCCAGACCACTTGTTACATTTGAAAAATTCAGAAACAGCTTTTCCCATTAATTCATGCCAGGCCTAAGTATAATCCAAAATAAGTCATGTTATAAGGCATTTGGATTAGAAATAGTCTTTATAACCATATGCCTGCATTTATAAATGTACTTTTAGACAACATAGTACCATTCTAAGTTTTCACCACAGGATCTGTTTGACCTACAGAGATTTTTGTGTATCTCTAACTTAAGTAGAAAGACTGTGAGGCAACCATTTTTAAAATGCTTACAGACAGTAAGTTTGAAGAACTTTGAACTTGTAGCCTTCTGATGCCTCACTGGTACATCTATTTCAAGGCAGACTATTTCCTTCCTTAAGCCCAAACTTAGAAAAAATGAACAGGACAATTTTTCAGCTTTTGTCTAAATTCCTGTTCATGCATAGTGCCATTCTTGCCACACTATCCTAGCCATTTCTTCTGTGATGTCTCAAATGTGCTTCAAAGTTCAGTGTAGCCCTCATCACACTGAAACCTACCTGTGTGCACATCTTCTCTTTCAGTGCTTTAAATGGTATGAGAACATGTTAAGATTAGCTCTATAATGAGTCATTTCTGCATCTCTCAGATCCCTGGTATTGATCTTGACACATAATTTGTATTTGGTATGGTCATTCAGTGAGTAATTGAAAAATTCAATGATCCATATTATGCATGTCACATTTTAGCTTCCCTTAAAGAAAAGTTTTTAGGAAAGGAAAAGAACACTGGGGACAGGGGAAACAAAATTAACTTGGCCATGCTGAGAATTGCAGGAATGTGCACTATACAAACAGGTTAAGTAAGCCCAGTGTCTTCCTTACTTCCATCAGAGACCTTGCTTGGTTAAAAAGCAAGAGTGGAGCCCACTGTCTGTATTCATTTGCCTAATTTGTTCACACTCTGCCTTAGCCACAGAAGTGGAGAGCCTTTCCTTTCCTGGTAGTCTCCAGGACATGTCATCTACCTCCCTCATGAGCTGTAACATGGGGGGGACTGGAAGGCACAGCTTAGAGCCCCATTGTGTCCAGTCAGGGGAATATGGGGATAATGTGTCCATTCACTGACACTGGTGATTTTCTCCAGTAGGGTTAATGGTCGAAATTTGATTAAAGCAAGTTAGGAAACTCCAGTAAGACTAATTTTCTCTTGAACTCTATATGGTGTCTGTTGGCAAGAAAACAAGAGTTACACACTTAAGTAGGTTAATTGCAACTGAGGAACTCTTAAGAATCATAGTTTAAGATCAGTCCAGGCACAGTGGCTCACGCCTGTAATCCCATTACTTCGGGAGGTCGAGGAGGGTGGATTGCTCCAGGTCAGGAGTTGAGACCAACCTGACCAACATAGTTAAACCCCATCTCTACTAAAAATACAAAAATTAGCTGGGCGTGGTGTCTGGCGCCTGTAATACCAGCTATGTGGGAGGCCGAGGCAGGAAAATCGCTTGAACCCAGGAGGCAGAGGCCACAGTGAGCCGAGATCGTGGCACTGCACTGCAGCCTGGGCAACAAAGCAAGACTCCACCTCAAAAAGAAAAAAATCATAGTTTAAGATCAAAGTTGAATGTATATTGTGATGAGTCTACAGTGTGGGAACAACTTTTTGAAAAGTGTAATAGGTTTGAGAAAAAAATGGCTTAATTTAAAATATATGTGTATTTTCTATCATATATTCATAATTTTTGTGAAGATATATTCTCAGAATTCTTTAAAGTAGTGGTTCTCAATTCAGTGTATGCATCAGAATTGCTTTTGGAGCTTTCAATTAATACATATGGATACCTAGACCTAACCCTTGATTCTAGTTCTTTTAGTCTGGAGAAAGCTTGGACATTATTTAGAAACTTTGTCTTTGATTTAGGATTATCACTGCCCCAGGATTATGAAGAAATTCATCATCATCCTAAAAATATTATATTTCAGCCCTTTATTATAGTCATTTTTTCCGTAAGTGTCAAATAATAAGAATCCAAAGAAACGTGTCATGTATGTGTAGGGCCATCTTGATATAGTTGATGACAAATAAGTTGTTGGCTGTCTGGTTTTAAAGATATTTGGAAAGACAATTCCTTTTATAAGAAAACCAAACAAATTGCAACCATTGGATGGCTTTAGGCTGTCAAGAATTTTATTCTGGCTTATTGTCATCCTCAAGATCTCAAGACACAGATTAGACTATGAGAAGGCACAGTAAAATACTCCATCTTTATTCTTTGAGGTTCTTTTCTGAATTCCAGTTTTTTCAGTTTTATTGAGATGTATTGAAAAAAATTGTATGTATTTAAAGTGTACAACATGATATAATCAAGCCAATTAACATATTGATCATCTTACATAGTAGCCATATTTTTTGTGTGTGGTAAGAACACTTAAGATCTATTTTCTTAGCAAATTTCAGGTACACGATACAGTATTATTAACTATAATTGCTAGCTGTACGTTAAATTGAGATAACTTATTCATACTGCATCACTGAAACTTTGTATACTTTGAACAACGTCTCCCCATTTTCCCTACTCTCAGCCACTGGTAACTGCCATTCTACTTTGTACTCTTACGAGTTTTAATTTTTAGATTCCAGATATAAGTGAGATCACGCAGTGTTTGTTTTTCTATGTTTGGCTTATTTCACTTAGCATAATGTCTTCCAGGCTAATCTGTGTTGTCACAAATGGCATATCGTTTTTTTTTTTAAAAAAAAAAAAAACGCTAAATAATATTTTAGTGTGTGTGTGTTCGTGTGTGTGTATACATATCATTTTCTTCACCCATTAATCTGTGAATGACACTTCAGTTGTTTACGTATATTTGCTGTTGTGAATAATACTGTAATGAACATGGGAGTGCTGATATCTCTCCCAAACATTGACTTCATTTCCTTTGGATATACACCCAGAAGTAAGACGCTGAGTCATATGATAAATCTATTTTTTAATTTTTTGAGGAACCTCCATTATGTTTTTTATAATAGTTGTACAAATTTTCATTCCCACCAGCAGTGCACAGAGGTCTCTATCCTCCACATCCTTGCCAATACTTGTTCTCTTTTCACATTTGATAATAGCCATTCTAACAGTTGTGCAGTGATATCTCATTGTGGTTTTATTTGCATTTCTCTGATGATTAGTGATATTGAGCACCTTTTCATCTACCTGTTGATCACTTGTATGTCTTCTTTTGAGAAACATATATTAAATTCTTTAGCCAATTTTAAGTAGGCTTATTTGTTGTTGTTTCCTATTGAGTTGTTTGAGTTCTGTATATATTTGGATATATTAACCTTTTATCGGATGCATGGTTTGGAAATAAATTTTTCCTGTTTCATAGGTTGTCTCTTCCCTTTGCTAATTGTTTCCTTTGCTGTGCAGAAACATTTTAGTTTCACACAATCCCACCTGTTTATTTTTGCTCATGTTGCCTATATTTTTGGAGTTATATCCAAAAAGTAATTACCCAGACCAATGTCAAAAAGCATTTCCCTTATGTTTTCTTCCTTTTAAAGTTTCAGGTATTAAGTATTTAATCAATTTTGAGTTGATTGTTGTATATGGTGTAAGATAAGGGCCCAATTTTATTCTTTTGGGTGTGGATATACAATTTTCCCAGCATCACTTGTTGAACAGACTGCCCTTTCCCCATTGTTTCTTAGCACCCTTGTTGAAGATCAGTTGACTGTAAATGTGTGGATTTGTTGCTGAGATCTTTATTGTGTTTCATTGCTCTAAATGTCTGTTTTTATGTCAGTATCGTACTGTTTTGGTTACTATAGCCTTGCAGTATATTTTGAAATCAGGAAATGTGATGCCTCCAAGTTTGTTCTTGCTCAAGGTTATTATGGCCATTCAAAGTCCTTTGTAGTTACATATGAATCTGGGGAAATGCTATTGCAAATTTGATAGGTATTACATTAAATCTGTATGTGGCTTTAGGTAGTATTGACATTTCAACAATATTAATTCTTCCAATTTGTGACCATGGAATATCTTTCCACTTATTTGCATCCCTGGAATAAATCCAACTCAGTCATGTTTTAATTTGTTGATAAATTCATTTTGCTAGTATTTTGTTATGGAATTTTGCATCTATGTTCATTAGGGACTTTGGCCTGCACTTTTCTTTTCTTGTAGTGTATTTCTCCTTCTTTTGTATCATGGTAAGGCTGGCCTTGTGAATGATTTTGTAAGTATTACCTGCTTTTCAAGTT
Organism: Mandrillus leucophaeus; assembly: GCF_000951045.1. Classification (NCBI taxonomy): domain Eukaryota; kingdom Metazoa; phylum Chordata; class Mammalia; order Primates; family Cercopithecidae; genus Mandrillus; species Mandrillus leucophaeus. Next base: position 172,226 of record NW_012098388.1, on the reverse strand, counting down.
TTTGGAAAAGTTAACATTAACAAAAAAATGGCATTAATTCTTCTTTAAAAGTTTGGTAGAATCCAGCAGTGAAATCATTTGATCCTGGGCTTTTCTTTATTGGAAGGTTTACTTTATTACTGATTCAGTCTCCTTATTTGTTAGTGTTCTGCTCAGATTCTGTATTTCTTACTGATTCAGTCTTGGTAGGCTATATGTTTTTAGGAATTTATTCATTCCTTCTGTTAGTCTGTTTGACAGTGTATTTTCAGGAGTATGCTTTGATTCCTTTCTCTTAGATTTTGTGTATCTAATAATTTTTTTTTTCATTGTGGTTACCGTGAGGTTTACATAAAACATCTAATAGTTATAACAGTCTACTTTAAGCTGACAACTTAATTTTGACTTTGTACAAAGGCTCTATACTTTTATTTCTACCTTTCACATTTTATGTAATTGATGTGACAATTTATATCTTTTTATATCATATATTCATTAACAAATTATTCAGGCTCTAGTTATTTTTAAAACTTTTCTCTTTTAACTTTTGTATTGGAGTTACAAGTGATTTATGCATCACTATTACAGTATTATTCTGAATTTGGCTATGTACTTACTTTTACCAGTTTTATATTTTTATATGGTTTTTTTTTTTTTTTTTTTTATTGACCCCCATTCAGGTTTTTTTTTTATTATACTTTAAGTTCTACGGTACATGTGCACAACATGCAGGTTTGTTACATATGTATACATGTGCCATGTTGGTTAATGTTACTAACAAGTATCCTTTTATTTATATTTGAATAAGTATTTTTCGCATTTCTTGTAAGGCAAGTGTTGTGATGATGAACTCCCTCAGCTTTTGTTTATCTTACAAAGTCTATCTCCTCTTCATTTCTGAAGAATCGCTTTGCTGCCATAGTATTCTTGGTTGACATTTTTTTCCTCTTGCACTTTGAATGTATAATCCCATTCTCTCATGGCCTGTAAGGTTTCTGCTGAGAAATCTGCCAATAGCCTTATAAAGGATCCCTAGTATGTGATGAGTCATTTTTCCCTTATTGCTTTCAAAATTCTTTGACTTTTGATAATTTGGTTATAATGTCTTGATGTAATCTTTGAGTTTTTGTATTTGTGTGCTTTTGAGCTTCATGAATCTAAATATCTATATCTATCTCAATATTTGGGAAGTTTTCAACAATTATTTCTTTAAATAAACTTTCTGCCCTTTTCTATATCTTTCTGGAACTCCCATAGTAAATATATTGGTTCTCTTCATGGGATGCTCTAAATTCTATAGGCCTTCTGTGCTATTTTTTATTTCTATGTTTGTTTCTCCTCTAACTGTAACTTCAAATAATCTTTCTTTAAGTTCATATATATTTTCTTCTGCTTTATCAATTCTGCTATTTATGCTTTTCATTTTATTCATTATATTCTTCAGCTCCAGAATTTCTATTTGGTTCTTTTTTATGATTTCCATATTCATTGAACTTTTCTTATGAATTGTTTTTCTGATTTTGTTAATTTGTCTATCTGTGTTAGTTTGTACCTCACTGAGCTTTTTGTAAATAGTTACTTCAAATTATTTGTCAGGGGTTCCTAGATCTTTATTTATTCACTGTCAGTTACTACCAAAATTGTGAGTTGTTCTTGTTGTGTTATGTTTCCTTGATTTTTCACGTTCCTTGGAGTTTTGCATTGCTGCCTTCACATATGAACAAGGAGTCACCTCCTCCTTCAATCCTTACTAACTGTCTTCAGGATACAAAGACTTTTATTAGTCAGCCTGGCATTCTAGGGGTCTCTCAGACCTTTACTATGGATACAACTGCCCCACTCCTCTTGTTTCCTCTTGAAGAAGAAGCTTTATGTTTGAATGTCTTCTCTTGATCCTGCAAAGCCAGGCTAGGTGCTGACAGCCTCTCTTTTGTTTTTCCTAGGGCATTGCCCTGAAGTACTCAATGTTAATTGCCTTCTCCCAATCCCACAGAGTTAAGCCAGATGTCTGTGTGTGCTTGTGCCTGATTTGCAGAGGCTATGGGTAGGGATGGACAGAAGGACATGCAGAGTGCTTGGAGACACATGTGAGATAATTAGATGGGTCCACAAGTGTTGCATCTTTTGATGTTCATGGGCAGGGTTCATGGAGTTCATGATGCAGTGAGTAGAAACAATGGCCCTTTGTTTATTTCTTTAGTGAAGTTGCTGTGAGCTCCCACTCTTTTTCCCTGTTCTTAGCTTTCCCAAGACTATTCAACTGAGCCAGTTTCCTCTGTGTTATGGGTGAAGTGAGATAAAAGTAGGCCTCTTGGGCAACATTCTGACTAGCTGTGCTTTCACTTTCCCCTTTGAGAGAAATCATGGGCCAAGAATGTCTCTCTTGGCATTGAGCTGTGCTGCCTTGGGGAGGGGTGATGCAGGTAAAATGAAACTGTTTTCCTTACCCTCTTCAAAGTGTTTAATCTTGGATCATTTTTTCTCCCATGGAGCATTGGGACCTCTCCACTGGTCTCTGGGCTCTACCTAATATACTTTTGTCTGTGGGTGGTTGTCAAAATTGGTGTTGCTATGGGGATAAGAACTGAAAACTCTTATCCCACTGTCTTTCTAATGTCACTCTTCCCTGAATGGATTACATTAGAAAAGAACAAGGTGTTCACCTTCTTTAATGATGTAGTTTACAAGGAATCTACCTCTGGGAGAGATAGTTACGTTTTCATAAATCCCAAGGCACAACATTAGATGTGAATTCTTTTTCTTTTTTTCTTTTTATATTTTATGCTTCTTTTTCAATTTTATCTTTCTATCTATCTATCTATCTATCGATCTATCAATCTATCTATCCATCCATCCATCTATCCATCCAGTAGAGACAGGGTCTTACTGTGTTGCCCAGGCTGGTCTCAAACTCCTGGGCTCTAATGATCCTCCCACCTCGGCCTCACAAAGTGCTAGGATTCCACTTGTGAGCCACCATGCCCAGCCAGATATGAGTTCTTTTTCTAAAGGAAGGGTTTATTAAAAAGGAGTCGTAGACCATCACTGGATTCTAGTTTCCTGAGACATAGAGGGTACTCTGGCATTGAAGAGAGGCACTAGAAGGATGGACACTTTGGAATGTTTAACAAGTCTCTCATTTTACAATATCAGCAGCAGAGAGTGTTAAGCTTGAAAAAATAAGGAAAAAGTATAAAATTATGATCTTCGTGAATTAATGACATATTGCCAAGACTTAGACCATCATTTATATATTAACATTAATGCAATGTGAATGTTTATAATAAAAGACAAAAAGATGAGCTTCAAGAAATTAGACCTATTACTCATACATAAATATTTACTTTTACATGTTGTCAGAGAGTATTTGTACCTGTCATATTGCTGTTTTGAAAATTAGAGAGTTAAATTGACTCCTTCTTATAGATATTCTATTTCCGTCCTAAAACTCTTCCGTCACTAAATCTCTCACTAAACTCTCTGGTGTTATATAATCCTCACTTTCTAGTTAGTGGTAATCATAAAAACAGATAAAAAGACTTTCATTATTAGGAGTGGCATGGATGAAGTTGATACTATTGGCAGGATAGAACATGATAAAGAGAGCATGACCATTGTGACTTATGCATTAAGTGAGATGTTTTGGGCTCTTTCTGGCTATGCACCATATGGTAAGGAAATGATATCTCTCTCAGGATAGACTGGATTATAATGCAGTAACAAAAGACCCTGCTTAAAAAAAAAAGTTATTGTTATTTCAATATTTGCAAAATTTAAGGATCATGACATCATGATGAACATCTATAGAAATACATAGCTCTCTACCTAATTACAAAATAGAGATACAGAGATGAAGTACAACTGATTCAGATAGTTAAATTATTATGCTATTATTTAATGTTCTCATATGTAGTTTTATGTATTCCAGATAATCTTTCTAAATAACTTATGTAGTCATCTGTATTTTGGTCAATCTATTTTTTTTTATTTCCAAGTAATTTAATTTTTGTCCCATTTGAATTTTAAGAATAGAGCTAAATTAAAACTGTTACTCAGAGCTTTTTTTTTCTTCAATTTTATGTTAATAAAGGGTTCCTTAGATATTCCTAGTTTTCTGTAAATAGTTTTTATTTTCTTAGTAATCTACAAGTCAGATTTTAGGCAACAGCTGTTGAAAAAAGGTTAAGGCACTCATTTACATGTTTTTCAAATTGTAAAGTTCCAATGCAGGTTACTGCAGTTAGAATATTCATCACACAAACTGTTTCTAATACACCTTAAATTGAGATTGAAGTTTAAATGTTGATTTATGAAAGTTCTTCTTTAATGAAACTTGTTTTTATGAGATCTCTGAATGGCAAGAAGTAGGACTTCAGCTTTGGAACTGAAATAGCTCTTGGCTATTTGTTTTAATCACTTTCCACACAAACCTCACTTCTGAATGGGTCATCTTATTTAGAGTTATTATCAACTTACTTGCCTTAGTGCTGACATTGTTGATGGATTCCAAAGGAGTGAAATTGGCAATCCTGTATCTAATGCTAGTGTCTTTGGAAGAATAAACGGTGTTTCAAAGGGAGACTGAAGTTGAACACTTAACATTATAAATCATGATATATGTATTTTTTTGTTTTGTCTTGCCTTTTACTTTGGAGAGGGGTTTTCTTACTGCACGGACAATTGTATTCATTAAATATAGAAAGGTCATAGCTTTCCCAAAACTTTGAGCTATTCTTTAAAAATTAATCTTATTCTCATCAGGAGTTTGTCACTTCTAAACTGATCTGAGTTAATTTATTGGAACTGAGAGTAAGAGACATTACATAATTTGGGCACACGGAGAGAATCTGTGTCCTGGAACTTGCTGATGGCACCTTCAAAGGTGACTCAGTTGACCAGAAAGTGTTGATTTCCACTTTGTAATTTTAAAAATATATGACAATCAAAGGGCATTTCAAGACCCAGGAGGGAGTGGAAGTAGCAAATAAGCGTGATTATTGCAAAAGCTTACTAGATTGAGTAGAAGGAATATGCACTGCTGTCAAAAAGTTGAAATGTAAAATAGCCAGAACTTTTTCTATGGCTCTGATGATAGCAATCAACAAAATGAGGAAGATGATGTGACAGGATTCAGAATCTGACTAAGGAGTACTAACAGAGAAAATTATCATGTTCTTGGCTTTAGAGACAAATAAATGGGCCACGTGGGCCCAATCTTTTGTAACTTAAAAAATGGGAAAAGCTACGGGAGAGTTAACGTCACCATTTTATGCCTTAAGTGAGATGTTTTAGGCTCTTTCTGGCTACAAGGAGTGAAACCACAATTGGATTAATGGTAGTTGGCTTTAATGGTCCGTGGGAAACTAAAGGTTACAGGCAATCATTTCACCAGCCTCCTGGCTGGCCTCAATGGAAATAAAATTGTCAGACTGTAACTTTAAGGAGGCTGAGTTAGCAAATATATTAATTTCCTATTGTTGCTGTAATAAATTATTACAAATTTAGTGTCTTAAAACAACACAAATATATTATGTCACAGTTCTGTAAGTCAGAAGTTCACCATGGGTCTCTTTGGGCTAAATCAAGGTATCAACAGGAGGCTGCAGGAAACATGTTTTTTTGCCTTTTCAAGCTTCTAGAAACTCTCTACATTCCTTGGTTCATGGCCCCTGTTTCCATCTTCCAAGTAGCAGTATAGCACTATCACAACTACTTCACTGACTCTGCTTCTGTGGTCATACTGCCTTCTCTCCCCTGTAACCTCTGACCCTGATGCATCCCTCTTTTCATTTACTGAAAAAGTAATGACTGTGACATTACTAAATAAAGAAACTTTATCATATTTCTTAAAATAATTTATCAAAATAATTGTATTTATCAAAATTACAACAAATTAGAATTTAAAAAGAAAACAGATAACAATATGCAGGATATTAAATTACTCCAGCTGAAATGAATGGACAAGTGATTATAAAATAATTATATTCATGGTTGCTCAAGATATAAAGATACAGCAGTTACTGAAAAAAACAAAAAAAAAAAAACAAAAAAAAACAAACATTTAGAGTCCCTAAAAATCTCAAAAGAACACAACTAGTGAGTGTATAAAAGAAATTCTATTCAATATATATAAAACAAAAGATCACTATTCAGAATATGCAAATACCTCTTATTTATTAATAATGATCAAATGACCTAATAGAAAAATGGAGAAAATATTTAAGCAGATAATCAAAGCAGCCAATAAGCACATGTAGTTTTTCAGCTTCACTGTTAATCATGAAAATGTCAATTAAATATGTATGTACTCTTTTCTACTCACCAGATTGGGTAAATTCTAAATTATCAGAAAATTGAAAGGTTGATGAAAAATGGCTACAATTTTGCATATTGATTAAATCTAAAAAATAATCACCCAGAAATTAAAAATTTTGTTTTTTACCCTTGAGAAATACTAATACACACATATAAAAAGATATGCACAGAGATATTGTTTATTTTTATGGTTGTTTGTGGTAGCGAAAAATTAACATCAAAACAAACATAAAGGCCATCAAAATCGAGTAAATAAAATGTGGCAAGACATGTAATGAAGAAATACTATTCTGAAATTACGTGAAATGCACTAAATGTATATGTTTCAACATGTGGGGAAATTTTTTTAAAAAATTAGTGAGTAAGTGATATGAAATATTTATGTAAACTAAAGCACAGCCTTTCCATAGCCAGTAAGGTGGTTCATGCCTATAATCCCAGTTATCTGGGAGGCCGAGACCAGAATATAACTTAAGCCTAGGAGTTTGAAGCCACCTTAGGCAACATAGCGAAAATCCATCTTATAAAAAAAATTAAAACACAAAATAACACCAGATAATTTGATCGGCTACATATTCATATGTGCAGAAGTTTGAAAACTAATCAAGGGATTAAAAAGTGAATTTGTAATAGTGTTTACACCAGTGTAGAGGAGAAGTGGATCATCAAAGGAGGTGAGGATAGAAGAGAACCTGGCTATATGAGTGATGTCTTTAGTTATTTTCTTTCAAAATGTACCTGTATTCATATTTTCAGTAGTTTGTGAAGTATGCACATGAGGGGAAATGTGTTTAGGGGTAAACTAAATAAATTATAAAAAGTAGTTAGTTCTGGAAGCTGGAAATACAGATTATTAATATTATTTCTTTTTATGTGCTTTCTAAGTTTATAAATATTTTATCAGGATAATTATACCGAAAAAAGTAGTTTTAAAAAACAGCTCAACAGATTAACTTCAGAAAGTACAGAGCCACTGGGCAAATTCTTGAGCAGAGGAATTTATATCAAAAGCAGGATATGGAAGCAAAGAGATTTTAAAAAGACAATTAAGAGATGAGTATAGCTTTTGAAGCTCTGACATAGCTCTAACTAATTATTCATAAGAAATTAATAAAGAGAATAAAAGAAGGAATATTTGAATCAATAATGTCAAATAATTTTTCAGAACTGAAAAATAGGAGTGGAGTCCACTGTTTAAAAGTATGCATTGAATGCCCAGTATGATACGTAAAAATAAATCCACATGTCAAAATCAAGGTTAATGAGAACATCTTATTTTAGCTACCTGAAAGAAAAGACAGACTACCTACAAAAAAAGACAATTATAATGACACCAAGCTTCTCTTTAGCAAGGATAGATGACAGAAAACAACTGAGGATAAAATATTTTAACCTTAAATTCTATGCCTACCTAAACCATTGTTAAGAAGACAAAATAAATAAACTTTCTGATACTGACTAACTGAGACAACTTCTGTCCATAAATTTAGTGGAGAGGAAGGTTTTCTAAAGCAGCAACAAAAGTGAAGCCAAAAGACAAAAATAGGATTCACGTAACAATGCGTTTTTTCTTCCTCCTCTCGAAAAGAAGTTAAAACCGGTTTTACGGTCAATCGAATTTCCAGTAATTTTCCTTTTGAGAACAAGTAAAGTAATGAAAATCTTTACATTTTGCCTCCTGTTTCTTGATAAAATGTTAGGAAAAGTCAAAATAAATCAAATATTTGATGAAATTGATGCAGTTCATGTCAGTATGCAGTAACTGTAAGCCTTTGAACCTTATGTAGGCTGACATAGAAAGCAATGTAAAAATGGCACGTAAATTTTCTTTCTTCTTTTTAAAAAGAAGAGCTAGATGTTTAGATAGGAATACAAGGGCTTCATTTGTTCATAGGTTATCAAGATTTTCTTTTGAAGTTTTGTTTGGCAGACATCTTCCTTGTGGAGGTTTCAAAGGGTCTGAAAAGTTTTGGACACAACCAGCAACTGGCTGGATTAAGAGACATTTTTATTCAAATGCACATTGAAAGAGAATGACATAACCCTTAGTTCCGACGTGATCTGTTTCAAATTGTTAAAGGAAATATATTATATTGCATGGTATATAATGAGCGCTCAACAATTTTATGTTGAACTAACAGCAATTATCTTGTGCTCCTGACCCACTTATTTTAAAGATCAAGAATAACAGATTATTCATTTGATTATTTATATAATAGAGAATTATTTCAGTTGAATATAAGAATAATGAAATAGATTAAAAGAGAGACATGCATGGATTAATGATATTAAAATGTCACAAACGAAGAATTATACCAATTGTGTACACAGGAGCTTTTTAAGAAAAAAGTGGTGGTTTTTATGTTCTGTTGAAAACTGTAAGGTTCTATATAAATGTAAGATAAATGTTATTTCAACAGCATTGAAATGATGATTTTCTGAGAAAATTTTCTATACTATTTTAAACTAAATTATAAATGGAGATCAAATGAATTCTTAAGTGGGCCTAATTATTTTGAATCAGGAATTATATATAATATGGAGGACATTATTAAGAAAAATAGCATTTAAGACTAGGCATAAATAATATTTTCAACAAGGATAATTTCATAGGACTGAAGAGAGAATAGGATTTTTATGAGTGAATACAGTATAATGGAGATCAAGAGTTTACTGGTCATTCATTACCAAGAAGACTTTAATTATGTGGGAAAAAAGCAAAAGAACAAGAAAATCAAGAGGATCTGAAGCAGAGTATTTATCCAGTCCAATGCCACTTGATTAAAATAGAGATGTTGTAGTCCTTGAGAATGTCCATACAGATAACTGAAACTGACCTTTGAAAAGTATTGACTATGGGCTTTGTTGTTACTGAGTTTGATAGCCACTTTAAATCCCTTCTGATGCAATTTATGCCCTCCCTTCTTTATCAAAATGGAAAAAAATTGTTTATAATATGGAAATATGCCTCATTTCTCTACAGTCTAGCACCACTGAACTAGAAAATATAAATGCCTTATATTTTCTAGTATGGTGATTTCGACCATTGAAGCGTTCTTCATTCCACGCTTTGGAATGGAACCTTGAAAATGATGTAGGAATATAGTATTAACATTCTGACTAGAGTATGATTGAAAAAAATGTAACTAGAGTGGTTTTCTCTTTTCTGTAAACTGTTCTTTCAATACATCTCTTGATGTGATTATGGCTTCAATGTCAGAGAGCCTGAAAAACTTGCTCAAGGCCACATGGCTAGAACATTACATGATTCATTCAGGGTATATTAACAATAAGGCTTATTTTCGGATTAAGAATAAGAAAATGCCTTATATTTTTTGAGTGTTCATTTAAAGTCCACAATCAAAAAATATTATATGACTTCATCAAGGCCTGACTCTCTTCACTTTATCATATTGCTTCAACAATAGACTGTTAAAGCAGTGGAATAATCATAATCTGGGATGATTAATTTTCTTGTAATCATTGAGGACCATGAATAAAATTGCAAAAAAAAAGTAACAGCTGCCATTTTTTCTGTTTATATTTTTAATTGGAAAGCAGGCATTTAATGAGAAAATTCACATTTGCCTTGCAACTACTTATGGTTGTGTTAAAATGTCTATCAATGTAGGATAAATGGAAATGTTATGATTTGATTATTAAGCTTTGCTTAATTAATATATTTCCAAGAAAATATCAGACTACTGATTTGGGCTACAAATAACACTATCCGGTTTTTTGTAGCCAGGTAGTGTTACTTGAGGCTGAAATCAGTAAGTTTCGAATTTAGAACCTGTTAGCCTAATAAATCATCATGTGTTACTCTGAATATAGGAAGGCATTTAACTAAAGTCTAAGTATGATCCATCATATGGAAGTATGTGAAGGCATTTCCACTCTTTAGTAAGGACATGGCAATGTCACTATCGTATAGAACAACAGAATGGCTAATATTTGCCTCATCAGACAGATGCATTCTTAATAAAAGATAAATTAGATTGAACTCATAAGCTAATGTCAGGAACTATGAGATTTACATTTTAGAAACATTTCCTGGAGATATCATGGGAAAACTTATCAAATGGATTTTTATCATCAAAAATAGCTGAGAATTGTTTGTACATCTACATATGCTCATGTTCCTTAATCCTAACTTTGCTTCAGAAACAAGTCAGTAATTTAAATGACAAATAAAACATTAGAAAAATATTTTCAGTGCTTATAAGCTAATTTTTATTTTAATACCAATAGACATTACATGCTTTCTTAGAAAAAGAACTGAATGTGAAAACTAAACAGCTTCATCTCTGCTCTGATATCACACATTTCACTGGTGGGTCTACTATTTTTTTTCTCATACATTACTACTTAAAAGTATGGAGGCTTGATAAATTCGACGAAATACCTTTTATTGTAGCCTTAGGTGGCTTCCTTTGTTTTCTCAGTTAAAAAGAGGACATTAATGAGTATGAAAACATCTAAGATTGTTGCTTTATTTACTAAATGCTGGGCCGATTAAATACTAAGTCTGCCAAAGATCACAGCCTTGTACAAAAGACACAGATGAGTATCACAGAGTACCAGGAGGGGATTCCATTCCTATTCCACTTGAGCCTCCCCTGACAAATGATACTGAGCACTACGTTACATTGATACTTGCCCACAAAAGGTTGTGATAAGAGCATCTAATCTTTATACTTGAATTGCTTTATTGTACTTGTAGAAATGAAAGCAGAAGAAAATATATGAAAAACAGATTGTGTATCTTATTTGTCTTCTGTCCAAAGGATACATTTAAAATAATTTGTTTAAACAGAGTTCTTTCATCTGTGTGCTCTTCACATTTTAATGCTGATTTGAAGCCTCTAACTATTAAAATTAAAATGGAAAGATTATACTTTAAGAGTAGAATCCTCAAATGCATATAGAAGCATAAACCTAATGCCCTTTAACAAAGTCTAGGATGCATCAAGATCGGATCAGTTCCTAGTAGTTACTCTTTATTAATTAACTCTGTGAAGAAACCTGAGAACATTTGATATTAAAGAAAATATAGTAGTTCATTTCCAGACAGATTTAAGTGTTCCTTGCTCTTCCAATCGATGTCTTCCTAATATAGTTTCCATAATCTCTAAATATCATACCCCGCTTTTATTCTCTTGTATATTTCCCCTCCCATATGTAAAGTATATAATGTACTGAAAAACATAGAAATAATTGCAATATACAGTATTCCTAGTTGCATTTCAGTAATTGTTTTGTGGCATACAGAATTACATATTCTTTCTGGGAAAATGTGATGAAGGATATAGATGAAAGATTGGTCATTTCAGTGCCAAATCATCTTAGACTTTATGTCCCTCCTGCCCTACAATGTCACCACCCTCTGTAATGCTTTTCTCAGAATTGAGACTCCCTGGACGTCTTAGAGTTTAACGACGCCCTTTTTGTCCATTAGTTTATTTAACAAATGATTATTGAGCAACTATATGGCAAGTACTGTTCTTGATTGTAAAATCTGGCAAGGACCTTTCAGATCCTCCCAGGGTCTTTTATAAGTTGTCAAAAAGATTTAGTAGTAATTATTTTATTTGAGTTCACATAAGGATATTACAAGGTTAAGACTTTTATCGTGACAAAAGTTTTTCTGTTTTATTTTTCATGTCTCTAGTTATTTTTGTTTTATTTTTATTCTCAAACCAGTTTTGAATCAAGGGATTTTATTTTTGTCCAGCATTTCACTTTAAGACAGTTAGAGTTTCTTACAACTCCTATGCTCATAAATGAAAATTAAAGTATATAATCATTCAACTAAAATGTGTTGCTTGTCATCTTAAAACCTATTTTAGGATGTAAAGTATTATTTATTGAAATTTTAAGTTAGCAGTGTTTGACATAGTTTGTATTACTCTCCAAAGTCACTTTCTGATTAATGGAAACCATTTAAATATATAAATAACTGATACAGAATGAATAGCACTAGCTATTACAATTTCTTTGTCTATAAATTCACAGAAGGAGAATGGTGTTGCATAAGAATTGTTGGCAATTTTAATCAAAAATTTTTTAATACGTGTACTTTATAAAACCCTTTTTCAAAAGCACTTGACATTTAGAGGCATTGTATAAAAATATTTTCCAGCATCTTCTAGATTTTGTACCAAGTGAATGTTCTGTTTAAAAAATGATTCTATGGTGAAACAAGTTTATGGAATGATGCCTGCTTATTATCCCTATAGAAATTCATAGTGCCCATTTCTGTATCAGAAAAATCTTAGAGAATCTTGCTTATCTTTATGTTTCCCTTTAGAAAATGAAAACGATTTCAAACATTTTATTAGTATGTAGAAAATACTATGACAGCAAAAGTATTTCATCAGTCTTTAATTTTTACCAAATGGCAATACATTCCAATTGCATGCAGATGTAAATACCTTCTCTCAATTGCCCGATATTAATACATTAAAATAACAGAAAAATAGTGTTTTAGTCTGTTTGGGCTGCTATAACAAAATACTTTAGACTGGCAATTTACAAACAACAGGAATTTATTTCTCACAGTTCTAGATGCTGGGAAGTCCAAGATCGAGGCACCAGCAATTTCAGTGTCTGGTGAGAGCTCTCTGCTTCATAGATGGTGGCTTGTTGCTGCATCCTCACATCATGGAAGGACAAGCAAACTCTCTCAGGCTTCCTTTGTAAGGGCATTAATCCCATTCAGGAGGGTTCCACCCTCATGATATAGTCACTTCACAAAGGCTGCATCTATTAATACATTTGGGATTGCATTTCAACATATAAATCATTGAGGTACACAACATTCAGACCATAACAAGAATAAGCTTGGATTTGGAAAGAATTTGAAAAGGAAAGTAAGAATACAATTGACTTTTCGAAGTTCATAGTTAGTGACAAAGAATGAGCAATAATCAAGATGCCTTTGTTCTTATCTTTCCCCAACTCAAATAAGTTATATATAAAAATTCATTTCTTACTAGGTCCATTATACTTTTCTATCTCTTGAAAACTTGAGTGTCCTAATGGAATGAGACTTCTATTTGATAAGATGAGAGACAGGTGAGGCAAATATTCTGAGGCACCTTCTAGACTGCAGAGCAACACGCATTGAATTTTTTGAAAAATTTACCTATTTTAAAACATAAATGCTCTCTTGTTCTTCATCATCCTCCCATCACTGGCATTTCTTGGTAAAAGTGAGATGTTATCAGTGAGAGTCCTTTAGGTAGATCCTCATAAAAGTTACCATTTTGAGAATTGTATTTATGATTGTTGGTGTGTTAACAAAATCATGTTGCAAGAGAAATGGCCTTTTGGCTAACTGCCTAGCTCTATTATCCTAGAAACTAGTTAAAATGATATATGTCAACTATTTTATGATAAAAATGTCCACCGTGGTTGGATGAGATGTATCTAGGTTGGAAGAACCATCTTGAGGAGAAGTCACAGCTTTGGGCGTTCCTAGGTGCAGGGACTCTTGATATGGGGCATGTCCCTTGAAGGTCTTTGGAAGCTGTATTAGTCCATTCTCACATTTCTATAAAGAACTACCTGAGACTGGGTAATTTATAAAGAAAAGAGATTTAATTGGCTAATGGTTCCATAGTCTGTACAGGAAACATGGCTGGGGAGGCCTCAAGAAACTTATAATCATGGTAGAAGGCGAAGGGAAAGCAAATATGTCCTACATGGCTGGAGCAGGAGGAAGAGAGTAAAGGGTGAGATGCTACACACTTTTAAACAACCAGATCTCCTGAGAACTTACTCACTATCATGAGAACAGCAAGGAGAAAATCTTCCTCCATGATCATGTCTAAATTGCATTTCAGATTGTAATTCCCAAGCCCCTCCTCCAATACTGGGAATTACAGTTTGACATACAATTTAGACAATGACACAAATCCAAACCATAACTTTCTGTCTCTGGCCCCTCCCAAATCTCATGTCCTTCTCCCATGGCAAAATACAATCATCCCTTCTCAACAGTCCCCCAAGTCTTAACTTATTCCAACATTAACTCAAAAGTCCGCAGTCCAAAGTCTTATCTGAGACAAGGCAAGTCCCTTCTACCTATGAGCCTGTAAAATAAAAAACAAGTTAATTACTTCCAAGATAAAATATGTCTTGGCTATTAGCATTTGGCTCCTCTTTACTTAGGCAAATCTCTGCAGCCAGCTTGAGTACTCCCCAGAAAATAGGTTTTTCTTTTCTACCACATGATCAGGCTGCAACTTCTCCAAACTTTTACCCTCTGCTACTCTTTTAAATATACGTTCCAGTTTCAGATCATCCCTTTGCTGACGCATATGCTGTTAGAAGCAGCCAGGCATGTTTTGCTGCTTAGAAATTTCTTCCACCAGATACTCTAAATCATCTCTCTCAAGTTCAAAGTTCAAAGTTCCACAGATCCCTAGAGCAGGGGCACAGTGCTGACAGTCTTTGCTGAAGCATAACGAGAGTGACCTTTGCTACAGTTCCCACTAAGTTCCTCATCTTCATCTGAGACCACCTCAGCCTGGGTTTCATTGTCCATATCGCTATCAGCATTTTGATCACAACAATTTAAGTCTCTAGAAAGTTCCAGACTTTCCCTCAGCTTCTTCTCTTCTTCTGAGCCCTCCAACTGTTCCGACCTCTGTCCATTAACCAGTTCCAAAGCTGCTTCCACCTTTTCAGGTATCTTTATAGCAATGTCCCATTTCCCAGTACCAATTTTCTGTATTAGTCAGGGTTCTCCAGTGGGACAGAACTAATAGGATATATGTATATATCAGAGGAAGTTTATTAGGGAGAACTGGCTCACATGAACCCAAGGTAAAGTCCCCAAAAGTCTCCAAGGTGGGAAAAAAAGGACATAGTAGTGGCTCAGTCCGAGTCCAAAAACCTCAAAAGCAGGGAAGCCAGCAGTGCAGCCTTCATTCAGTCTGTAGCCTAAGGGCTGAGAGCCCCCAGCAAATCACTGGTGTACGTCCAAGGGCCCAAAGGCCAAAGAACCTGGAGTCTGATGTCCAAGGGCGGAAGACTCAGCAAGCCAGCTTATCCCACCTTCTTATGCCTGCTTTGTTCTAGCTGCACTGGCAGCAAATTGGATGGTGCCCACCCACACTGGGGGTGGATCTTTCTCTCCTAGTCCACTGACTAAAATGTCAGTCTCCTCTGGCAGCACCCTCACAGACACACTCAGAAACAATACCAGCTAGCTGGGCACTCTTCAATCCAATCAAGTCGCCACATAATATTAACCGCTACAGAAGCTATGTCAGTGGTGTTGTCCTGAATGACATTGTCCTGTACCTGTTAGGGTGATAGCTCTTCTAAATCAGGACAATTTCCCCATCTCAATAATGTGGATCTGTTTCCTTGAACCTAAACTGTGTCTCTTTGGGTATAGTTTCCAGAGGGCTGTATGAGTGGTCATACACATGAAATGCAGAAAGGACTCTTACGGAGAGGACCTCTGTCACCTGGCATATAGTTTCTGAGAAGACTCATGGCAAGAATGCCTATCATAGTTTTGAGTGTCTGAATATTTAATTCAATCTACAGTGACCCCATGGAAGGTGTTTGAATGATATTTCTCTACTCTCCAAATATGCAACTTCGTTCTTACCTTCTGCATCACCATTTGTAAAATAGAAAGACTAGAGCTGGGTTTCTCCAGGTGTGAACCTCTGATCATCCCCAGTAGAATCACTTGGGATACAGATTCTCAGGTCTCAACCAAGAAAAATTAAATCAGGATCTTTGAGGATAGGGCCCTGTAATCTTTTTTAACACCTTCTCCTCCCCATGATACTTGAATACACAGTTGGACCAGATGCTCATTAGTTTATTTTCTATTTTAGCCCTTGACTTTATAATTTGTATAATTCCATGAATAATTCTAATGATTTATTCCTCCCATTCTACATAATGTCTTAATGCAATTCAAATCTCATTTCTTCAGAATACCATCAAGGAATAAATAACTGGGAGTTTCAGAAATGGCAACAGTTTAGGGAAGATCTTTGTAGTTAAGTCAGGTTTGAGAAATCCCTGAAACAATTTGTTGTAATTGTATGCTTTTTTTTAAGATCCTCTTGGTCCCCTGTAATCCTTATGATTATTAAAATATACAGGTCCTTAGCACCATGTAACAATTCTATTTAAACTGTCAGCTTATCTTTTTTTCAACATGCTATCACCATTGTCACTCTTGCCTTTACTGTAGGTTAGTGACTCTTGCTAGAAGGTCAGAGATTATATTAGGTCTTAACAAACAAGTGAAAATCAATATTTTCACTCTCTTTAGGAGAATGAGTTTCATATATACTTGAGATGAAAGAAAAATTCCCTTTGTTGTTCTGCTGAAGTTGTCAAGCCTTCCATTAGTCTAGGTTAAGTTTCTGAGGTTATGAATTTAATTTTGGTTTCTAATATTGATTTGTATTTCATAAAGACTTTGTTGGTTACAAAAAACATCCTCAGTAAATTTTTCTACTTCAAGGGCACTGCTTTAGTTTAGAAAAAGATGTGTTTCTCAGTGATTTCGTTTCCATTTCTGGACTTACAATAATCAGTGAAACAGGAAATTGCTGTGAATTATGAAAGGTTATTATACAGTAATTCCAGGCCACCCAAAATTATGCATTCATCTTAGGCTCTTAAATTTAACAAAACTGAATGAGATTCAATACTGTTTTCTCTGTTTTATCAAAATGTTATTGAAAGTTGTTTAAGATTTTATACTCCTTGAGGGCACATAACTTTTGACATCTTTGCATCTTCAGTAGTGTTTTTATACTGCAGATAATTTAGGCACATTTTATAAATGAGTGGACAAATAGATGTTATGAAAAAAGTAAAAAAAAGTACTGTTATCAGACTCCAGGATAAAGTAAAAAGCAATATTTAGCAATCCTCCATATACTACAATGCCCTACCCAAGCCTGTTAATTCCACTCCTCGTCCTCATCCTGCCACACACATTTTCAGAAGTCCTCAGACTTCTCTGCTATATTCCCTAACTTGCCCCAAACTCCCGTGATCCAAAAGTAGGCTTCCCTTTCTCTAACAATTAAACTTCCCTTTCGCTCAGTATCCCAATTTGAGCTTGCCATCCTGCAGAAAGTCATCTGGGAAATGAAGAGATGCAGCTGTATGATATATATGAACAAGTTTACCCTCACTGGGGAGATTTGTATTTTAAAAGGTGATGATGGAAAACTACAGTGATATATACATGCTAACTTTTCCCAGTGTTCAAATTTCCCAGTGTAGGTAGTGGGACATATGGGAAAGGTATTTTTGAATAGGAACCTAAAGACCTATCAGGGAGGTGATCTCCTTTTCTTCCTCCAAGTATTGCTGGTTCTGCTGTAACCTGATTTGATTTTTTATTTATAGAGTGCTTTTTATAAGTTGTCTTCTTCAGGAAAAATAGAAGAGTGGGAGAGGAAATGGATAATCTCTCATGCTTTTGTATCAGTTATTATTAACTTTGGCTGAAGAGTAGAATCACCTGGGGAGCTTTAAAAAATCTTTATGTCCAGGCCATCCTCCAAACCAATTAAATCAGAGTCTCCAGGGATGGAGCCCAGGTATCAGTATATATAAAGTTCCCAGGTAGTTAGATTATGAGGCCCACTAATCTAAATGAGGATGAGGAATGCAGATCTCTGATGCTTACAGAAGACAATAGTTATAGTAAAAAAATCATGTGAGAAATACTGGAAATGGTTGACCCTTTGGGAACTGGAGAGCAAAGACAATGGCTACTGAGCTCCAACCAAGTGTTGCACCATGGGAGGGAAGGAGCAAGATGACTAAGAGGGTCAGCTCTAGTGGCAGATCCCCTGAGGTTAAAGTTCCTTTCTGCCCTTCACTATGTGAGTTTGAATGAGTGACTTCCTTATACTTGTTTTCTTATTAGCAAAATGAAGATGATGATTATACCTATCTCTTAAGGTTGTTGTGAGGATTAAATGAAATCATAAGCATAAATCACTTAGCATTATGTTGGGCACATAACAAACATATTCTACACATTTGATCTATTTTATTATGGCGATCAACTTTGATATACTAGAGTTCACTTGTCTTCTTTTCAGTAGGAAGTTGGCTTCCAATCTAGGGAGAGAAAAAGAAGAGAAGCGAGAGCTAGGGAGATGATAATCAAATGGTTGAGAATGATTTTAGGATTTTTAAATTTTTAGAAAGCTTTTCTATCACCTTGTTCCCACCCTCAGCCCTCAAGAATTTCTTACTATCTGTATTTCCTGCCATTTCGTGTTCTTTTATAATCTTGTGCCTCTAGTTTCATTATACATCAAACAGATGGGAAGTGATACGCTAACATAAATGGGTGAATTCATAGATATATCAGTTTAGATTTTGCTGTGTAGCAAATTACCCCAGAACAAACAATATTTATTTGGTAGCTTAAAACAACTATTTTGTTTGTGCCTCATTAATGAATGGGCAATTTGGGCTGTGTTCTGCTGGCTGGTTGTTTTTCTGGCCTTGCTCATGTATCACTGTCAGCTGTTGGTCATCAGGGACACTCTTTATTTCAGGATGGACTGGCTGAGGCTGGGATGAAGGGTTGACTGAGCCATGTGTCTCTCATTATCTAACTAGTTAGCCTTGGCTTATTTACATGATGGAAACAGTTTCCAGAAGTGGAAGATTGGAAGCTCTTAAGATCAAGGCTGATAACCAACACTGTATACTTCTCCCAATTTCTTCTGGGCATAAAAAATCATAAGGCTAGCCCATATCCAAGGGAAAAGTAGGATGAGAGTTGCTTCAAAGCGTTATGGCCATTTTTTGGTAATCTTTCACAATAACCTGTTGAAATAAAGCAAATGAGAGGAAATGAGGTCACAGTGAGGCTGATAGCATTGGACATAAAAAAGCCATATTATAGATAGGTTTTGGCAGATGACTGGGTATGTATGGTGAGAGATAGAAAAACAAATTAGTGGAAGTTGCAGCCTTAGTAATTATGAGAATTGAACTGTGATTAACTGAAATAGGAAAGCCAGAAGGTGACAAAGTAGCACGGGGTCTTATCTATATATTCTCTTACAGAAAACTTTGGACTGTGTTCCTTTTCTAAAATTGCTTTTGTTTTAATAACCATTTTTTCCCAAGGGCAAGATGCATTTTAAAATTCATTAGTTAAGGACTCAAATGACCAGTTAGATTTTTCTATTTCTTAGTTGACTCCTTCATGAACTTTTGGAATAATAATAAAATGTATAAATACTGTATGTCCTTTATACTTTAAAAGAATATTCCTCTAATATTAACTCCAAAGCAGGTTATTCAAAGTATCAAAACCAAAATATCTAACTTGTGCTTAGACCAAGATTTGTGTAGCGTCTCTAGAGAATCTGAGAGACATTTATGAGAATAAAAGACAGTGACACTGAAACATTATATTTACATATGTGTTTATTGAATCTATATAGAATTTTTCTATAAAAATTATAGACTTTGTTGTTACAGATTTGCTCTCATGAATTTAATTTTATATTGTCTTACTCTTATATTGTCACTTTATATAGGCCACTAGACTGTGAAGTAAAATCAGATAAAGGTAGATGTTTTCCACCACCACCGCTTCTCCCCAATCTAGTATTCACAATTATTTTGCTATAGCAAGATGGTCTCTCCTTTTTACTGGTGTTTTCCCCCAGAAAGTCCTTTTTTTTTCCCACTTTGATGTGCATTATGTTAGGTACTTTAGAAATAGCATATTTTCCTAAATTAAAAGTCTTTAATATTCATTTATAAATACCCAGCACCACTTAACCTAGTGCTTTAAAAATTGATTATTATTTATTATTGCCATTACTTAAAATGTGTTTTTAAATAATTAAATGACTTTTTTATATTCCCCTCTCTCTCCCACTAACTTGAATACATCTTACCAGCCATGATTTATGGAGATGTCTCCACATGAATAGCTAGCTCTACTGGACAGGATAGCTTGTGTTACTGGCTCAGGCATAAAGAATTATTTACTTTTGTTCCCTTATAGTATTTTCCTGATCTATTACTCTACTACTTCCATATTATTGCTGCATAGTAAACTAAGTACTGGGTGGCTTCCAATAACAATCCCTAATTCTCACTCCGTTATCTGTGGATCTTCTGGGAGTTGGCTGTCTGTACTGGGCTTAGCTGAGTTAGACTCTAAGATGTAGGTTGAGTCTAGGTCTATGCCATATAACTCATTCTCCTTAAACCCATCATAGGTTTGAACATGGTATGGTTTAGGAAGATGACTCTGACAGCAGTTTTTCTCTTTGCCAATTTGAATGCAGATGACTAGACATCTCAATATATAAGACGTGAAACAGGAAACAACATGCAAATATACCTTTATTGACTTATAACAAATGACAGCAATTCCACTTTCCTCTACTATTGCATTTTCTACTCTATTTGTGAATGCGAGCTTTCCTCATCAATTTATGGAATCTCTATATGACTCATTCTGTCTTAATCTAAAACTGAAATAACTTTATATTATGGAAATAAAATATCTTACATCTAAATGTAGTCTAAAATTGGTTAAATGAGATGGTTCTTCCTGAGCAAGCACAGCAGGTCTGCAATACATCCTCTTTCTCCACATACATTATGTCAAGTATTCCTTTAGCATTTATATGAGTTGTATATGTCACACAGATATGGATCTATAAATGCAAGCAGAGCACGGATGCTGGCACGATACATACTTAAAATTGTTTTATAGCTTTTGGATTTTACTTGTGCTGACTTAAAAGCAAATTTATAAATATTTTTTATTTAAGTAAAAGATGTGAGCTAGATGTCTAGACTGTTAACACTGAAAGTTATTTTAGAGATCATATATTCTACCTCTCACATTTGTCACATTAGGGAGTACAGTTCAGATGTGTCAAGTGGTTTATCAGAGGTTGGACTGTAAGTTAGTAGAAGACCTGGAAATGAAATCCAGCTCTCCTGACTACCCAGTTGGTTTTTTCCATCCTACTGCCATACCTCCTAGGCCTCTGCCAGGACAGAGTGCCACAGAACTGTCAGATGGGAAAATGAGACACAGTTGTTTCCTGGATTCTATTATTGTTGAGATTTTTTAAAATGTGTTTTAATTCCTAACCTAGAGCTTTGCAGGCACATCAAAGCTGAGTGCGTGTCCTTCCGAAATCTTCCCTGGTATCCTGTAATGGACACTGATTTTTTTTTTTTTTTTAATCTTTGAATTCTTGTAGCACTCACACATTTTGGTGTGAGGATAGTAAAATCATTAAGAATAGGAAGCATATCTCTTGCTCCTTTTGCACCCTCTCACAGAGATTAGGGCAGTTCTGGCTGTTTAATATTATTGACAACTCCCCAAAAAGATGAACAGAATAACCTGTTGACTGAGCACAGCCAAGTTTACTAGATCAACTACAGTAAGGGAGAGTACCATCTGAATGGAGTCTTGGTAATGTGTCAAAATATGATATTTTAAGAGTTTCAAGCCCAGGCTGTATAATTTTAGGGTTGGTCTTGCAAAATGGGGAGTTAGTTGATGCTTGGGCTGAGTTTATGTCCTAAGAGGTTTGAATGGGTGAGAACAACGGTACAAGAACCCATGATATGATTAGTGATGGGTAAGATATTCCAGTATTTTTAGCACAAGACGAGAAAAGCGTGCATCTTCCCAGAATTGCTTAACGTGGGAAAACATGTTGGTATCAGTTTTTAATATTTGCTTATGGACAGATCATTATTACATAATCCTAAAAATGAAACTGGGTAAACCCCATGTTACATGTAGGAGGTATTTCTAAATAACACTCTGAGATTGGAAACTATGTAATTAATTGATTAATTAGTTTTTGGTATACAAATATAGTTCTATTAAATTAATGATAAAGATAGTATCTTAAAAGGAGATATACTGGGCATCAGATTCAGGAACTAGTGGTAGAAATTTTATGGAAAAGGATTGCAGGCACTCAAAAGTAGTCGTGGCACAACAAAATGATCTCTGTGCCATGTCATTTGTTCTACAGTGCATGCTTTCTAGTTTTCTTTGCCTTGACTTCATAGTAACCTCCTAGATATAGTCTAAGATTGCTCCTCTGGCACTGGTCCCTTGCTTACTTGTAGTGCTTGGCTTGCATGTTGCTGACTTCGTCTCAGACTTTAGCCTACAGCCCTGATCCCTGCCTTCACTCTATATCCTTGGTTGGGTAACTTATTCATGCAGTCTTCCCAGTATGTAACCACTGTCCATACTCTGTCCATATCACCGCTCCAAGGTGGCTTCTGCTACTGTATTTCCAAAAGCCCGCTAAAGGACATCACTACAGCAATTCTCCTTTTTCTCCCATCATCAATTTTCTCTTCTCTACTGAATATTCCTGAAAGCATACAAACAGTCCATTGTTTTTCCCATTCTAAAAGAAAGATAACCTTCCTCGACTCTAATTTCCATTATAGTTAACTCCTTATTATCTCTTTTCCATAATTGCAATATGCCTACAATTTCTTCAATTTCTTTAAGTAATTTATTTCCTCCCATTCTTACCTGAATCTACCCCAATCAGGCCTTCAGCTCCACCGCTTTGCTCAACGTGTACTGGTGAAGGTGAGTCTTGATTTCCATGTTGCTAAATTCAGTAGTAGTTCTCAGTCTTCATCTTACTTAAAATTTCCCAGGCTGGAGTGCAGTGGCAAGATCATGGCTTACTGTAGCCTCGACCTCCCAGGCTCAAGTGATTCTCCCACCTCAGCCTCATGAGTAGCTAGGATTACATGTCTGCACCACCATGTTTGGCTGATATTTTTTTATTTTTTGTTAAGATGGGGTCTCACTATGTTGCCCAGGCTGGTCTTGGTTCCTGGACTCAAGCCATCATCCCGCCTTGGCCTCCCAAAGTGTTGGGATTACAGGCATGAGCCATCATGCCAAGCTCATCCTACTTAAAATTTGAAGAACACTTCACACATAGCTGATCAATCTGTTCTCTGTGAAACGTTTTATTTTCTTAGCTTCCAACATAATCACACTTGCCTGTTTTTCCTTCTAGGTTTCTAAATGCTCATTCTCAGATTTGCTTTTCTTACTGGTTTCTCCTAATTTCCTCGTCTTCTTTTTTAAACTGTATTTTATTGTGTTAAGAACACTTAACATGAGATCGGCCCTCTTAAAAAGTTTTGAATGTACAATACAGTATTGTTGACTATAGGTACAATGTCATACAACAGATCTTTATATTATTTAACTGAAACTTTATGCATATTGATTAGTAATTCCCATTTATCCCTACCTCTATCCCCTGGAAACCATCATTCCACTCTGATTCTATGAATTTGGCTAGTTTAGATACTTCATGTAAGTGGAATAATTCATTCTTTGTCTTTCTGTGACTGACTTATTTTAATTAGCATAATGTCCTCAAGTTTCATTCATGTTGTCATATATTACACAATTTCCTTCTTTTTAAAGGGTGTATTCCATTGTATATATGTATCACACCTTCTTTATCCATTCATCTGTTAATGCACATTTAGGGTGTTTTCACATCTTGCTATTGTAAATAATGCTGCAATGAGCGTGGGGTCGTTGACATACTGATTTCCTTTTCTTTGGATGAATACCCAGAGTTGGATTACTGGATCATATGGTAGTTCTATTTTTAGTTTCTTGAGGAACCTTCAAACTGTTTTCCATAGCAGCTGTACCATTGTACATTCCCACGAACAATGTGCCAGGGTCCGAATTTCTCCACAGCCTTGCCAACACTTGTTTTCTTTCTCTATATTAACCATCATGACAGGTATGAGGTGATGTCATATGTCATTTTGATTTGCATTTTCCTGATGATTAGTGACATTGAACATTTTTTTCATATACCTGTTGGACATTTGTATGTCTTCTTTAAAAATCTGTTCAAGTCTTTAGCCCATTTTAAAAATTAGATTACTAGCATGTTTTTCTGTTTGTTTGTTTGTTTGTTTGCTCTTGAGTTCTAGGAGTTCCTTATGTATTTTGGAGATTAACTCTTTATCAGATAAATGGCTTGTAAATATTTTATTCCATGCTATAAGTTGCCTCTTCATTCTTTTGATTGTTTTTTGTTGTTGTTGTCATGTAGGAGCTTTTCAATATTAAGTAGTCCCTCTTGTTTATTTTTGGTTTTGTTGCCTATGCTTTTGGTGTCATATTCATAAAGCAGTTGGTAAGATTAATGCATGAAGTTTTCCCCTATGTGTTTTCCTAGTAGTTTTACAGTTTCAGGTCTTATATTTAAGTGTTTAATTCATTTTGAGTTTATTTTTCTGTATGGTGTAAAAGAAGGGTGCTATTTTATTCTTTTGTATGTGGATATCTAGTTTCCCCAACATCATTTGTTAAATAGACTGTCCTTTCTCCGTTGTGTATTTTTGGCACTCCTGTCAAAGATCAATTGGTTGTATATACATGGATTTATTTCTGGGCTCTCTATTCTGTTATATTGGCCTATATGGTTGTCTTTATGGCACTACCATATCTTTTGAATACTATAGATTTGTAATATGTTTTAAAATCAGGAAGTGTGAAACAGCTAACATTTTCTTTCACGATTGAATTCATTATTTATGGTCTTTATGGTTCCATATGAATTGTAGAATTTTTTTTATTTATTTCTGTAAAAAAAGCCGTGGAGATTTTGATATGAATTGCATTGAATCTATAGATTGCTTTGGGTAGTATGAACATTTTAACAATATTAATTCTTTCAGTCCATGAACACGGATCTCTATTTGTTTGTGCCTTCTTTATTTTTTTTTAATAGATGTTTTGCCCTTTTCAGTGTACAACTCTTTTGCCTCCTTAAGTTTATTCCTAAGTATTTTGTTGTTTTTGGTGCTAATGTTAATGGGATTATTTTATTAATTTCTCCTTCAGATATTTTGTTGTTAGTATATAGAAACACAACTAATTTTTTGTATGCTGATTTTGAATCCAACAACTTTACCAAATTCGTTTTGTAGTTGGATTTTGGTGGAATCTTTAAGATTTTCTTTATATAAAATCTTGTCATCTGCTAATAGGAACAATTTTATTTTTTTCTTTCAGATTTAGATGCTTTTTGTTTCTTTTTCTTGCCTAATTACTCTGGCCAGGACTTTAACACCATATAATTTAGTCTGCAGACATGGTTAGCCATGAAATTCACGGGTCTTATGCAAAGCTGGGACTGCTGAAAGTGCCATTTGAACTTTAGGAAACAACAGAAGAGTTTACTCAGTTATTCTTTCATGTGTTATTGCAACTCAGTTTTGAGTGCCATCTCAAAGCTAACAGAATAAAAAGAATGTGGCAAAATTCTGTATGGACTCAATCTCAACTTTCTCTCCTCCTTGAAAGTTAATATTTAGTAAAATGTAGTCCAAAAGAAAGAAGCCACTTGAAGTCATAGAAACAGAGAGTAGAATGGTGGTTACCAGGGGTTGAGGTTGCAGGCGGAGGGGTGGAGGACATTGGAATATGTTGGTCATAGGGCACAAAATTTCAATTAGATAGGAGGAGTAAGTTTAAAAGATATATTGCATAACATGGTGACTATAGTTATTAACAATATTCTTGAAAATTGCTCAGAGTAGATTTTAAGCGTTCTCAATGCAAAAAATAAATTTGTGAGCTAATACATCTGTTAATAACTTGATTAGCCTTTCCACAATATATGCATACTTCGAAACATCATGTTATAACTATAAATATAAACCATTTGTATTTCTCCATTTAAAAAACAATAAATAACTATTTATAGAAAAGGAAACCACTGGGCTCCCCCTTGCACTATTGGTCTTATCTGGGGAAACTGTTAGGAAAGGTGAAATAATATGCCAGATGTTCCAAATGAATACATGATACCAACAGGCTTCTGTTAAAAACTATCTCCTGCCTACAGTCCACCAACTGCAATAGTGCATTTGTGTCCTGCATGTGTACTATTGAATGCCAAATTATAGCTCCATTTTCCCTCAGCTTTTCTCTATTCAAACTATTGCAGGAAGTTCACTTGTACATTTTGTTTTGTTTTATCCACCCAGTGCTACTATTTGGCTCCAATTCTACCATAAGCACAGATATATCCCCATGCACTGAAATCTTGTGGCAATGCTCACAGTGGTTAATATTTTTGGATTATCTTCAAAATGAAAGCAGCACAATCTTTTTAAATTGTTCTTGAGAACCCTCAAGCCTTAATTTGAAAGATACTGCCCTAGGGATCTACTAACATAAGCATGATTCTCTTTTTAATAAGCAAACATACATTCATTCAGTAAATATTTATTCAGCACCTATTCTCTGTCAGGCATTGTACTTTGCACTGGAGATTCAATGGGAAGCAACAATGGATAAGGCTGTTGCCCAAAGAATTTATGGTGTAATGGATGAGGCTTTCCTTGAATAAATCAGAATTACAATGAACCAGGCAGCTAAGGACATGTTCACATTTGTATGTAGTATGAACAGCTGTAGTACCTCAAATTGATAGAAGCTATGAGTTATATGCAACTTAAACTTGAAGTACTTTTACCACTGAAATAGTCTAAAATCTGTTCATGAGAGATTAAGTTGTTTTGCATTATCATTACCTTGTCATCATCAGTGGTATGTGGATGTCACAGTTAAAATAGGAAATATAATTTTGTAGTTTGTGGCTTCTCAGTAGAGAACACATTTAAGGAATGATCTCTAAACTACTATACTACGATGGAAGAGAGGGTTCTAAGAAGTGGAAGAGGATAGCAAGGAGATTATTAGGAGAGCAACAAAGATAGACTTGGCCTTTGTTGGTTTTTTCTAGTGGTAAGTGTGGGGGATCATCTAGGTGAAGCTCTAGGCGAATAGTCAGAAGTTGTTGATACCTGGTAAGTTATATTAATGTAAAACCAGGCACCAGCTGATTTAAAACATACATAATTTAATAGAACACTTCTATGTGTTAATCAATAACATCAGGTCTGATTATTTAGGCTACTTGGGTTCTGTGTCATTTGGAGCAAGCCGTGCTCCAGATCCTAAGAGAAAGGTACCCTGAGGATACCTAGCTACTCTTATGGTCCTTGAATCATCCTCATGGACATAATTGGCAGACATGTTAAGAATGCCAAATCTTAGGCCACATTTATACTAAATCGGAATCTATATTATAACAAGATCCCCAGGTATTTAGAAGAACATTAATTAAAGTTTGAGAAGCACAGATCTAGTAAACTGACTCTCTCTTGGATCTACTCATAATGCATTTTCCAAGCCATTGATTCTCATATCAATTTTACCTTTCTTTTTAACTCAATTTTAGCATTCTCTGGGTTTGTCATTTTTCCCTCATTCAACGTCAGTTTTTAAGATCATTCATTCATACTTTCATTCATTCAATGTATTCATAGTTATCGAGCATCTTCTGTGTGTCAGTCACTGCTCTAGGTGCTAGGGATAGAGGAGTAATCCAAACAGGCCATATCCCTGACTTTATGAAGATTTTAGATTATCATATTTTCCATGGCAGTCCTATTTTCAGATATTTTTTATGATCTCAGATCATTGGTCTTGATTTTTGGCATAAAATATTATGTAGCATGACAGAATAAAGTTGATTATACTGAGATTGAAGGAACAGAATGCTTTGAGTCATCACAGACTTTTGTTACAGTCCTGGATGTACTATAGCTTACTAGCTATGTTGTCTTGGGAAAGTTACTTAATCTCTTCAACTCAATTTCCTAAACTGTACTATTATATATTAATTAGTAGGATAAAATAAAATAACATATATTAAATGTCTCGTAGGATATGTGGCCTAAGAGACTTTCAATAAATTGGAGGAAGAACAACTCTGGCTGTTCTTGTATCACTATAAAGAAACAGCAGACCAGGTAATTTCTAAAGAAAAGAGGTTTATTTGGCTCACAGTTCTGCAGGCTTTACAGGAAGCACGGTGCTGGCATCTCCTCGGCTTCTGGGGAAGCCTCAGGAAGTTCACAGTCATGGCAGAAGGTGAAGGGGGAGCGGACACATCACATGGCTCATGATTAACATATAGAAGCTTTCTGTTGAATTATGTGTGTTTTAACTCACCTGGTGCCTAGTTTTACATTAATATAACTTACCAGGCATCAACAACTTCTGAGCAAGGAGCAGGAGCAAGAGAGAGAGAGGGAGGTGCACATGCTTTTAAACAGATCTCATGAGAACTAACTCACTATTGCAAGGACAGCACCAAGGGGATGGTGCTAAACCATTCATGATAAATCCACCCCCATGAGCCAGTCACCTCCCACCAGGCCCAATTGCCAATACCGGTGATTATAATTCAACATGAGATTTGGGTGGGGAGAGATATATAAGCTGCATCAGAGCTTATACAAGAAACAGCATGAACTTGCTGGGGCCAGTTTATTAAATCCAATGAAGCTCTATTAGATACAGTAAAATTAGACATTTTAGAAATGTACAAAAGGCCTAAATTTGGGTAGTCTGATGCCTTCCCAAGGGCAGGTATGGTATTTTCCCTCTTCCTCCCTGCCTCCCCTGAGTGATTCCTTGCACATGTGGAAGGGAGATCTGGCAGGGTGCTGAACTAGCCTGACACTATGCTGGTCATGGCCTCCATGTATCCTGTGAAACCCACAAGAACAGCTGAGCACAATTCTTAATGGGACGGCGGTGTCTCTTGCTGACCCGCCCATGCTCCTTGACTCTGCAGAGGGCTTGTAACAGGGGGTCATCCAAGGTCAACCTCGAAATTCCACCTCAGACATCAAATGGAGTCTGAAAGAGCCCAGGAAGCCTGGCTCCTTACGGAAGTCACAGTGATCATTAGAGTGGATGACTGCATAAACTATAAAGTGACCACCTGATGACACAGAATCACTAACCTGACATCGTTAACTCACCTACCACAGTTTCTCTGGCCTTGAAGGAATTTTTCTGCAGTACTGTCCTGTGAAGTATTCAGGAATTATGTTTTGTGCTGTAACGTGGCATAGCCATAAACCAAAATAAAGTTTTAAAAAATGAGATAGCTCCTTAACTAACCTGTTAAGATTTAGGATAATGATTAGTTCTCTGGCATTACACATCCTCGAGGCATGCACTGTAGGGTAAAGGACACCAGACTATGAAATATCAGTGGTCTGGACAAACAGATACTTCTACTTCCAAGCAGTGGGAGGGGAGATGGAAGTGTTAGTACCATCACGTGATCACATAATGGTGATTCTTCACCTGCACTTGCTAGGGAAAGGCTTGTTTGTTACTCAGATGAACAGAAAATTAAGAGATGAGTTTAGTTAATGCTAGGAATGCTTCACGGCTCTCTATAAGTAAGCACAAACTTGTGGGGTAGGCATTGTGGAAATGAGGTGCCTGTCAATATGAAGTTCAGTGCACATGATGTGGCAAAAAAGACTTCTGGGATTCAGACAAGCACTTCTTCCAAAGAGCTCTAAGCACAACCCTGACGCTATTTCCTTCATTCTCAGGACACTTCTGTGAAGTAGCCAAAGGTCAAACCCAGTCCTTCTGCTCAGACAGAGGTAGAGGGAGAGCAAGTCACCAGTCAAGAGGAGCAGAGGGGACACCATAGTGGGGACTGCCTGGCTCGTCCCTCTGCCCTTGTCTTCTTCTTCTGCCAGGCACTCTTCTGTCTCTCCACAGGGTTCAGCATGATGTGGTTCTCACAGCCAGTGGTCTAGGTGCCCAGCAGTCACCTGAGAACCAGGCCCACCGCACCTTGGGAAAGCCCTCTGCTATTAGGGAAGGAGACAAATGCAGCTGTTTATTAAGGTTGACTCTGTGCATCCACTGTGTGGAGCAGCAGATTACAGGCCCAAGTGGACTCAATCTTTGGGAAAACACAGAGCTAGATGGATTCTCATTACTCCCATTTTACACAGGAAGCAACCTGCTCACAGGGAGTAAATGAAGGTCCAGGATCACATGGCCAGAAAGTGATGAACAGGGATCTCCAACCCAAATCCTCTGACCTGCTATTGAATCTGGCTGGGCAGCCTCTGGCCAGTTGTCTGTGAAAGGCTGGCAGGCAGCAGAGTGTGGCCCTAGAGGATCTGATGAACGGGTGAAAACCTAAAATGGGGAAACTCACACAGGATGGGTTCGTTTTCTACAATGCTTCAGGTGACACTGTTTTTCTAAGTTTTAACTTAACACAGAACATGAGAGTGTTAATAAGAATTGTGTGTTCTTGGGTACATCACATGGGACAGAATTTACATAGAATATACATATGTCTTTCAAAACGTATATTCAGCCATTGATAACTCTGTTGTTTTATTAATTATTATGATTCTTAGATTGTGTCATCTGTGAATGAGATTGATAATTGTGTTTACAATAAGATATATTCATAAATTATTCCATTCATTAATGATAACCATTAAGAACTGCTTGAATTTCATGCCTTAGACCATATCGTAGCTTATATGTAATATTATTATTTCATTCACCAGTGTCCACAGGGAGGACACAGCAATATATGTCACAGGAAGAATCACAACACTATTTAATAATCCCTGTCTTGAGTTCTTTTTTGGAATGAGGTGGGGTATATATAAATAAATAGTAAACGAAGTCAACGTGACCATGCTTTTGCATATTTCTTCATGGTTTACCTCATTTGACCTCTCTTTTCATATGAAAGTTCTTGCTCCATTAAGTTCATATGAACTGCAATGCCACATTCTCTTTCCCATTACCATCACCTTCTGACCTTTAGAAGTTACCTATATGAATAATGCCTTCAGCATTTTTGTCGTGGTTTTCAGCTTCACCCCAACTGCCAACATGATTCTGAGATTTTATTGTGCCAAGAGGACCCCCCAGCCAATGTCCTGGCCTCATAGGCCTTGATTTCCTCAGAGCCAGTGAGGAAGTCTTCTCTCCCCTGCCTCCTCAGCCAGGACCACAGTTTGCACTGTCACCATTAGAAACCGCTGGTCTTCTCTGAATCGCTGATTCAACCATCCCACGCTGACACCACCTTCTATCCTTCTTTCATGGTCACTGGGCATAGTGTTTCTCCTGCAGAAGGTGATCCACGCTGCTTACAGGGAACTTCACTTCTATTCTTGCAGAGTGGGAAACAAGTCAGCTTTGCATACCTGTTAGAGCTCCAACAGTTCTTTTCCCCAGCCATGGTGTTTGCTAGGTTTTGTTCAGATGGGCCCTGCTTGGTTGTCGTATTAGCCTGAGTGTCTAAGGACACCAGTGTTCATTCCTCCCTCCTCCACTTTATCCCATTCTTCAACCCCTCGTTAGTCAGGCTTCATGACTCCTAAATTTTGTGATGTCATTGGTGACACTGGGCTCTGATCAGATCTTGGCATATGGTTCCTACCAGGTTCATGTTGAAAACCTGATTACCCCAATGGCCGAATCCACTTTTAGAAGGAAGCCTTGACTTTCTACATTGTAGAAAAGTAAATTAGGGTTTCAGTGGAAAACTTTGCCTTGTATAGAGTACATCACTCCAGGTTCTCTGACACTAACCTTGCATTTGTCTTTGAGCTCGTTTCTATCATTTTGTAAGTTGTAGGTCACTGACAGACATGCTCAGTATCTTGTACAGTGGAGGTTCAGTTGTATCTCCTTTCATGTTGTAATAAAACCAGTTTTTCCCCCATTTACATGTTCACTTCAATATCCTTGATCAATATTATAGTATGTATTCTTTATATTCTTTTTTGAACCAGTCACAATTTCTACCCATTTACTCATGAGTTAAATAGACTCTTTAAACACATGTTCATTGCATATCTGTATGAGCATCATGATTTTACTCTGTTTAAAAAATACTTTTAAGTGTTTTGGAAGTCCCAGTGAGATGCCCAATATATTCATTTCCCAGATCCAGATTATCTTTAATGACAAGGAATTGAACCTCCTATGTGATTAAAACCCAAATGTTCCTTTTCTTGCCTCTCTTTAGGTGAATCCAAAGCAATGAGAGAACGTTGTTCACTCTCTATTTTTCTAGCTTTAATTTCCCTCTCTACTAATTTTGTGCTTCTCTTTGGTTTTGATTCATTTACAGCCAATAAGTTATTCTCCTTCGTTGGCAGCAATTGTTGTGAACTTGATTTTACGGTCTGACGATTTGGAGATCCCTCTAAATAGATAAATGGTGTATAGAAATCTAATGACTGTTGAGTGAAAGAGAACAGAGAATCTGGCTTATCTTTCTTTTTTTTTTTTTTTTTTTAATCTCAAATCAATGAAGAATTCCATGTCCTCTGACAGGAAAACAGCTCTTCTATCTGGACCGGGGAGTTTTTCTGTTTCTGTGTTGAATTTTGACCTGTGCCTGAACAAGAATCGAGGCCATAAGTTCTATTTCTCTGTGCCTATATGTGTACATGTCTGTAATTTAAAAATACCTTCAGCTTTGATTGTGTGAATGTATTGTGTTTCTTCCATATGGTAATAATATATATTATAAAGTCTCTTAAATTAAAGGAGCCCTTTTCTGATTGGTATATCTAAATACTTGCTTATATAAATAAAAATTTCCTAAAATTCTCTGAAGTAAATGAAATTGAACTAATACTTTAAATGTGCTAGACTAAAATATATATATTATTCATGAAACCATTCAGAACCATAATAAAAAATTTAACTACACATAATTTGAATAAATATTTGGCAAAAATGACTTGTTTATTTTAGAATTTATTAAAAACAGCTATATCTTTTTTGATGTCAGTGTTATTGCAAAAGTGTGTTTTTAATGAGTTGGGGATTTTTAATTTGTATTTATTTATTTACTTTTAATTTATATTTTATTTCAATAGGTTTTTAAGGAACAAGTGGTGTTTGGTTACATGAATAAGTTCTTAGTGGTAATTTCTGATATTTTGGTGCACCCATCACCTGAGCAGTGTACACTGTACCCAATGTGTAGTCTTTTATCCCTCACCACTCCCCACCCATTCCCCCCAATCCCTAAAGTCCAATGTATCATTCTTATGCTTTTGCGCCTCATAGCTTAGCTCCAACTTATGAGTGCAAACATGCGATGTTTGCTTTTTCCATTCCCGGGTTACTCCACTTAGAATAATAGTCTC
This sequence comes from Mandrillus leucophaeus, assembly GCF_000951045.1. NCBI lineage: Eukaryota > Metazoa > Chordata > Mammalia > Primates > Cercopithecidae > Mandrillus > Mandrillus leucophaeus. The sequence continues at coordinate 138,806 of NW_012098388.1, read as the reverse complement.
CAGTTCCACCCAGGTTGCTGCAAATGTCATTATTTCATTCCTGTTGATGGCTGAGCAGTATTCCATCACATGTATGTATACCTTATTTTTCTTTTCCACTTGTTGAGTGATGGACATTTACATTTGGGCCGATTCCATATTTTTGCAATTGCAAATTGTGCTGCTGTAAACATGGTGTGCAAGAATCTTTTTGGTATAATGACTTCTTTTCTTCTGGGTAGATACCTAGTAGTGAGATTGCTAGATCAAATGTTAGATCTACTTTTAGTTCTTTAAGGAATGTCCACACAGTTTTCCTTAGTGATTGTACTAGTTTATATTCCCATCAACAGCGTTACAGTGTTTCCTTTACAACACATCCATACTAACATCTATTATTTTTTGATATTTTGATTATGGCCATTCTTGCAGGAGTGAGATGTTATCACATTGTGGTTTTGATTTGCATTTCCCTGATAAGTAGTGATGTTGAGCATTTTTCCATATGCTTGCTGGCCATTTATATATCTTCTTTTGAGAGTTGTCTATTTGTGTCCTTAGCCCACTTTTTGATGGGATTGTTTTTTCTTGCTAATTTGTTTGAGTTCTTTGTAGATTGTAGATATTAGTCCTTTGTTTCATGTATAGATTGTGAAGATTTTCTCCCACTCTGTGGATTTTCTGTTAATTCTGATTATTATTTCTTTTGCTGTGCAGAAACTTTTTACTTAAATTAAGTCCTGTCTATTTATCTTTGTTTTTGTTGCATTTGCTTTTGGGTTCTTGGTCATTAAGTCTTTGCCTAAGCCAACATCTAGAAGGGTTTTTTCAACATTATATTCTAGAACCTTTGGTTTTAGGTCTTAGATTTAAGTCTTTGATCCATCTTGAGCTGATTTTTGTATAAGCTGAAAGATAAGGATCCAGTTTCATTCTTCTACATGTAGCTTGCCAATTATCCCAGCACCATTTGTTAAATAGGGTGTCCTTTCCCCAGTTTATGTTTTTGTTTGCTTTGTCAAAAATCGAAGTATTTGGGTTTGTTTCTCGGTTCTGTATTCTGTTCCATTGGTCTTTGTGCCTGTGTGCCTATTTTTATACCAGCATCATGCTGTTTTGGTGACTATGGCCTTATAGTATAGTTTAAAATCGGGTGTGTGATGCCTCCAGATTTATTCTTTTTGCTTAGTCTTGCTTTGGCTATGCAGGTTCCTTTTTTGGTTCCATAAGAATTTTAGGACTGTTTTTTTCTAGTTCTGTGAAGAATGATGTTAGAATTTTGATGGAAATTGCATTGAATTTGTACTTTGCTTTTGGCAGTATGGTCATTTTCACAATATTGATTCTACTCATCCATGAGCATAGTATGTGTTTCTATATGTTTGTATCATTTATTATTTCTTTCAGCAGCATTTTGTATTTTCTTTTTAGAGGTCTTTCATGTCCTTGGGTAGGTATATTCCTAAGTATTTGATTATTTTTTGCAGCTTTTGTGAAAGTGGTTGAGAACTTGATTTGATTCTCGGCTTGGTCACTGTTGGTATATATAGCAGAGCTACTGATTTGTGTGTGTGAATTTGTATCCTGCAACTTTGCTGAATTCATTTACCAGTTCTAGGAGCTTTTTGGATGAGTCTTTAGGATTTTCTAGGTATATGATCATATCAGCAGCGAGCAGTGACAGTTTGACTTCTCTTTCCTGATTGGGATGCCCTTTATTTCTTTCTCTTGTCTGACTGCACTGGCTGGGACTCCTAGTATTATGTTGAATAGAAGTGGTAAGAGTGGGCATCCTTATCGTGTTCCAGTTCTTGTTCAGAATGCTTTCAACTTTTCCCTGCTCAGTATTATGTTGGCTGTAGGTTTGCTATAGATTGCTTTTATTACCTTAAAGTATGTTCCTTCTATGCTGATTGTGCTGAGGGTTTTAATCATAAAGGGATGATGGATTTTGTTAAATGCTTTTTCTGCCTCTATTGAGATGATCATGTGATTTTTGTTTTTAATTCTATTTATGTGTTATATCACATTTATTGATTTGTGGATGTTAAACCATTCCTGCATTCTTGGTATGAAACCCACTTGATCACGGTGGATTATCTTTTTGAAATGCTGTTAGATTTGGTTAGCTACTATTTTGTTGAGGATTTTTTTTTTTTTTGAGACTGAGTTTCACTCTCGTTGCCCAGGCTGGAGTACAATGGCGTGATCTTGGTTCACTGTAACCTCCACTGGGATTACAGGCATGTGCCACCACACCCGGCTAATTTTGTACTTTTAGTAGAGACGGGGTTTTTCCATGTTGGTCAGGGTGGTCTCGAACTCCCAAACTCAGGTGATCCACCTGCCTCGGCTTCTCAAAGTGCTGGGATTACAGGTGTGAGCCACCGCACCTGGCCTTGTTGAGGATTTTTGCATCTATGTTTATCATGGATATTGGCTTGTAGTTTTCTTTTTTTGTTATGTCCTTCCCTGGTTTTGGTATTAGAGTGATACTGGCTTCATAGAGTGATTTAGGGAGGATTCCCTCTTTCTCTATCCTGTGGAATAGTGTCAATAGGATTGGTATTCATTCTTCTTTGATGTAATTCAGCTGTGAGTCCATCTAGTCCTGGACTTTCATTGTTTGCAGTTCTTAAGTTTTCATTTCAATCTCACTGCTTGTTATAGATCTGTTTGGAGTTTCTATATCTTTCTGGTTTAATCTAGGAGGGTTTCAAAGAATTTATCTATCTCGTCTAGATTTTCTGGTCTATGCACGTAAAGGTGTTCACAGTAGCCTTGAATAATCTTCTGTATTTCTGTGGTATCATTAGTAATACCTCATGTTTTGTTTCTAATTGAGCTTATTTGCATCTTCTTTCTTCTTTTCTTGGTTAATTTTGTTAACGGTCTATCAGCTTTATTTATCTTTTCAAAGAACCAACTTTTTGTTTCATTTATCTTTTGTCATTTTTTGTTTCCATTTCATTTAGTTCTGCTCTGATCTTTATTATTTCTTTTCTTCTGCTGGGTTTGAGTTTGGATTGTTCTTGCTTCTCCAGTTCCATGAGGTGTGACCTTAGATTGTCTATTTGTGCTCTTGCAAATTTTTTGATGCAGGCATCTAATATTATTTAATATTATGAACTTTCCTGTTAGCACCGCTTTTGCTGTATCCCAGAGGTTTTGATAGGTTGTGTCACTATTATCATTCAGTTCAAATAATGTTTAAATTTTCATCTTGATTTCATTGTTAAACCAATGATCATTCAGAAGTAGCTTATTTAATTTCCATGTATTTGCATGGTTTTGAGGGATCCTTTTGGAGTTGATTTCCAATTTTATTCCACTGTAGTCTGAGAGAGTACTTGATATAATTTTGGTTTTCTTAAATTTACTAAGACTTGTTTTGTGGCCTATTATATGGTCTATCTTACAGAATGTTCTGTGTGCTGATGACTAGAAAGTATATTCTGCAGTTGCTGGGTAGAATGTTCTATAAGTATCTTTTAAGTCCATTTGTTCTAGGGTATAGTTTAAGTCCATTGTTTATTTCTTGACTTTCTATCTTGATGATCTGTCTCGTGCTGTCAGTGGATTATTAAAATCCTCCACTATTATTGTGTTGTCATGTATCTCATTTCTTAGGTCTACTAGTAATTGTTTTATAAACTTGGGAGTTCCAGTCTTAGGTTCATATATATTTAAGATTATGGTATTTTCCTGTTATACTAGTACTTTTATCATTATATAATGTCCCTCTTTGTGTTTTATAAACTGTTGTTGCTTCAAAGTTTGTTTTGTCTGATATAAGAATAGTTATCCCTCCTCACTTTTGCTGTCCATTTGCATGGAATATCTTTTTCCTCCCCTTTACCTTAAGATTATGTGAGTCCTTATGTGTTAGGTGAGTCTCCTGAAGACAGCAAAAACTTGGTTGGTGAACTCTTTTCCATTATGTTATTCCCTATCTTTTAAAGTGGAGTGTTGAGGTCATTTACATTCAAAGTTTGTATTGATGTGTGAAGTACTCTTCTATTCATTGTGCTATTTGTTGCTTGAATAGCTTGTGTTTTCTTTTCATTGTGTTATTGTTATATCGATCATGTGAGATTTATGCTTTAAGGAGATTCTATTTTGGTGTATTTGGAGGATTTGTTTCAAGATTCAGAGCTCCTTTTAGCAGTTCTTGTGGTGCTGGCTTTGTAGTGGCAAATTCCTTCAGCATTTGTTTGTCTAGAAAACACTATCTTTCCTTCATTTATAAAACTTGGTTTCACTGGATACAAAATTCTTGGCTGATAATTGTTTTATTTAAGGAGACTAAAAATAGGACCCCAATACTTCTAGCTTGTAGGATTTCTGCTAAGAAATCTGCTGTTAATCTAATAGGTTTTCCTTTATAGGTTACGTGATGCTTTTGCCTCACAGCTCTTAAGATTCTTTCCTTTGCCTGACTTTAGATAACCTCACAATTGCGTGCCTAGGTGATGATCTTTTGCAATGAATTTCCTGGGTGTTCTTTGAGCTTCTTGTATTTGGATGTCTAAATCTCTAACAAGGCTAGGGAAGTTTTCCTTGATTATTTCCTCAAATATGTTTTCCAAACTTAGATTTCTCTTCTTCTTCAGGAACACCAATTATTCTTATTTTTGGACATTTAACATAGTCCCAAACTTCTTAGAGGCTTTGTTCTCTTTTTTTAAATTCTTTTTTCTTTGTCTATGATGGATTGGGTTAATTCAAAAGCCCTGTCTTCAAGCTCTGGAGTTCTTTCTTCTGCTTATTCATTTCTATTGCTGGGACTTTCCAGTACATTTTGCATTTCTCTGTGTGCCCTTGATTTCCAGAAGCTGTGATTGTTTTTTATTTATGTTATCTATTTCACTGATGATTTTTCCTTTTATATCCAGTATCATGTTTTTTATTTCAGTTAGACTTCACCTTTCTCTGGTGCATCCTTTGAAGAAATTAATTCTCCAAATGATGTTAGTGATGTGATGTCTCCTGGAGGCACTTTTCATTCTACTTTCAGGAATGAACTGTATCCTGTCATCTTACTCAGCAAAATTCACAAGAGGAGGAACAAATATCAGCAATCAGCATCATTGACACTGACACTTGATCAGTGTCTGAAGTGAGAACTGCTGGTAGGAAATCCTACTTCTATCTATCAAGAAGGGTTTATTTAAGAAAATAGATGACATACACACTGTAATTATCAATATAGTTTCTTCCATGGGCTACCAAGTCCAAAGTATTATTGCTTTTCCACAATTTATGCTGATAACCTTGGAATCATGGTTTGGATGGTTTAAACCTCTCTCTCCATACCAACTGAATCATTCATCAAATCATATGGAATCTCCCTGTGTGTAATCTCCTGTCAAGTCCTCCATTTTAATTTCCATCAACACTACTCTGCTCTATTTTCCTTTTCACCTCAAATTTGAGGTATTATAAAAATCTTATAATGGACTATCCTGGATTTAAGCTATTTTACACATTAATTACACAGATTCCCCATTGCTTGTATAATACAGGCCAAACATCTTAGCCTGGCATTGAGTGTTCTCCATAAATCATTGCTTTAACTTTATTTCTAGCTCCATTGTACACAAACTTTCCTATATGGCCAACTGGATGAGTTTCCTGTATTTCATTGGTCAAGCTCTTCTCCACCTGAATTGTTCTTCCCTCATACCAATTTTCCCAAATCCTGCCTTCTTTGTGTGTCTTGGCTCAAGTACCATTGCATATCTTTCTGGACCACCCTAGCCTTCAATGATCCTCTCAGTCATCCATGTTCCTCTTAAAATCAGAGCCAATTGACTTTTAGTGTAAACTAGCTTATTGTTTCTTAAGGTTTCATGAGTCTTAAATCAGGTAACAAAGTCTTCTGGAATGCATCAATGTAATTAGTCAAAAATAAATGTTCAATATATTTGTTACCTTTACTTTTGAGGAAAAAAGAAATTAACAGTCAGTCTCGGATTATGTGTCTCCTTTATACAAAGCTGCTATCTGCCACCAAACTTACTGGAAATGAAATGAACAGCATAAGAACCTGCTTTTAGAACCAGAGAGAGGACAGATCTAGGGATCCAGGTGTCAAGAACCTCCCAGTATTCTCGGGTATTGACCATCAGGATGAATTAAATCTTACTTTTTTTTTTTTTATTTTTCTGATACATTTTGTTCATAAATGTTTCATTTGAAGAGAGAGTGATTGGCAGAGCTTCAGTCACATACACTTTCTACTTGAAGTATGAGGGGGAATGGGTATGACAAAAACTTGAATGACTTCCTATCAAGACTATCTACTGAGAGAGAGGTAATTCTCCAAAACAGACTAGTGAAGCAGTTATCAGAAAAGAAGGAAGCAAATGTTAGGCAAGCATGTAATTCTTTCTTTATATTCAATCATATGACTTACCTGTGTTTTAATATATTCAGAGCCTGACAATGAGAGAGAATAACTTAGAAAGCAAGGCAGATTAGTTCCAGTAGAAAGACTAATATTTATCTGGTTGAGATGGTTGGAAGTGGGAGTAGAGGAACAATTTAAAGGCTGTTCTTGATTCACTTTTAAACTCTTCATGGTGGTCAGAATTGCTTTCAAAAATACTATATTTCCTATAGACAGCATATTAATTTGCATTTCAACCATTTTGATAACTGTTAAATTATTTTTGTCTTGAATACACTATTTTATAGTGTTTTATAATGCTAGGTGAGCTCTCTGGAATTTCCAAGAAAAGTTCTAGAAATTAAATCGCTTGGGTAATGTGTGAATAACAGAAAAGGATCCAATGTATTCTCACCAAAAGATAACTGTCCCTAATGTTAAAAAGCAGGGGAAGATGTCATTATTTTATTATTAACCTGATTGTGAAACAGGAGAGTTCCCTGAACCCCTTGCAGGTCTTGTGACAGGGGTGTGGCTGGTTTGTTCGTTTGAACAATTGCTGCTGTGCACACCCCTTACAGGACAGGGAGCACACAGATGGGCAGGTGCAGGAGCCGGGGAAAGCACTTTTGGGCTCCTGCCCCACAGTGGCATCTAGGGGTGCGTTACAATTAATGCTCTTTTAGCAGTTGCCATCTGCAGATGGCGACGTGTTGAGGACTAAGCTCTGATTCTTTATCTTGCCCAAAGTCCTACCTAAGGGGCCTACGGAGTCATGCCCTACAAAGCATGACTTCTCATCAGATGGGTTTTATTTGACCCTATATATTGTGACTTACTTTTCTATCTGACTCTGCCATAACATTATAAGACAAGGAAAAATTATTTAACCCCAAAATATATTTTCTTGCCATACCTTGAAATTACCCTGCAAAGTCTCTTGTGGGAAAAATCCACATTCTGTAGAGAATCCCTTTCCCCCTTGGTTTTCCTTCCTTTCCTTCCTGATCCAGGAAAGAGTCAGGCACCCTTTTAGGTCCAATAAGAAACATTTTACAACCTGCTCTCTCTCTGCAGTCTTCTGTCTGAGAGCTTCCTTTGCACAGTAAAACTTGGTCTCCACAGTCTTTTATCTTAACCTGAACATTCCGTTCCATTAATCCCAGGTCTTAGGTGAACTCAACCAATTGTCATTTAAACATTTAAACCAGAAAATGTTTAAATTTACCTATAGCCTGGAAGCCCCTGCTTTGAGTTGTCCCACCTTTCTGTACCAAACTAATGCATTTCTTAAATATATTTGATTGATGTTGCATGCCTTCCTAAAATATATACAACCAAGCTGTACCCCGACCACCTTGGGCACATGTTCTCAGGACTTCCTGAGGACTATGTCATGTGCCATGGTCACTCTTATTTGGCTCAGAATAAATCTCCAAAAATATTTTAGAGTTTTACTGTTTTCTCAACAGTGTTAAACCAGCTCAGTGGAGAGTCATGGTGACAGCCTTTTGCACCCTGCCCTCTTGGTAGCTGGGTCCTTGTCTGGTGTCCAGGAAGAATCAGGTCACACGTGGACTTGAAGGATGTTGAATGCAGGGACTTTACTGAGTGATGGAGGTGGCTCTCAGTGGGATGGATAGGTAGCTGGAATGGGGATGGACTGGGAAGATGATCTTCCCCTGGAATTCAGCTGTCCTTGCCTGATCTCCTCTTGGACCGTCCCCGGCCTATCTCCTATTGACATTCAGACACTCCTTCTCTTCTCTTCTTCTCTGCTGCTTTCCTGCTCTTCTGCTTATCTGTCTGTGGAGTCTGGGTTTGGGGTTTATATATGTACAGGATAGGGGGGCATGGTGGGACAAAAGGCAACATTTGGGTACAGAAACAGGAATGCCTGTTTCCATTTAGGGCTGCAGATTTCCAGGCTTGACCTGAGGCCTTTGCCAAAGAACCACCCTCTTCTACCCAGTATTTCCCTGCCTCCTGTCTACATCAAGTCTATTTAATTTTGTAATAGAACAGTCATTGGGTAATATTTTTTAAGTCAATGTACCCTTTAGAGATACCGATGACAGCCCTAGTATTCTCTCCCCAAAACATACATTTGCAAAACGGCACACAATTTTGCATGCAAGTTCAGAGGATCTACATGTTTCTGAAGCCCATCTATGGATGCCAGATTTAAACTCGTTTTATTAAAAAAAAATACTAGAACTACAATGAAAGGGCACAGGAGAAAGGACAATGGATCTACATGTTTCTGAAGCCCATCTATGGATGCCAGATTTAAACTCGTTTTATTTTTTAAAAAATACTAGACCTACAATGAAAGGACACAGGAGAAAGGACAGCTGTCTTTCATGGGAATGTGCACTTTTCAATTTTGCTGTATTTTCCTAAATTATCTCTCAGCTAATACCTGACTTCATCCTTTGTTGTATGGCAGCAAACCTCACTAAAATGGAACCAGTACAAGGATCCTAGGCTTTATCACTCCTCCTCCCAGCCATCTCTCTTCTGTAGTATGTGTTAAATAAGAAAGTGTTTAGGATGTTTCAGAGACTTGTTCCCGATTTGATTTCGCACTTCAGCAGTAGTGATCCTTAATTATTACTTAGGAATTACTTTACGATTTGGTAATATTTAAGGACCTAAGCTACAGGTTACTTTTCTAATCCTTAGGTGACATGCTACCTAACACTTTCTGTCTGCTTATTTTATAATTCTAATTTGAGTGACTTGCTCTTAATTGCTCAGTAATTATTTACTGAACCCTTTGTATGTGCCGGAAACTGTACTAGGTACTGAGAATAAACAAATGAATAAAACACATAGGTTTCCTGCCCTCTGGGAATGCACATTCTTAATTTACTAACTGTTAAATTCACCACATAATTTTGTTAATTTGTCTCTTTTAAAACTCTGGCTAACTGGTTTAAAATGTATTGTCCTCATTCTTTCTGAAGCGGATCTCCTACATCAGCACTATCAAATAAAAATATAATGACAGTCCAAATATGTGATTTTAAATATTCTAGTAGTCACATTAAAAATCAAGTACTAAGAAATAGGTGAAATTAGTTTTCATAATATATTTAGTTAACCCAGTATTTACAAAATACTGTTATTTCAACATGTAATCAATGTAAAAATGTATTGATGAGATATTTTGTCTTTTTTATACGAAGTCTTTAAATTCTGGCCACATTTCAAGTGTTCAACAGCTACATGTAGCTACTGATTAACTATTGGCAAGATCAGGCCAAAATGTTCAACCCTAGCCACATACTCTTCCTCTGAGAGCTTCAGTCTCTCAGCATTTCTTATGCAGAGCTGCTTAGCTCCTTCTCAGATCCTGTCTCTAAAATACAATAACAATTCTATTCCTCCTCAAGTTCCTTAATGTCTTAATTCATAAAAAGACTCTTGCCATGAACTATTTGCCTAGCAGGGCAATCAAAGGTTATAAATTCAACATTGACAACAAAAACAGTTTGCTATAAATTATAGATAAATGGTAGGACTGAAAGGGATAATGTGCTTGGGTCAGTGAAACTTGGGTGTGGTAGGACAAATGGGAGAAGCTGGATTTTTTTTTCTTTTTTTTGAGATGGAGTCTCACTCTGTTGCCCAGGCTGGAGTGCAGTGGCGAGATCTCAGCTCACTGCAAGCTCTGCCTCCCGGGTTCACCATTCTCCTGCCTCAGCCTCCCAAATAGCTGGGACTATAGGCACCCGCCACCACGCCTGGCTAATTTTTTGTATTTTTAGTAGAGATGGAGTTTCATCGTGTTAGCCAGGATGGTCTTGATCTCTTGACCTCGTGATCCACCCGCCTCGTCCTCCCAAAGTGCTGGATTACAGGTGTGAGCCACTGCGCCTGGCAAAGAAACTGGTTTCTAAAATGCTATCTGCTTATATTACGGAACACTTACTTGTCCTCTGATATACTCAAAATTATGACCAAGGATCTTCTGAGATATTTAACTCATCTGGAGTAATTACGTCAGCTGACAAATGCATATACAGCGCCAATGTCATACTCGCCTTATTTTCTCAACCTTCCAATTCCTAGGCAAATTGTCAGATTCTCAAGGTAATAGCTGTCCCAGATGAGACTCTGGTATGCACAAATCTTTATTGTGACAGTTCCTTTTGGAGCTTCTGTGACCCAGTGAAGTGAAAATAAAGATGAAATACTTCAAGATTTTGAAAAGTAGTTTCTCTTCAAAAGTTGCTCTTCTAAAATGATTTTTGTTTTATAGTATTTAGTGCTTAAAGACTGGAATAAAATGCTGTAAACTAATTCATTTAACATCCTTCTTTGAATTTGAATGAGAAATATGAATTGACTGGATTAAAAGGAAACATTGAGTAGTATTCATTCTTTAGTTAAAAAAGTCCAACACCAACAAGACTTACCTTCTTTTATTTTACACATATGGTTAATATTAATGTATGGTAAATTTTCTCCACGCATCTAGGAAAGAAACAGGAAAGTGCATTATTTCCTTTGAAAGCTGAAGCTGCCTAAACACAAATCTGTCGTTATTCTGAGAAAGAATGATCCCTGTATAGTAAAAAAGTTATTCTAAGGAAGGAAAAAATGAAGTACAGTATGTCTGTTGTTTAAGTCAATAGATTTTTTAAGGAAACATTTTCTTAAGAATATTCTTTACAATAATATAATTTTTAAAGTTCTCAGAATTCTAAAATTCTTATTGGATGATACATAGATGTATAGACATGTACCCAAAGATGCTTTACTAAATTAATCACTACTGCCACAACCTAAAGATTATAGTTTATTGTTTAAATGAAGGATGCAAAATAGAGGTGTATATATATAAGCCCCTGTTTTATAGCTCTTCTAAATGTGAGTATCCACACACGGGAAAAATCGAAAAACAAATGTAAATGTAAGTCTAAATCTCCTTACAGAGAAGAAAATATAGTGTGGCCTGGTCTAATATTATGACTTTTCCAAGGAGTTACTATATATGGTTTAACAGAAGATTATTTCCATCAAAAATATCCACGACTTGTGAATCTTAAGAACCAGGAAGTTTTCCAATCCAAATTAAGCTAAAGAAAATCAAAGGAGGTGAGAGGAGGGGACAGGAGAACAAACTTCTCTGCTAGCTTCCTAAGCAGTTCAGCTATGAAGGTATGCTTTGCAGCAGCAACAGCGCACCTGCCCAGACCACTGCAGCAAAGGCTTTCAACAATTCTTGGGAAACTCAGTGAGGGCAAAGATGCGTGGTATTTCTAGGACATCCCCACACTAGACTTTGTCTCATGGAGGTAACTCAGGGAGGACGAAATGAGCAGTTCACTCTGCATTAACAGTTTACATATGTGAACTACTAAACTTTTTTAAAAAAGTTTTTCAATCCAAATGTAGCGGAAGAAAAACAAACCTAAATAGTATATATTCAAAGTATTATGTGGCATAACATTTTAATCATAAAAATAATATGTATCTATTTTTGTTTCTCCTTTATAGTCAAAGCACTGTTTAGAGAGAGAGGTACAGAAAGGATTGTTCTGAGAGAGGTCTTGAAGTAGAGGTTGGGGGAGGCAGCCTAGGATTCATATCTGTAAAATGTGTGGTTCCAACATCCTATGTCTACACTTGATCTCACTGCTGGATTGTGGGCAACGTGCTTTGAATGGATGGGAATTAAAGGGGCCCTCCAATAAGTGAGGCCTCATGGAGTTTGCAGAGATCATCAAATTCTGGAAATCACACATGCCGTTTTTGTAGGAACAGAGACAGGGTCCCAAAAGTATCACTGGATAGTGGAGCAGAACATGAGAAAACTCGTCTTGTGATGCCAAGAGAAGCAAAGTCTTCAAGATTATTTCTGGTTTATTTCTATAGTATAGCTATCAATGTTAGTGGCATCATGTATTATTTCATGTTCATTCTGGATCACTTTAGACTCATCGTAGCACTGATTTGGAGGAAAACAGTATGAATGGGCACAGCTGGATGATCCAGGAGGGATTCTTTAGGGAAGCCAGGCAAGTGGGAGTGGTCATGTAGGGGGAAAGTCCATCCCAGAGTACCTGAGAGGTGTGCACTAAACTTGCCACAGGAGATAGTGCTGACTGGGGAACTCTATTGAGGGTGGCAAAGCCCACAGTTTCGGTGGAAACGCACTTGAAAAGGGAATGGATTCATTGCTTTTGTCACTTTTACCTAGACTGTTAAAAGGGCTTCTTTTTTCATATCTCTATTATCAGTTTTTTCTTTTGGAAGTCTGTCTTTTAAGTTTACTCATTAATTGTATAACCGTTTATTGATCATTTATACATGAGGCACTATGCTGTATTCTCCTAACACAACATTAAGAACAAGTCCCTGTCCTCATGGAGCCTCCAGTCCAAGCAACCCCAATGATGTAAGAGAACGGCCACAGGATATACAGGAGCATGTAGCGCTGACTCCATCTGATTATCACTCTTTTAATGATGCCAAGATTGACTAGTGGCTTCAACTGGTTACAGCCTCATCCCTTAATTGTAAAATTCCCTATTAGCCTAAAGGTGCCCAGGATTTAATTGTTCTGGATAATGATTTCTTAAGAATTCTGAAGGTTTATTCAGAGTTTCCTTTCATTCATTGATAGAGCTAGTATTTATTCAGCTTATTCTAAATGCTAGGCATTATATTGTTGCTAGACATACAAAATTAAGTGAGCCAAGATGGATATAGAGGAAACAGATAAATGAGTAACTTCAGTGCAATATGAGAAATGTGCAGGGCTAGATGCAGAGTCCTCTGGGAACAGAAAGGAGACACCGTCCTTAATGACAGCAATCTCTGGTGAGTCAATGAATCTCTGGCAGTTTATTTAGGTCAGGAGCTATTAATTGTCATGCATTAGTGAGCAGCCAACAGTGGGACTGGGCAGCTTGAGTCCTGTATTTAAAAGCCAGCAACGAAAGAAACTTTACTAGAGGCTTGATGAACCAGTTCTGAAACTAAAGCTCACGTGTCTGCAATGGACAATTCTGCCTCAACCTTGTGAAAAAAAGGCCAGGATTCTCTATGGTTATGCCCTAGGGGATTTGTTTCTTTAGCGTTCCTAGAGTTGTTTTCACCAGTTATTTAAGTAAGAATGCCCTAGGTAGTCCACTTCATTCCCTAGATCCCTATTAATATATTTCAGTTGAAAATCTATTGTCCCTTGCCTGTTTTACTGCTTCCAACATTGAGATTTGATGGAAAGAAATCAGCTCTCAAATAAGAATGGTGTCACCTGCTGCTGGTTCAGCTGCACTGCAAACTACAGATTATGCAAATTACATAAAGATGCAATCTTTCTACCCGGTGCCTAGGAAGAGGCCTTCTTTTCCCACTGGGTCTTATATTCCAGAGTCAGCCATTTACTTAATTTCCCAAAGAATACTGCAAGAGAATACTGAAAGCATTATCTAAAATACAATAAAAGAATTCTGTAAATGTTATCTAAAATATAATAATAAGAAAAACCAAAAGAATTCATAACTAGGCTGAAACTATTCTCTTAGGATTTTAATATTAGATACAAAATTGCTGATTAGCCTTTAAGTTTTTTTCCCTCTCCCAAGCACTCAAGAATTGATTTCCCTGCATACTCGGTAAGTGTCCTATGACACATAATACTTTTAAATATTTTACTTTTGTAAGATAATATTTTTCATGTAATCCTAGATGGATTACTTTCCTATGACTGCTTTAAAAAATTGCCACAAACTTAGTGACTTCAAGCCACACACGTTTATTGTTTTTCATGTCTAGAAGTCAGCAGTCCAAAATCACTTTTACTGGTCTAAAATCAGGTGTCAACAGGGCTGTACTCCCTCTGGAGGCTCTAGGGGAAAATCAGTTTCCTTGCCTTTTCCAGCTTCTAGAGGCTGCATTTTTCTTAGCTTCGTCTTCCATCTTGCTGCAGTCGTCCCAATGACTTTTGCCTCTGTAGTCAAGTCTCTCTTTGCCTCCGTCTTATGAGATTTGTGATTAAATTTTGCCCACCTATATAATCCAGGATAATCTGCCCATCTCAGAATCCTTAACCTAGTCATATCTAAAAAGTCCCGTTGACCTCATAAGGCGACACAAATTCCAGGGATTAGGATCTGGATATCTTTGGGGACCATGAATCAGCTTATCAAACTAGGTAATGAAGTCATTATCTTAATCTGAAGTATCTAGATCCTCATATAATCTAACTCCTTTAGTCTATTTGAGTTGTTTTAATTTTTTCTCAAGTACATTAGCTGCCAAATTTATAAATTATTCCAGATGCAACTGTTGTAGGTCTATAATATACAGCTTGTTGAGCCACAGTAAACAGTATCATTTTTAGCTTTTCTATCAATGTTTGACATACAAAATGGTCAACTGCAGAATGTTTCAGTGACTTCTCTGAAACCCTATTGAATATTAAAAATGTCATACATCATGTTGTTGAGTAGTCTTCATGGAAAAAAATCATATTTTAAGAAATCTATTCCCCTTAGATTTAGTGCTTGGGCTTGTATATTCTGATGAACTGATGTGCAACTAGAGCTATATAACTAATCCTGATTTTTAAAAATTCATCTTGGCTTCCAGGAAGTACAGACTAAATTTAGTATATAATTACAGTAACTATTCTTAGCTAGTATTTCTTGTATAATTATATGTTCTTCACCCCAACCCCAATAATCATTTCTCCTACTCCTTACTATGATGCTTTTGATAATTTATCTTCTTTTAAACAAGCTTATTGCATGGGTTTTCTTTATGATAATCTATCTCAAAATCTTTTTTGGAAGCAGAGATGAAATAAAACAAACAAACAAATAAACTTGGAAGATATATAGACCCTATGAATTACAGCCCATCTGCATCTTTTTTGAGTGCCAAAGACATAAATTCAGCTATGAATACATTCTGTTACTATAAAAGCACTTTAAAATTGTGTTTCTGTGCATTATATAGCTCCTTAGAATAGACAGATATATTTAGAGGGGAAGGATTTGCTAATCAGTGCCACTACAGCCAGTAGTTTTCTTGATTTCATTCAGTACCTTCCAGTTTTAATAATTTGTAATTGATATCAACGGCCATAATACAGTTTTACATTAAAATGTGCGAGCTGTTTTTTTGTTAAAACTTCATGCATTAAAGAGACATAAACAAAGTTTTGATATCATAAATACGTTTTCTGAAAGGCTTCCACAGGAAAAAGGCTTCATATTGAAATTATTTTGTACAATTTTTTTTGTACAATTTTCCCTCCTTCACATTCAGTTTATTAGAACTCAACATAGTATCTGACATAAGTGATTCATATATGGGCTAAATAATTCGTGTATATCAGAGGCCAAGCCTATTGGATATGGTGGAAGTTTTGAAATCCTATCTTTGTGGAACAACAAAAAAATTAAATGTAAGGGTCAAAATGTGTGGGCTCCTTTCTCAATTGTTCTGTGAATCCAGTTTCTAGTAGTTACTTATCATATCAAAATTTCTCAGGACATTTTCAGGGCTATACCTCCAATAAACCTAAATGTTGACTAGCTTTAAGACATTAGTCTATACAGTTACATACTGCTTAACCACATGGATATGTTCTGAAGAATGCGTCATTCAGCAATTTCATTCCTGTGTGAACATCCTAGAGTGTACTTACACAAACCTATATGTTTTGGCCTGCTGAATACCTAGGCTATATGGGATAGCCTATTGCTTTTAGGCTATAAACCTTCATAGCATGTTAATGTACTGAATACTGTAGGCAGTTGTAATATAATGATATTTGTGCATTTAAACATAGAAAAGGTACAGTCATATTTAATTTTAAATGTATTAAAGTAACCCATCTCCTCTTCCCACTTGACTAGCTATTTCCTTTTTGAGAAGTAGACATTATGTTTAAAAATGTTTGAAAATACTGCAATATTGTTGATATTATTAGTTTACTAAATAAGACAACAAAGACAGAACTCAGATAAATAAAATACAGCAGTTTTAAGGTGACAGGGACTGCTATTATTTGTAGAAGAAACCTTCAGTAAGAGTTGAATTAGTGGCCTAGGAAAGTTGATTTTAAGAAGACAAATAAAAATGTCTGGAGAGAAAAATTATTTTACTCATTCCATATGAGTAGAAAATATCCTTTGAAATTTTATCAGTGACTTACGTCAGTGTTTCTTAACTTGGATTGTCTGTTAAATACTTTCATATGGCTTTTGTCGTAGCTGGGTCATTGCTATAAGTTAACAAAGGGCTGTTTCCTATATTGCCAGAACTCTCCTTGGTTAGAACCTTCTTTAAATAGAAATAATTTTCTTGCAGTATATGGTAATCGCCATCGATTATTGAAATGAAAAATGGCTATGATTACTCCTAACAACTTGAGATGTTCTGCTTATAGTGGATGTCAAGAACATATCTTAATAATTTACAATTTTTCTTAATAGGCATAAGCAAGTTTTTATTCTTTAAATGTACTTCAAGTGGTTACAACTAATAAAGATTGGTATATAACAACAGAGAAGAGGCTCCAAAGTAAAAATCCACATTAAAATTAAATTTGGGTTACATTCTACAACTTAAAGTGTAATAAAATAAAATTTAATTGACATGTGCAATGTAAAAATAAAAATAAAAAAATTAAATTTTGGTTACATTATTGCTTAGCAGTTTAAAACAATATGTTCCATATATACATACATGTGTATATATGTGTATGCATACAAATACATGCATGAACATGTATAAGTATATGGATGCAGATGAGTATATGTGCACATATATATAGAATAAATACATAAATGTATATGAATATGACTGCATTTGTGTAATTGGATGTATATGAGACATATTTTATATCTGTATGTTATGAGTATTTTTCTTATTTTTTAATCTTCGAGAATAAGTCCAGGTCTATACTATCAATATAATATTGAAAAGTAAATTAATTGCCCAAGTGAACAAAATAAAGTTCTTAGAGTTATGCTGTTCATACTTATGAGAGAAGTGTAGATTTTTTCTGATTTGCTGATTTTTCCTTTATTTAAATATAATGTAATTTTTATTGATATGTAATAGATGTACATTTTTAAGGGTACCCATGATAATTTAATAATTTGTAAAGATCAAATTAGTGTAATTGGAATATCTGTCACCTTAAATATTTATATTTTCTTTATGCTAGAAATACATGAAATATTCTCTGCTAGCAATTTTGAAATATACAATAGATTATTGTAAACTGTAGTCACCCTACTGATCTATCAAATACTAGGTCTTCTTTTTTTCTATCAAACTCTATATTTGGACCCATTAATCAATCTCTCTTTATCTCCTTCTCCTTCCTACTCTTCCTGGGCTATGGTGACAACCAATATGCTATCTTCATGAGATCCACTTTTTTTAGCTCCCACATATGGATGAGAACATTCAATATTTGTCTTTCTCTGCTGGACTATTTCACTTAACGTATTGACCTTCAGTTCCATCCATGTTGCTGTAAAAGATGGATTTCGTTTTTTATGTCTGAATAATATTCCGATGATCTGCCAGAACTGAATTTTAAATGGGGTTTTAGGCCTGGATTGACTTTAGATAAACTTATAATTATAGCTCTCTACTTGTGGTAGTCAGTAGCATAGGCCTAAATGTGTTATTGTATTAAATATTTCTCATTCATTGACATCACAATTGTGGATCAAATCTTTGTAGTTTGGATACTTGACTTCTGACAGTTCACTGTTTTGTCTGACTTTAAGTTGTATTTAAGTGATTATTTTCTTGGTTTGCTCTCATTCCAAATTCCTGGGGAATTTAATTACTTGATGAATGAACCAGACATATATTTAATATACACCTGCTGTGTGCAGTATATTGTGCTGGAGGGATGGGTAGGTATAGACATGTAAGACATAATCTCTTACTTCAACCAGAATATGGTTTTGTTGGGTTTCTAGGACCAATATGCATAACTGCAGGGACCTCATGCTACGCTGGAGTTGAATCTGGCACTCCAGTTCCAGTCACATTCCTTCATGGCCATGTCATTTTAGCATATCACTTCCCCTATGGCCTCTTAACAGTTAGATAACCCAAGACCACTACTATTTCTGTAGAGTATTTTTTTTTTAATTACAAGCCAAGTCAGTATCAAATATTATATTTATAATGGTTCTGTGTAATTTACTAACTCATTTACCGTAAAATGACATATATTGTACTATTAGAAGAAAATTGTGGGATTTATTAAAAACATCAGTTTATTGTACCACACACTTGATATGGGCTTATAATTGAACACAAATACATAGAATATGAATATCTTTTTTTAGTCCTATCATTAGCTCTTTGAGTACATAAGCATATTCATAAATGATATTATATCTATGTATATCTATGTTTTAAGAATTCTTGTGGCCAGGTGCAGTGGCTCATGCCTGTAATCCCAGCACTTTGGGAGGCTGAGGTAGGTGGATCACCTGAGGTCAGGAGTTAGAGACCATTCTGGCTAACACAGTGGAAACCCGTCTCTACTAAAAAAAAAAAAATTAGCCGGGCATGGTGGTGGACGCCTTTAGTCCCAGCTACTCGGGAGGATGAGGCAGGAGAATGGCGTGAACCTGGGAGATGGAGCTTGCAGTGACCCGAGGTGTGCCACTGCACTCCAGCCTGGGCGACAGAGCGAGACTCTGTCTCAAAAAAAAAAAAAAAAAAAAAAAAATTCTTGCATCTCAGGCATGGCCAAGAGGCATATTGTCCTTCATCCTTTCTCAAATACCATATAATTGGCTCTGACCTCACCTCAGTTTACTTACTGTTTCTTAAGCTATAAAATGATTTGTAGGATCCCATTCACACCTAGTATCCTATGGTTATAAAGACAGTCTCTTGATAGTTATTTGACATGGTGTACACATGGGATCAGTTTCTTTGGTGAACACAGTCTCGCCATGAAATTGATGTGCCATTTGATGTTCATGGAAATACAATTCCTCTGCTGTTAACAGTAAACTTTCAAAGAAATAGATTCCCAGATTATTTCAAACTCATTAATATAGGAATAATAATATTTTTAATTCTTCGAGATGATAAGATTTTACACATTTTGATGCCAGTAAATAATTTTGTGATAAAAGCAAACACCTGGTTTGCTAGAAAATATTGGCATTCTGCAAGCATAAATTCATTAGAGAGGAATTCCACATGTGTTGCCTCTGAGCTGCAGCTCCTGTGAACTGAAAAAACAGCTAGTTAATGTCTCAGAAGTTACTAGGAAATGTAAAGTACATGCAATTGTCAATGCTTCAAAAATAGAGATAACATCTCATTTTTTATGTAGCCCTAATAGTTAGCTGGAGCTTGGACATATTAGGAAGTCAGTAAGAATACTGACAAACTGACATGTAAGTCAGATTTGCCTGCATCAGGTTTGAAAATTGTTCTATTTTAGAATAATTTTGTTCTCTCGTTTCTCAATGAAATTGATGTGTGGTCCATAGATTTCTTACCTTTACTTTATATTCCTTTAGAGCTGTGATGCAAGCTAAATCATTTTTGGGGAAAATAACTTCTTAACCATTTTTGTTGTTGTTAATGCTTCGGATGTGCAGTTATTGTCTGAACATCATCAAGGCACAAGCAACTGACTGTAGCATCCATATTTTTTGACAGTTTTCATTGCTTATGTATTCCAAGAGCTGCCTACAGGATTTCCTTCCTTATATGAGAAATATTGTAATGATACTCAATTATGTATAAGAGCAAGATTCCTGACTTGGCTAAATACAACTACTTTAGTATTCACTATTTAAACAACATGGCTTTTTAATAAGTAAATCAACATTAAAAAGTGAATAGGAGATTGTAATTTAGTTTTATTAGAAAAGCTTGACTATT
The DNA here is from genome assembly GCF_000951045.1 of Mandrillus leucophaeus. Lineage (NCBI taxonomy): Eukaryota > Metazoa > Chordata > Mammalia > Primates > Cercopithecidae > Mandrillus > Mandrillus leucophaeus. The sequence goes on along the minus strand of NW_012098388.1, from coordinate 118,528 downwards.
TTTATTATCTGATACTCATGTCACATGTAATCACACATTTGATTTTAAAGTAATTTTTATTGGCTTGGCATGGTGGCTCACGCCTGTAATCCCAGCACTTTCGGAGGCCGAGGTGGGTGGATCACCTGAGCCCAGGAGTTTGAGACCAGCCTGAGCAATGTGGGGGAAACCCTGTTTCTACAAAAAATACCAAAAAAAAATTAGCTGGCCTTGGTGCTACATGCCTGTAGTCCCAGCTTCTAGGGAGGTTGAGGTAGGAGGATTGCTTGAGCCTGAGAGGTCAAGGTTGCAATGAGTCAAGATTGCCCCCACTGCACTCCAGCCTGGGCAACAGAGTGAGACCCTGTCTCAAAAAAAAGTATTATAATTGAGGTACATTCATTGACATTTATATTTATGAAATAACCATGAATAATATAAGATGGCCACTTGAAGGTATGCCCTAAGACAGGGGTCTGCAAACTTTCTCTGAAGGGACCAGATAGTACATATTTTAGGCTTGTGGGATATACAAATTTAGTGCTACTACTATTGTCTGCCTTTGTAGCACAAAAGCAGTGATAGTCAATACTGAATGCAAAAATATGTGCATGGCTTTATTCCAATAAAAGTTTCTTTACAATAAATAAGCAGGGGCCATAGTTTGTTGACCCCTGCCCTAATAAATTCATTGACTTGGTCTAATTTTAAGAATCATATAATTTTAATATAAGTCTGTTAAGTTTCTTTATATAATAAAAATCAAAATTTTATTTTGTTTATTTGGAAATATTTGATGATTTTTTCTTATATTTGATTTAAATATATTGATCTAAACCCACCTGTTCTTACCATAAGCCTAGCTATTATAAAAATTACTTATACAATAACTTAATTTTTAAAAATTATTTTCCCTAGAATGTATTGGACTCTTGAACAAAATACCTCCTTATTATTGAACTTTAGGCTTAGCGACTGCAAAATAAATGTTTGGTCTTGATTTAGCTAAGTCTCTTCAAACTATGCAATTCTATATTTTTGTGAGTGTCATATCATTTGCTGGTAGGACTGGTGCCCTTGTTTGTCGTGTTCTTTTAAAACTCTCTCATTGAGAATGTCACTTCTCCAAGTGATCATATTCTTTTTGAAAGTCACTTCTAGTTTCTATATAAAAAAATGTCTTCTAAAATCAATACCAGTGAAAGTTAATCAGTGATATAATGATTACAGGGTGCCTTGTTTATCATTGGAAGGCTAAGATGGTTATCTCTGTGATGATCCTTCCATGTGATTTGAAAGGACAGAGGGGCAGCTTTTTCTGGCCATGCCACTTCTAATTTGTAAAATGCCCCCATTATAACTCTTATGTAAGAAGGCAGCCTGCCTTTATTGCCATATCCTAAAGAGATTCGTCAGTATTATGCCCAAGTACTCAGGATTTCACCAGCCCTGCTCCCATCTTAAATTTATTGTAGATTCAACATTGTCATAAAGGGCATAATTAGAAAATCATCTCACGTCTCATCTCATTATGTAATTGTGTATAAGGAAACAATCATTCTAAAATATAAAGAAGAAAGATTTGGGTCATGCAGCTGCTTCCTAAATGTTATATTTTTATTTCCATTGCGTCTGTTTTTCCTCATTGAAATGCAGAGATTACTCATACTGAGATACAACTATTTTTCCGCAACTGAGTCTTCAATGCCTGCTATTTTATTAGCCCAAAATAAGAGATGATTGGAAGTGTATTAATGCAAGTGGCAAGTGAAAATCAGCAGGTTCATTCTTCATACTCACTAATTTAACCTTCTGTAGAGCATGCTCATGTTTCTGGTAACTGGCTTTTCTTTCTGCTCCTCCTTTTGAGTGGTTACAGTGTAAGCAACCACATTTTTCCAAGGTGACTATACCTCTCCCATAGAGAGGAAGACAGAGGTTTCTTCGTTACATAAGCTGAATTAATATAAGTCCATTCTCAGGATTTTAAAGTTGGAACTAGCAAATATTCACCCACTGAAAGTCTGAGCTCTTAAATAAAAATGATGCAAACTCACAAGCTGTTGGCAGAAGCTATTTTCTGATATGTTGTTTTTAAAAATAGAAATATTATTCTAAAAAGAGAGACAAGAAGAAAGAATGAAATACATGCAGAGAGACAGAGTTTAGATGTGAAAATCAACGTCTTGTTTCTCTACAGTGTTTGGATCAGTGGTTCCAGTTCACCCCATTATTCAGCTGGATCTCTGCCCTTGGGTTGTGTGAGATAGCTGTGTATATGTTTAATAAACTCACTTTTGCTAAACTAGTTCAAATGGATTTCTATAACTTAGAACCGAAAAACTAATTGTAAAGTTTATTTCATAGTCTGTATAGCCTTAAAAATATAGAATGTAAATAGAACGCCTACATAACTGTTCTCTCACAAAGTTTGATGGCAAATTATTAAAAGGAATTAATTACTCATGAGATATTCCCCAGAGAAAAAGACCACCAAAAGTTCATGTGTGTGTATTCAATTACTTATTTTTAATAATTTTTGGGTCACTTCTATGAGCGAGGCAACAGTGGTAAGTAGGCAACAGTGGTAAGTAGGCAACAGTGAAGAAATACAAAAGTGAGTGTCTAGTTTATTGGGGGAGGGATGTATTAACCAAATAATTCCCCAAATTAGTAGATGATTTTAAAATGTGACAAATGCTGTGAAGAAGGAGTGAGGGACAGTGAGCCAGGGAGAAGAGGCAATGTATGTGAAGGCCCTGTGGCAAATGCAAACAAAGCATTTCGGCATTGATAATCAGAAGGGTTTTTGGTTTTGTTCTTGTTTTTCCAGAAAGCCATTTATCAATTAGGTAGAAAAGCATTGTTTTTCTTTTCTGATCACCATATTTAACTTTTATGTCAGAAGAGCATTCTTGTTTCTGTTTCAAATGTATGTTTCAAGTCACCTAAAACTCTCTTTTCTTAACACTTTTCAAGAAAGGTATGTAATATACAATGTTATTCACACCATGGATTTGTTTAATGAACTCTCTCTTTGTAGTCAGTGCAAAAGAAAATTTCATCTCACGTATATTCATGGTTTCCTAATGGATTGACCAATAAGTTACTGAAGTCCTACTTAGTGTGATGTGACTGTGATGGTGTTCCATCACATTATTCTAAGCCATTCTCAGCTCCATCTAACCCCGGTGGTATTCAGCAAAGACATACGAGCCCAGAACCATGGGAATGTTCATCTCCATCCAGAATTAATAGGAAAAGACACTTTAGTAAGTGTCTTTAGTAAGATACACTTAGAGGAGCAGCATGAAGTAACTCTCTTGGACTAGCATCCCTCTGTTCTTAAACTGCCACCAGTGCTACTGTAACATTTCAGTCATATTCTAATAAATGGTGTCAAGCATAGAAGAGAGAAAAATTCTACTTTTGTGACTTCTGATTTCTGAGTGATGTATGCATGAACTATTTACCAGCATACACAAAGAGCTGTACATTTAGTTGCCATGGCAATGCTTATCTGTTACCTTTACAGGGAACAAAATGGTACTTTAACCACAGTTAACTCATCCCCTGAGGTAAAATTGATAAAGCTCCCTTTCTTAACTTTCAGCCAGAATGCTTCAGTTGGCAAAAGTTGGTTTTTCTTTTGTTCTTCTTTAAGAGTGGACAAAGCCAGGTTTCACCCCCATTCTCAATAATTTATATAGCCTTGAGCAAAGATGAAAGTTTCCTGGATATCGTTGTTATAATTTACACTTAGTAAGTGGACAGGAAATATTAATAGGATGGCCATCAGAGAAATTGTGTTTTCCTGACATATGTCCTCTTGGATTACATGTAAGTGTTAGTGAATGCATGACACTGATAACTGCTGGCGTTATTGATGAGGGACTATCAATGATCTGATGCATAGGGTGCCCTTGATAAGAAATCTTTATTGTTCATCAGCATGTTAATGAAAAGAGTCCAGCCAACGTTAGGTATGTGAGGCTAATAATTCCCCAGTCACTATGCGACTTGGAAATAGAAAGGACAAGTGATTCTAGGACAAATATGAGAATCCATGTGTGTATTTACAGGCATGATACCCAGGCAGAATTATTAATAACCTCCCTTAGGCTCCCATAGCACTGTGTCCATACTTCCATCATGACACTTACTTCAAATTAATTTCCTTTCTATCCCATTGGGTTACTTGCTTTTTGAAGTAGATGATGCTATTATTTTTATTGATTATCAAGTCTGAAGAAGGAAGAGCTCAATACATGCTTGTTGAATAAAGTCTACCTTGAGAAAGTTACGCTCATTATGCTTTAATATTCTGCGAGAGATACAAAGAAAAGAAGAAAGGAAATCTGAGAGCCATCAGGTAACCGGATGCTCAAATTGGATTACTTCTTGGGCAATGCTCTTGGTTGTGCTTAGACTACTTGTAATAATAACTCTGTTTTTACCTTATCTAGAAAAGCTTAAAAGAAAATAGTCCAGGACTCAGAAAGCTATTTTTCATTTTCTTAAATAATTGGCACCTTTGAAAGGCTCCAGAAACTACACTTTTGGAAGTCCCTAGGAATAAAGATTTCTTATTTCCTGGACTTGGCATACGATTTTAGTAAAAGAAATGAATTATTCTATATCCTAACCAACTGTCTTCAATCAAATAACTCCCTGACAGAAATGAGGCAAAATTTTAATCACTAATTTAACCTTTGCAATAAAATTCCTGAGAAAGGATTTTGTCCAAGGCAGAGAAAAAAATCTACAGTACCAACACTGAATATACAAAGTGTACTAAATGTTTTTAAATCAGGAAGTATGCATCTTTTTATCTTCAGTAGTATTTTTTTTTTTAATTAACAAAACTTCACCATCAAGACTCCACTCAAATTATGTAGGTTACCCTAGAAGTTTGAGAAATACAAATGTGATAATACAGAAAAGATTATAAAGTTTGTATTCCATGAGATTTTGCAATTTACTCTTCATTGATGTAGAAACAAGTATTGAAATCTCTAAGCTATTCAAGATAGCAATATATAGTGTATTTGGGAAAGTGAAATTACAGCACACAAGCATTATCTCAGTTTGAAAAGTAGGTGTAGGTGGTATGTTGCATAGTTTAGTGTTTGTCATCTAAAGAAATGCATTAAGTTCCCATTCTTTCTTGATAACCTCTATGTTATCATATCTAATTCTTTGTGATAAAATGCTCTCTGTTTTAGTTTCATGAATCACAGTCAATTTTGTTTTCCTTTGCAAACAAAGAACGAAAAGATCAAATCTCTCTCTCTGCTAGACTGTGGATCTCTTCCTAGCATGGGTGGCCATCCCAAAGTTCTTTTTGCATCTTCCTCTCCCAATGGCCTGAAAGAGTCAACTGGAACCCATTCAATGCTGTTTGTATTCATTAACACTCAATGTATCAAGACAATTTTCCACCTTCTTTCTTTTAAAATATTTTAATATACCTAAATGAGTATCGTAGTCTGTTCAGGCTGCTATAACAAAACACCACAAAGTGGGTAACCTGTAAACAACAGAAACTTCTTTCTCACTGCTCTGGAAGCTGGAACGTCCCAGATCAGTGTGCCAGCAGTTTCAATGTCTAGTGAGGACATGCTTCCTCATGGACTGCCATCTTCTTGCTCTAATCTCACATGGTGAAGGGACAAGGGATCTCTCTCAAGACTCTTTTATAAGGGTACTAACCGCATTTATGAGGACTTCATCCCTATGACCTAATCACCTCCCAAAGACTCCATTTCCTAAAACCAGCAACTTTGGAGTGAGGATTTCCACATATGAATTTTGGGAGGGCATAAACATTTAGATCATAGCAATGACTATATAGTAAAATTCTATGAATTCAGGTTTATTGGGAGAAAGGTGGTTTGAATTTAGTGGGAAGGAATTTGTTGCTGTAGATATCTAAATTTAAATCACCTTATTAAGAATTGTCAATACACCTATTTAACTACTAGTCTCTTATTAGAAATGAAACATTCAATACTCCAAAGAAAATAGTTTCTCCGGCCTTTTTTTTTTTTTTTTTTGAGATAGTGTCTTGCTCTGTCACCCAGGCTGGAGTGCAGTGGTGCAGTCTCGACTCACTGCAAGCTCTGTCTCCCGGGTTCATGCCATTCTTCTGCCTCAGCCTCCTGAGTAGCTGGGACTACAGGCGCCCGCCACCATGCCCAGCTAATTTTTTGTATTTTTAGTAGAGATGGGGTTTCACTGCGTTAGCCAGGATGGTCTTGATCTCCTGACCTCGTGATCCACCCACCTCGGCCTCCCAAAGTGCTGGGATTACAGACGTGAGCCACCGTGCCTGGCCCTCTCCAGACATTATACCACGTTTAAATATTTAACTGTTCTATTTTTTTGACATGTTAAATTTGCATTTTGACTTCTAAAAATGTAAAATGTGCATCAAAATTATACATTTTTGGTTTAAATAGTTGAATCATAGATGGCCAATATTGAAAATATATGTTTTTTCAGTATATTGAAAATTTATTCAATATATTAAATATATTCCCATTGTAAGAATCTGTATAGTGGTGGGTTAATACAAGTAAATGGAAGCATTAGATTGTGATCTTTAAACAAGCTCTTTTTGTCATTGTAATTGCCTTGGGACTAATGTATGTGACTATTACATTTGTTTCCAACATGATTTTATTTATTTATTATTTGTATTTTTTTTCCCAACTCTTGGTTGTGCTTAGACTTGTAATAATAACTCTGATTTCACCTTATCTAGAAAAGTTTCACCTTATCTATGTAGTTTCACTCGGTCACCCAGACTGGAGTGCAGTGGCACATTTAGGATTCACTGCAGCCTCAACCTCCCTGGGCTCAGGTGATCCTCCCATCTCAGCCTCCTTGGTAGCTGGGACTACATACATGTGCCACCATGCCCGGCTATTTTTTTCTATTTTGTAATTTTTTGTAGAAACAGGGTTTTGCCATATTGCCTAGACTGTGCTCGAACTCCTGGGTTCAGGCATTCTACCTGCTTTGGCCCCCACAAAGTTCTGGGATTACAGGCATGAGCCATCATACTTGGCCTCAATATGATTTTATACCTATTTGAAAAGACATGCTACATGTCGTAGATATTCAGTTAAAATAAATTAGCCGGGAATGGTGGCACGTGCCTGTAGTCCCAGCTACTTCGGAGGCTGAGGCAGGAGAATCACCTGAACCCGGGAGGTGGAGGTTGCAGTGAGCCAAGATTGCACCAATGCACGCCAGCCTGGGTGACAGAGTGAGACTCCGTCTCAAATAATAATAATAATAATAATAAAATAGTTCAGTTGATTACAGCTAATGAAATCACACACACAACCGCAAACCTCTATTCAAGTAATATTCAGTACAAAACTAATGGATACAGAAAGGAAAAGACTTAGTATTAAGGGTCAGATAGCACTGCCTTGATCTTTCCAAGAAATTCTAATTATTGTCAACTGAACTTCTAGGTGTTAATTAGTGTGACAGAAAAATCAAGCCCTTTTTCACCTTACTGTGACTAATTATATAGTTATATGAGTTTTAATCTCTTCCCATTCAATCTCAAAATGGTGCCTCAAACATGTATTTCCTCAGAAGCTTAAGGATAAGGCAAAAATAGTTTTGGTTGTAACTTCTTTTTTTTTTTTTTTTTGAGACAGAGTCTTGCACTATCGCCCAGGCTGGAGTGCAGTGGCGCGATCTCCACTCACTGCAAGCTCCGCCTCCTGGGCTCACGCCATTTTCCTGCCTCAGCCTCCCGAGTAGCTGGGACTACAGGCTCCCGCCACCAGGCCCGGCCAATTTTTTGTATCTTTTAGTAGAGACGGGGTTTGACTGTGTTAGCCAGGATGGTCTCAATCTCCTGACCTCGTGATCTGCCCACCTCGGCCTCCCAAAGTGCTGGGATTACAGGCGTGAGCCCCCGCACTTGGCCTGTAACTTTCAATAAACGATTTATTTCACTGAATTCTAGGCTCCTGAAGGTGTATACTGATATGTGGGCAGTGGAAAAATACATATAAAAATTAAAATTTTTTATGTTCATAAGATCATAAGAATGCTATTACTCTGGTGATACTCAAGTCCAATGAATCTGAAATATCATTCTTAATCTTATGCTGATTGTGTCTTGTTAACTTTGTCATCTGTGTAGGCAAGGAGGAACCTCACGGTCAGTCACTTCAGCAAATCTGAGCTTTACGTGGGTGATAGTTTCAGGAGTAGAAAGGAATCATGTCATTTTTTCACTCTTCTCCAAACCTTTGTGGTGATATAATGAACGAATTTACAGACACTAATGATTTTATGTCTGTCTATCCTATCTCACAAATATTTGTCTGCTACATGATACCCACTCTTAATGATAACACCAGCAAGTTACCTAAACCTTCATAAATACTCTCAAGCATTGCTACTGGGATTGTATATTAGTAATATCATTTTTAAAAACTGTCGGTATCTAATAAGGTTGAACATAGACAATTCATCCTTTTCTTTCCTAGGTATATTTCCAACAGAAACATATACAATGTGCACAACTATGTTCATAGTAGCACTATGGGTAAGAGGCCACAATTTAAAACTACCTAAAGGTCCATCAGCAGTAGAATAAATTGTGATACGTTCACCTATTGGAATCACTTACAGCAATAAAAATAAATGAGTTCTGATTTCACACAATAATATGAATGACTCTCACAAACATAATATTATGTGAAAGAAACCAGAAGAGTATATCATATATGATTTCATTTACCTAAATTTCCAAAACAGTAAAACTAATCAATATTATTAGAAACAGAATAGTAGTTACCTTTGCTGAGAAGAGGTAGAATGGAAAGAGAAGAGAAGAGCTTCTGGCATGTTGATCTAATGTTCTATTCCTTAATCTGATTGGTCGTTACGTGTGTATGTTCAGTTTGTGACAATTTATCAAGACATATATACATATACATATATACACATGTATATCTTGATATATATGTGTGTGTATATATATGTATATATGTATATGTATATATATCTTGATAAATTGAACTCAAATATTTAATTTGTGTTTCTATTAGTTTCCTAGGGCTGCTGTAACAAATTACCACAAGCTGGGTGGCTTGAAACAACAGAAATTTATTGCTTCACAGTGCTGATAGCCAGAAGTCTGAAATAAAAGTTTTACCAGGGTTGTTTAATTCTAGAGGCTTTTAGAGAGAATCTGTTCTATGCCTGTGTTCCTAGCGTCTGGTGTCTGTCAGCAATCTTTGTTATTCATTGGCTTCTAGATGTATCACTCCAACTTTGCCACCTTTTCCACATTATCTTCCTTCCTGTGTTCTCTTCTCTTCTGTCTCTGATAAGGCCACTGGCCACTGGTTTTACTCAGCGCCCATCTGGGTAATTGAGATTTTTAACTTAATTATATCCACAAGGACATTTTTTCCAAATAAGGTCACATTCACAGGTTCCTGGGTGACGTGCCATTTTGGGGGCCACTAATTAATCCACCACAGTGTTCCTTCCCCAAACCCCGCAGAAATATAAAAATATTGTACAGACAAGAAGATTTAAGAAGAGTTAAACACAGATGAGATAGGTTCAAGATTTTGAAAGATCATGAGTCAATATTACTTGATTCAGCAGAATGCAGGAATTAAAGTTAGTTGTCAATGAGCAGCAACTCCAGGCAGTCTCAGGATTTGGAGATACCAGGTACTTCTGGATTCAGGGGTAAAGGCTGGGGCTTAAAATAGTAAATTTGGTTAACAATGTGTGTAAGAAAGTTAAAGCCTTAGATCAGTATCCCCACACTGGGCATCAAGTGAATAACCATCCCATATTGAGGCAGAAAGAAAAGATAATTACAACTTTATAAAAAAAAAAAAAAATAAGACAGAGAGGAATCAAAGTGGCTCTGGACTAGTGGACATGAAGAATTGCTGAGGGAGGGTGAGACACTACTGGAACAAGGAAATAAAGCAGCAGCCTATAATTGTAATGGTGCAGACTCCCTCCTACCACCCCACTATGCTTATCTACCAGGACCCTGTTAGTTGGGCTCATACCCTAGTCAGGAGATTGACGAATTCTTCTCAGCAGAAAACGCTCATTGGACCTGCCTTTGGTGTGGGTGTGGTGATGGTAGTGGTGGCAGGGAGTGTCTCCAAATGAAAATATCAAAACTTCCCTGATCACATACCCAGTTGTTCAATTAGCAATCATCATCCTTCTGCACACAAAGAGCTTTTCATTACCTCACTTATAAATAACAGTGGTCAGCCAAGAGTTACAAGATATTTGAGGAAAGCTTGCATTGTAAAAGAGATTTTTAAAAAATGAGTGTACAGATAAAATGAACTATTAGAAAATAAAGACTATTCAGGGAGATGAAAACTTCACGAAATTACAATGAATATTCCCAAATACATTAAAGAAGCATTTTATAACATCCAGGATGCTATAAAAATGAACATTGAAGAAACTAATAAGAACTCTTGAGAGAGTAAAATATTATAGCGTGAATCCCCCAGAAGGTAGAATAAATTATCAAAGAGATGACAAGATTTTTTTCAAAGGAGGATTGATACAGGAGGTCTGGTTAATAGGAATTTTGAATACCTGAAAAAAATGAGAAAAATAGAGAATGGGAAATTATCGAATAAGTGATGCAAGAAAAATTTCCTTAATTAATAAGCCTGGTTTTCCATGTTTAAAGGGTTCAACAGGTGACCAGCAAAAGGAAACTAAGGTGACTGACATCAAGGCATAGCAGCCAGAAATGTCAGGACACCAAGGGTAAAGATTCTAAAAACTTTGCCAAAAGTGTTAGAGGAAGGTTATATACAATACGACACAAATCAGAGTACCATTGACTTCTCAGGACCAACACTTGAAGCAAAAATCAATAAATTAATGTCTTCAAAGTTTTGAGAGAAAATTACTAATTGCTTTTCACTTATAATTCTATATCTGAAAGATCAGATAGATAGAAAATTTCAGGACAACAAGTTCTCAAAAAACAGAACTACAATGTGTCCTTTCACAAGAAAGTTCTGGAGGTTATATGTTATCAAAGTGACTGAATAAGCTGGCAAAGAAGAGTTGAGAACCAGACAGCAGAGAACACACTGATTAAAAAAAAAATTAAGGAGAAAACCGCTTGAGAGAAATGTATGGAATATAAGCAACAGAGAAAACAGAAACTGAAATGTATAGAAGAAAATTATTTTCAGTGAAATAAATCATTAGTAAATTTAGATGTTAAATATGTAAATGGATGCTTCCAGAAAAAAAAAAAAACACTAAAACTAAATATCTCTAAACAACTTGCTATATGTTTCTGGCTTTTCTGTTTCTTTGATTGATATGCCCTTTCTCCATCCTCATTGTTGGTACGCTAGTCATTCAAAGATTAATCTTAAAATGTAATTCCTTCAAAAATATAGGAAGATATCCATGTGTCCTCAGTTAAGGAGAGCTTTCTTAGCATAGACCCAAAATACAGCAATAAAAACAGAAATTAAACTCTGACCACATTATAATGTTAAAGTCTTATAACAAAGTCTAAAGCAAAAAAAAGAAAAAAAACATAAACATGTTTAAGAGGTAAATGACAGAGTGAAAAATTAAATTTCCAATGGATAATATGACAAAAAATGGTGTGTAAAATCTGTAAAGTTTTCTGAGTCAACAGGAAAGATATAAAGCACAATAAAATAAACTCATGCAAAAAATGGTCAAAGTTATAGTATTATAATTCACAGAAGATAAAATCCAATTATGAGAGGATGGTCAACTTCCACTTTTATCAGTAAACAACAACTTAAAACAATAGTGAGTTCCTATTTTTCACCCATCAGATTGATTTTTAAAATCTGTTTATCACGTGTTAGGGAACACATAACGAACATTTTAATCTCAGATATTGCTAGTAAGAGTATACATTTGCACAACCATTTTTGGAACTATTTAGAAACAGCTCATAAAATTGAAAATCTGGATGCCTCATTACAACATTAACCATCTAATTTATTATTCATTCTGGGACACCTTTGAACATGAAAGAGAGCACTATTAAAATGTATGTCAGAACAAGGCATAAACTGGAGTTATCCCAGGCTAATCTATACTGTCGCCCTCTCTATGATCCACTTTGTGTATAGAACCTGGTTAGCTTCTTGTCCATGTGTACTATGTGTGTGTGAAACTACTCTTTGTCACGTAGTGTATAACAGCAAAAAAATTAGGAACAGGCCAGGCGCTGTGGCTCATGCCTGTAATCCCAGCACTTTGGGAGGCCAAGGTGGGTGGATCACCTGAGGTCAGGAGTTCGAGACCAGCCTGGCCAACATGGAGAAACCTCGTCTCTACTAAAAATACAAAATTAGCCTAGTGTGGTGGTGCGTGCCTGTAATCCAGCTGCTCGGGAGGCTGAGGCAGGAGAATCGTTTGAACCCAGGAGGCAGAGGTTGCGATGAGCAGAGATCGAGCCATTGCACTTCAGCCTGGGCAACAAGAGAGAAACTCCGTCTCAAAAAAAAAAAAAAAAAAATTGGGGAGCATCTGTCAAAAGGAAGCTCAATAGATAAAATAGATAACACAGAATAGTAAATAACAAGGAAGACAGATGAACTAGATTTCTCTCTGTATCAGTACCAATAGACATACAGTACACACACTTAGGTATAAATAGAAAATTCAAAATTCCAGAATATTATTCAGTAACATATATAACATTATATATCTCTTATGTTGTATATATAACATATATATACACATCAAACATTACATATGATGTTAATTGATATAAGTGCAAGTATAAAAATGGAATGGAAGAATATACCTCAAAATTATAACAGTGGTTGTCTCTGGCAATTTAGAAAATATCTGGATGTGGTTTAAGGAGAATTAAGCTATATTAATAACATTTAATTTCTTTAAAAATCTGAAGCAAATATGACAGATTTTAAAGTTGATATATATGAATTGGAGAAGGTGTATATGTATGTTTTTAATTTCTTGTATATTTAGTGATTTTTTTTTCTCAAAATAAAAACAAAATAAATCCTCTTTCACTAAGCTTTCCTTGATCTCTTTAAGCAAAACATTATCTCTGTGTGTCCTCTGTATGCCTCTAACACTATAGCTCTCATAAGAGTTATGCTTTCTGCCTATGGAGTTTATCTCTCCCATTACACTGGAAAAGCTTAATTGAAAAAGCAGTATCTCATCCCCTTTTGTATCTCTGCACAACACCTGACCAAATATCTGTTGCACAGTAAATACCCAATAAGATTTTATTAAACACAATACCAAAGGAATAGAATGGTGTACATAGAAAAACTTGCTCTTTTTAGGCAACTCTAGAAAAATGTTAAATGTTTCCTTTTGTCATGCTTTTCTTCACACAGTGGACCTATGTTTCACACCTATGTTATGTTTCTATTGACATACTTTTAGAATGAATACTTGGAAAATATAGTGCTTTATAATATACATGTTCCTAGCATATTGCAGATACACCAGACTCTAATTGTCAAACCAAACGTAGGCTAGCTTGGTAATCAAAGGGAATTGTGTTGATTTCTCCTGTCTCATATATATCTATTGTTGGTCCTAATGCTGAGTTCTAGACTGCTGAATGAACTGTGACATTTTTCTTGCTTACTCCATTGTGCCACCTTACCTCCATTTGTCACTCTAGTAATGTTAACATCTGCTGTCAACACCAATTAACTTTTTATTTTTATTTTTATTTTATTTTCTGAGATGGAGTTTCACTCCGTCGCGTGGGCTGGAGTGCAGTGGCACAATTTCGACTCAGTGCAACCTCCGCCTCCCGGGTTCAAGCGATTCTCCTGCCTCAGCAATTAACATTTTGTAAACATCTACTGGGTCCATAGTAGAATGTCAGTTACTTGTTGCTCATTTAGAGACTAGTTGTTAAGCAAAACTTGACTACAATATGGCATTTGCTTTGAGTTTATTTTTTTTAATTTCAAGTTTCATGGCTTTTGTTTTTCCATTCTCATAAACAAAACATATGCTTTTATTCCCTGACTGTTATCAGAGTTTGTTCAGTTGAACAATGCCCAACTTGCAAATGAATACTTTAGCAAATACATATGGTGGATATACAAATACATATGTGAATTCATTTGGCTCTAACATGAACTTATTGAATGCGCTATGTTGAGTTATCTTTTATCAAAAGAACTGTTAGTAACTGAGGACATCAAAAAATTATGCTTGCTCATACATACATAAATGCTATACTTAGGTTTTAATGCTAGCTTTTAAAATGTCTTCTTTGCCCACTACTTACACTAAAAGGATTTCCTTATTCTTGAAAGTGAAATATATTTTTAAGGACAGGTTTTTTAAAAATTTTTAGATTTTTTTGTTTGTTTCCAGTTTTCTCTGCTTTTTCAGACTTACGACTAGACATGCCTGGCTCTAATTGGCCTCTCAGATTGTTATCCAGCTTTCCTTTCAGACAATATTTTGTACAAAGTGTGTTCTCTTAGCTGGTTGATTCCAGAGATGGCTGGAATCCATGCACAGTGTAGTGTTTCACAGTTAGACCTGACTAGTTATCCTGGCACTTTGAAACAGTTGGTTTCAGGTACCCTTCCACACATACATACAAAAGATGTGCTGATGATAGCACTTACTTTTCAGAGAGGTCTTTTCATCATAATTAGAAGGTTTTTGTTTGTTTGTTGTTGTTTTTAAAAAAGCCTGAATAGAAATATACAATCTGTGCATGGCTTTGATGATTCTTTAGTTAAGAAGGGCAGGAACAGCCTTGGGGAACACTTACTGACTTGGCATCATGAAGAAACTCACAAGCACCTCCAGATGAGCGGAACAGCAAGATTATTTCATTCATTTTACATCCACAATACCACATCGAGTGGCTGGTCAGTTACTTGCTCATGTTGTCAAAGCTGACCCTTAAAGAGTTCATCTGGCTAAAAATCAAATACCGTATACCCAGAGTATTAGATATGCATCAGCGGGTGGCCAGGGTTTTAAGGCAGGAAGTATATTATAGGTGCCTGGTATTTACCAGGCTCTCTGGAGCCAGAAGCGTTTTTTATCAGAAAGGTTTTGGAAATCGTGCTCAGCCCCTGGCATCTTTTTGGTCCTCTCTTGATCTCTAGTCCAGCTGTTGAATGAAAAGAAATGAAGCTGAAGAGGCATCAGTGTGGCTACAGCTGGTGTTACGGAGGTTGGTGTCATGCTACGAGATAACACACACATTATTTTTACTCATGTGGAAGGCTGCCTTGCTGTGCATTTCCACGGCTGTCAGAAAGATTGATTCCTGAAATATTTTGAAAAAATGCTAAGTACTTAGCTACTTTGGGTATTTACCCAGGGGCACCACAGCTGCCTGGCATTGTAGTATGGCAGCTGAACAGTAATCACTGCTATTTCTCTGATTTGTTTGTGTCTTTGTCAGCATCTGAGAGGAGGGAGGTTCAATCCCAGAGCGGAGCCCTCACTCCCCAGTGATCTCATTCAGCCCATGGCTTTAAATACTCTCTGCAATGCTAATGACTCCCAAATTTATATCTTTGGCCCTGATGTCATCCCTGCATCCCAGACTCATATATCCGGCTGCCTATTAAATAACACTGCTTTGATGTCTACGAAGTATCTGAAATTTAACATAAGCAAAACCAAATTTCTGATCTGTCCTCCCATATGTGCTCCAAGTTATTATCCCACCATCTTCCCACAGGAGGAAATGGCAACTCCTTTCTTGTGGTTGCTCCAGCCAAAGCCTTGTGATCATCCTTGACTGCTCCCTTACTTTGTATCCCACATCCCAAAGTATCCATCTTGAAAGTGGATTCAGTACATGAACGCCTCTCTACCGCTGCTGCTGTAATCCAAACCAATGACAAATCTCATCTGGATGATTATAATTGCCTCCTAACATGTCACCCTGCTTCCTCTTCCCAATAGTGTACTTTCCCATGGCAGTAAAAGGGAATCCTTAAACACAAATTACATTACATTATCTTCTGCTTAGGAATCACCAGTGGCCAGATACAGTGGCTTACATCTGTAATTCCAGCACTTTGGGAGGCCAAAGCAGGAGGATTGCTTGAGCACAGGATTTTGAGACGAGCCTGGGTCACAAAGTGAGAACCCCATCTCTTAAAAATAAAAAATAAAAATTAACTAGGCATGGTGGTACGCATCTGTAGTCCCAGCTAATTTGGGGGCTGAGGTGGAAGGATCAGCTGAACCCAGGAGATCAAGGCTGCAGTGAGTCACGATCGCGCCACTGCACTCTATCCAGCCTGGGCAACAGAGTGAGACCCTGTCTCAAAATAAACAAACAAACAAACAAAGGAAATCACCAGTGAATTTCAATCCCAAGGTCCAAACCAAACCTGCAAAACCATAAGCGATCTGACTCTCTCATATTCGTTTGCTTATCCTTCTGTTATTTCCTTAGCCGATTTCCTTAACTCATTCACCTGCATATTCAATGGCCTTTTCATTTCTCTTCGAATATACCAGGCATGTTTCCACCTAAGTGCCTTTGAACTTGGTCATCTCTTTTACTGGAATGCTCTTCTCCCAGGTGTTTACATGGCCTGGTTCCTCTTTTCACTCAAAGCCCATGCCCACTCAAAGGCCATATCTCCTTGTCAGTAAGATCTTTCCTCACCAGCCTTTATAAAATATAGCACTGCTCCCAATGGTCTATTATCCCGCTATATTTTCATAATGGCCTTTATAATCCTGATGTCTTTTCCCACTGAATGAAGGCTTTGTTTTGTTCACTGCCAGTTCTCCAGCACCAAGAACAGTGCCTAGTGCACAGAGGGCTTTGATAAGCATCTGTGGAAAGTGCAAACATTCACCTGATTCTTCTTTCTATCTCTATCTCCACCAGCTATAAAACTGTGCTTAGAATACCTGAACATTTTATCTTAATGAAATTACCTCTGCAATCTCTTTAGCTCTTCAGTGGAGAAATCTTTCAAACTCCAGGGTCTCATGGAGCTCATGTCTCCATCTCTGACTTAAAAAATAGTCCATGAAACACATTACTCTGGAAACTGAGGTTGTGAAAAGCAGATCTTGCTGTACCTTCCAGTCTTTGTGTGGTCTCTAACACGTGGTGCCATAGTGACAGTGTCTGCGTAGAACAGATGTTTTTAGTGATCTGAAAATCACTGTAAAGAAAAGGCATTTCCTACATCTTGGAGAGAAACTTGAAAGTTCACAAACATGTTAAGTCTAACAATTTCTTAAACTTGCCATTTGCTTTTATCCACTTCCAGGATAACCATAATGTTTGCAACTCATCTTCTGTATCTCCCCCAAATAATTCATGTTTCCTTTTCCTCCTTGTCTTACATTTCAATGAGTGAGAAGTGAGGCATCTTACTCTTATTTCGTATTAAAGCCCTGTGCTAATATTTCTAAAATTCTCTTTTATGATTTAGTTAGATTTCAGAAGTGAAAGGCATAGTTTTGTTCTGTTTTCCATGAGTTTGCTAGTTCTTTGAGGAAGAGGGACCACATAATTCAGTATTAGTGTTTGTCGTAACACTCAGCAAAAGCCTTACCTGTGGTATACACTCAATAATATTTGTTCATTTGGGTTTTAACTTTCTTCAAATCTCCTCAGTGTTATAATTACCTGTCCTTTTCATTAGAAATCCAAACCTGATTAGCAATTGTTTTTCAAGAGAATAAGCCACTCATCTTCTCTGATAGTATTGGATTGGACATCAATAAGGCATAGCTTCCCAACGGATGTGCAGTGGCACATGATTGTACTCCAAATGGATTTCAAATGTGCTCAGACAATGATTCCCGTAAGCTCCCAGGGGCAGCTGGAGGCTCTAGACCAATCATTTCTAACCACAAGGTTGTGTATTCCAGGGTACTCTACAAAAATTATAATTTCCATTATGTGCTATGGCCTGAGAAATGTTGAGAGTTACTCTAGTCCAGTACTGCCTAACTAAACTATCTGTGCAGTCATGGAAATGTTCTGGATCTGCCTTCCAATAAGGTAACCACAGTGCAGCTGGAATTTAAACTCTAAACTATATAAACCATTAGGAACCAAAGATGAAAAATAAGCACAATTCAGCAATTTATCAGATTCAACAAGTATTAATTTGAGGCCTTAACAACCCACAGTGGTACCAGCAGGCAGAAATTAAATTAATACATCACTAACTTGAGAATAAAGGCATCAAAGGAAACCTCATCTTTTAATGTGGCTAACATTGTTGGATATTAGCTGGCTGATGCTAGCTATGTATGCTTTTTCTCTTGTCTTTTTGTTTGATGATGTGGCAAATGACAGTGCTGTTGCCTGAAGATGGCTTCAAAGTCACACCTGCATGCCTTACTGTATTGGGTTTAGGTGAATTCTGGTGTCTGTGTTGTTCTTCTAATGGGGCCTGGAGCAATCTAATCATTTGCATTTGGATCCTATAGACTGTATGGTGTTTATCACCCACTCTCCATCTTAGATGATCTGCCAATCATTGATGAGGTGAAAGCTGTGTTTGGCAATGCTTTCATGCTCAGTTAATCACTGTGGAATTAGCTATTGCTTGTAGCACTGTTTAATCCAAGCAAGAGTATTCTGGAGTCTGTACATCTGTAAGTCAAAATTTACAACCTAATGTCAATTTACGATGAGGAAAAGCAAGTTAGATAACATATTGCATATTCATAAATTACTCCTAAGAGATAATTAGTACCTGGCCTCCACCTCATGATTCCTCTGTTTGTCAGTTCTTACAATGCAATGGTTGTGGAGATGCCTATTTGATCATATTTCTCAAGGAGACTCTGATCCAGTCTGTTCCACTGCCACATTAACCTCTGCCCTCAAAATACACCAAGTCAACCTCTGTTTCTTTATTCATGCTGCTGCCTCTTTCTGGAATGGCCCATCCCACCTTTCTTCTCAGGTACATTTTAGCCTTACTTACGGAGGCA
The DNA here is from genome assembly GCF_000951045.1 of Mandrillus leucophaeus. Lineage (NCBI taxonomy): Eukaryota > Metazoa > Chordata > Mammalia > Primates > Cercopithecidae > Mandrillus > Mandrillus leucophaeus. Next base: position 99,544 of record NW_012098388.1, on the reverse strand, counting down.
CTGAAATCTTTAATATTAGTATTAACGTACACTAGCATGTATGGAACACATTTTTTGTGTGTGTCAGGCATAACAGCCACCTTAACTAGGTATTTCACTTAAACATCACAACAGGACTTCAAGATATATTTTTTCAAGAGATATATATTTTATACCTATCTCATAAATGAGGAATCTGAGCTTCGAATATGTGAAGCAATTTTCATAAAATAATTTTGTAATGAAGTAGAGTAAGGGTTTAAGCTAGGACTTACTGATTCTAAAGTCTTTGTTCTTTCCATTGCAAATAAAGGAGACAAAGAAGTCTGTTAAAGGTATCTAATGAAGGAATCTGTTAGCCATTAACCTTGTACTCACTTGAGACACAGTTGAAACATAGTAAAACAGCTTTGTAGATTTTGTGCTTGGCTTATTGATTTCCAAATCCTGTTTTCTTTTTGCTACCATCTTACTTCCTGCATCATAATGGAAACCAACAAAAGAATTATTTGTCAAGCGTCTGAGGAAGAGCATGGTGGACCAAACGTCTTGGTCCTTCCTGGGCAAAGAGATGCATTGTCTTCTGCACCTATACATGTCCCTCATTCATGAATTTCGCCCTCTGATTTATATCCTATCTCTTCTATCTTTTAACTAAGAACTGTGAAATCACCCATATGCAGGACTACATGGTCTATCTTTTTATTAAACATTATCTATCATGTGTTTTTGTTTTTTGTTTTGTTTTTGTTTTTGAGACACATGCTCACTCTGTCGACCAGGCTGGAGTGCCGTGGCGTGATCTCGGTTCACTGCAACCTCTGCCTCCCATGTTCAAGTGATTCTCCTGCCTCAGCCTCCTGAGCAGCTGGGACTACAGGCATGAGCCACCTTGCCTGGCTAATTTTTGTATTATTATTAGAGACGGGATTTCCCCATGTCGGCCAAGCTGGTCTCAAACTCCTGGCCTCAAGCGATCCTTCTGCCTTGGCCTCCAAAAGTGCGGTGATTACAGGCAAGAGCCACCACGCCCAGCCTCTATCATATGTTGTTGAATTCTTGGTCATACCTATTCAATCAGAGTGTAAATTACTTGTGTGTAGTATCTTGTTTTGTATTTGTATTTATTTGGTCTTCCCCTATGGCACCAGCCAAAATGCAAGGATAATCACTGGCAGTTTTTACATATTGTTGATTATGTGAATGATTATCTTCACATTATAACTAAACACAGCAAGAAAAAAAAAGGAAATAAAACATAAGGGAGTTTCAGTACACTTAGCAGCACATTTCTCAGCAGAAACCTTACAGGCCAGACGACAGTGGGATGATATTTTCTTTTTTTTTTTAATTATGCTTTAAGTTCTAGGGTACATGTACACAACGTGCAGGTTTGTTACATATGTATACTTGTGCCATGTTGGTGTGCTGCACCCATCAACTCGTCAGCACCCATCACCTCGTCATTTACATCAGGTATAACTCCCAATGCCATCCCTCCCCGCTCCCTGCTCCCCATAATCGGCCCCGGTGTGTGATGTTCCCCTTCCCGAGTCCAAGTGATCTCATTGTTCAGTTCCCACCTATGAGTGAGAACACGCGGTGTTTGGTTTTCTGTTCTTGCGATAGTTTGCTGAGAATTATGGTTTCCAGCTGCATCCATCTCCCTACAAAGGACACGAACTCATCTTTTTTATGGCTGCATAGTATTCCATGGTGTATATGTGCCATATTTACTTGATCCAGTCTGTCACTGATGGACATTTGGGTTGATTCCAAGTCTTTGCTATTGTGAATAGTGCCGCAATAAACATACGTGTGCATGTGTCTTTATGGCAGCATGATTTACAAACCTTCTCAGATCTCAACCTCCTTGCTGGGAGATCCACTGCTCTCTTCAAAGCTGTCAGACAGGGTCATTAACATCTGCAGAGGTTTCTGCTGTTTTTTGTGTGTGTGTGTTTTTTGTTTTTTTCTGTTTTTTTTTTGTTTGTTTGTTTTGTTTTTTTGCTATGCCCTGTCCTCAGAGGTGTAGTCTACAGAGACAGGCAGGCCTCCTTGAGCTGCGGTGGGCTCCACCCAGTTCGAGCTTCCTGGAGGCTTTGTTTACCTACTTAAGTCTCAGCAATGGCAGGCGCCCCTCCCCCAGCCTCGCTGCTGCCTTGCAGTTAGATCTCAGACTGCTGTGCTAGCAATGAGGGAGGCTCCGTGGGCATGGGACCCTCCCAGTCAGGTGTGGGATATAATATCCTGGTGTGCCATTTGCTAAGACCCTTGGTAAAGTGCAGAATTAGAGTGAGAGTTACCCAATTTTCCAGGTGTTGTGTGTCTCAGTTTCTAAAGGGATTCCCTTCCCCCTTGAGCTTCCCAGGTGAGGCGATGCCTCGCCCTGCTTCAGCTCTGGCTGGTCGGGCTGCACCAGCTGACCAACACTGATTGTCTGGCACTCCCCAGGGAGATGAACCCAGTACCTCAGTTGAAAATGCAGAAATCACCCGCCTTCTGTGTCGCTCGTGCTGGGAGCTGGAGGCTGGAGCTGTTCCTATTCGGCCATCTTGCTCGCACCCCTTGGGATGATATTTTCAAAGTGATTAAGGAAAAACATGCCAAACAAAAATACCATACCAAGAAAAGCTGTCCTTCAGAAATGAAGGGGAGATAAAGACTTCCCAGACAAACAAAAGTCAAGGAAATTCTTCACCACCAGACATGTCTTACAAGAAATGCTAAAGGAACTTCTTCAAGCTGAAAGAAAAGAATGCTTGTGAGTAACACAAAAGCATTTGAAAGTATAAAACTCACTGGTAAAAGTAAGTACAAAGTCAAATTAAGAATACTTTAGGCCAAGTGTGGTGGCTCACACCTGTAATCCCACAACTTTGGGAGGTCAATGTGGGCGGATCACCTGAGGTCAGGAGTTCAAGACCAGCCTGGCCAACATGGCAAAACCCCGTCTCTACTAAAAATACAAAAAGTAGCTGGGTGTGGTGGCACATGACTGTAATCCCAGCTACTCAGGAGGCTGAGGCAGGAGAATTGCTTGAACCTGGGAGGCAGAGGTTGCAGTGAGCGAGATCGCGCCACTGCACTCCAGCCTGGCAACACAGCGAGACTCTGCCTCAAAAATAAAAAAAAAAAAAAAAGAATATTCTAATACGGTAATGGTGGTGTGTAAATTCCTTATATCTTTAGTAAGAAGGTTAAAAGATAAAACTATTAAAAATAATAACTACACTAAGTTATTATGGTACCTGTAATATAAAAAGATTTAAATTATGACATCAAAAATTCAAAATATGAATATGTGTGGAGTTTAAGTGAACAATTTTTTTGTGTGTGGTCAGAGTTAAATTGTTATCAATTTAAAATAACTTATAAGATGTTTTTGTAAGCCTCATGGTAACCACAAAGCAAAAAACTTATAATAGATACACTAACTGTACAAAGCAAGGAATCAAACCACAGTACTAGAGCAAATCACTTAACCACAAAGGTAGTCAGTAAAAGAGAAAGAAATTTTAAAGGCGTTTACAAAACAACTCAAAAACAGTGACTATAATGGCAGTAGTAAGTCCTTACCTATCAATAAGTAATATGAATTAAATTGATTAAATTATCCAGTCAAAACATATAGAGTGGCTGAATGGATTAAAAAACAAGACTCTTCTATATGGTACCTATAAAAAATTCACTTTACTGGTAAGGACACACAGAGACTGAAAGTGAAAGTATGAGAAATATAATGTATGTAAATAGAAATAAAAAACAATAGGAGTAGCTATACTTAAATCAGGTAAAATAGACTTTAAGTCAAAAGCTATGAAAAGAGACAAAGTCATTATATAGTGATAAAGGGGCCAATTCAGCAAGAGGATGTAGCGATTATAGACATATATGTACATCACATTGGAGCACCTAAATATACAAAGGAAATAGTAATAGGTCTGAAAGAGAGAAAGATTGCAATACAGTAACAGTAGGGACATTTAACAACCCACTTTCAGCAATGGAAAGATTTTCCAGACAAAAGAAACATTGGATTGAAACTGTAGTCTATACCAAGTGGACCTAACAGACATATACAGAACATTCCATCCAACAGATGCAGAATACAGATCCTTCTCAACTGCCCTTGGAGCATGATTCAGGATAGATTACATGTGAGACCACGAAACAGGTATTATCAAACTTTAGAAGACTAAAGTAATATCAAGTATCTTTTCAGACCATGATGGTACAAAACTAGGAATAAATAAAAGGACGAACTTTGGAAAATTCACAAATGCATGAAAATTAAACAGCATGCCCCTGAATATGCAATTGATCAATAAAGAAGTTAAAAGGAAAATTTAAATTTTTTAAAACAAATAAAAATGGAAATACAACATACCAAAAAACTATGAAATATAGCAAAAGGAGTTCTAAGAGAAAAGTTTATAACAATAAATGCCTATATCAAAAAAGAGAAAAATCTCAAATTGCCTAAGGTTGCACTGCAAGGAACTAGAAAAACAAGTAGAAACTCAACCCAAAATTAGTAGAATGAAGGGAATAATAAAGATCAGAGCAGAAAAGGGTAAAATGGAGATTAGAAAAACAATACGAGAGATGAATGAAGCAAAGATTTTTTGAAGACAAAATCAACAAACCTTTAGACTAAGAAGAGAGAATATTCAAATAAATAAAATCCGAGATGAAGAGAATATTCAAATAAAATCAGAGATGAAGAAAGACATTACATCTTAGACTGAAGAAATGCAAAGGATCATAAGAGAGTATTATGAATAATTATATACCTACAAATTAGATAATCTAGAAGAAATGAATACATTCCTGGACAAATACAACCTACCAACATTGAATTATGAAGAAATAGAAAACCTGAACAGACCAATAACAAGAAAATTGAATCAGTAATAGAAAATCTCCCATCAAACAAAAGCCCAGGCTTTACTGCTGAATTCTACCAAATGTTTAAGGAAGTAATGCCAATTCTTCTCAAGCTATTCCAAAAAATTGAAGAGGAGAGAATACCTCCTAAATCATTCTGTGAGGCCAGCATTACACTGATACCAAAAACAGATAAGGGCACAACAACAACAGAAAACTACAGGCCAATTTCCTTCATGATTACACATGCAAAAATTCTCAACAAAATATAAGAAAACCAAATTCAACAACACATAAAAATATTATTTACATGATCAATTGGGATTTATCCCATGGATACAAGGATAGTTCGCATACACAAATCAATAAACATGGTACATCACATTAACAGAAGGAAGGATAAAAACCACATAATCATTTCAATAGTTGCAGATAAAGCATTTAATAAAATTCAATATCCTTTCAAGATAAAAACTCTCAACAATTTAGGTATAGAAATTAAGTATAGAAACAATGCACCTCATGACCATGAAGACCATATCTGACAAACCTACGGCTAACATCATGCTGAATGGGGAAAAATTATAAGCTTTTCCTCAAAGATCTGGAACCAGATATGGATTTTCACTTTCACTACTTCTATTCAACAAAGTACTAGAAATCCTAGCCAAAGCAATTATGCAAGGGAAAGAAATAAAGGGTATCCAAATGGAAAAGGAAGATACTAAACTTTTCATGCTTGGAGAGACATGATCTTATATATATATAGAAAACCCTGAAGATTCCACCAAAAAACTTTAGAACTAATAAACAAGTTCAGTAAAGTGGCAGGACATAAAATCAGCATACAATAATTAGTAGCATTTATATACACTAACAGCAAACTATCTGAAAAAGAAATATTATTTTAAAATCTTTATTTCTAGTAGCTACAAAAATGTAAAATACGTATGAATACATTTAACCGAGAAGGAAAACCATCTCTACACTGAAAACTGTAGCCTTTTTACATTTTACAAAATCTTGATGAAATAAACTGAAGAAGACACAGATAAATGAAAAATTTTTGTATTCACAAACTGGAAGAATAAATGCTGTTACAATGTCCGTACTACTCAAAGTGATCTACAGAGTCAATGCAGTCTCTATCAAAATACCAATGACAGTTTCCACAGAAATAGAAAAAAGAATCTAAAAGGTTTTATAAACTGCAAAAGACACAAAATAGCCAATGCAATCTTCAGCTAAAAGAACAAAGCTGGAGGCGTCACACTACCTGACTTCAAAATGTACTATGATGCAATAGTAACCAAAATAGCATGATACTGGCATGAAAACATAGACCAATGAAGCAGAATGAAGAGCCCAGAAATAAATCTACACATTTACAGCTAACTCATTTTTTTTCCAAAAACTGCCAAGAATACACAATGGGGAAAACAGTCTTTTCAATAAATGGTTTTGGGAAAACTGGATAGCCACATGCAGAAAAATGAAATTAGACTATTGTATCTCACTCTATACAAAAATCAATTCAAATTGGATTAAAAACAAAGGTAAGACCCACAAGTGTAAAGCTATTAGAAGGGAACATAGGGGGAAAAACTCCATGACATTGTTTTGGGCAATGATTTTTTGGATGTGACTTCAAAAACAGAGGCACCAAGAGCAAAAAAAAAGGACAAATGGGATTTTATCAAGCTAAGAAGCTTCTGCACAGCAAAAGAAAAAATCAATAGAATAAAAGCAACCTATGGAATGAAAGAAAATATTTGCAAACTATACAACTGATAAGGGATTAATATACAAAATATATAAGGAATTCAAACAATTCAATAGAAAAAAGCCAAATAACCCAATTTAAAATGGGCAATAGACCTGTATAGACGTTTCTCAAAAGAAGACATACAAATAGCCAACAGGTACATCAAAAAATGTTCAACATCACTAATCATCAGGGAAGCAAATCACAACCACAGTGAGCTATCACCTCACTCCTATTAGAATGGCTATTGTCAAAAAACAAAACAAAACAAAAAGATAAGTTTTGGCTAGATTGTGGAAAAAAGGAAACCCTTGTGCACTATTGGTGAGAATGTGAATTAGTGCAACCATTATGGAGACAGTAGGGAGGTTCTTAAACAAATTAAAAATAGAGCTGTAACATGATCAGTAATTCCACTCCTGGGTATATATAAACGAAATGAGTATGTCAGAGACATATGTACTTCTATGTGTATTGCAGCATTATTCACCATAACCAAGGTGTGGAATCAACCTAAGCATCCATCAATGGATAAATGGATAAATAAAATGTATATAGATACACAATGGAATACTATTTAGCCATAAAAATAAGAAATCTTGTCATTTGCAACAACATAGATGAATCCGGAAGGCATAAGGTTAAGTGAAAGATCCCAGGCACAATATGACAAATACTACATGATCACACTCATGTATGGAATCTTAAAAAACTCATCTCAAAAAAGTAGAATGTTGAGTGATGGATACCAGAGGCTGGGGTGGTTGGGATGGGAATGTTGGGGAAATGTTAATCAAAGGATATCTTAGGAATAATTTCAAGTGATCTATTGTGCAGCATGATGACTGTCATTGATGACAGTATATTGTATTCTTGACAAATGCAGAGACTGGATGTTAGGTGCTTTCACCACAAAAATGACAACTACATGAGGTAATGCACTTGTTGATTAGTTAGATTTAACCATTCCACAATGCATATATACTTCAGAATGTCATGTTGTACATGATAGATACATACAATGTTATCTGTTCATTTAATTTTTAAAAGAATGAGAAAAGATACTTTTCAAAGAGTATTAATAATCATTTTTCTGATTTCCTGTAGTGTATTTTCAAGATGAATAAGTTTTCTAAAGTAACAGAAGCATATCTCATTAGCTATCAAAAATTATTTTTAATGGCAGTTTTTAATGTAGATCTTCAGGAAAAAGCACACAATTACTGCCTTTTAAAATAGAATGCATGAAATACAATTAAATCTTTCCTTGACTAGTCCTCTCAAAAAAATTTTTTGGAATATCTTCTGTTTTACCTGTTACAAAAAACACTAAAATCCAGGGAAATAAAAGTTTAAAAATTTATTCTTAGTGAGTTTACAATGTCAATAGAAAGTTAAATGTGTAGAAGGAAAAGTTACAATCTGGCCTCTTAAAGGCTAGACAGAGGTAAACAGATTATGTTTAAGAGTCCCACAATTAGTCAGTAAAGTTTAGCCTAAAAGTTGACATCTGTGATAGTTATCGAAAGATGGGTTAGGATTTAAGAAGGAGGGATACAGCATTCTAGAAGAAAAGGAGGGGCATTCCAAATGATTCCAAGAAAGTGGTAAATTGGGGAAATGGTAAAATGTTCAGTGTGCTTGATCAGTAGCAGGTTGAGAATAGTTCCAGGCTTTACAGGAGCATAAAAAATTTCACTTTGGATCACATTGCTTTCTTGCTTACAAACCGTTGTTTTGCCATCAGTTACTGAGTAAAAGTCTTAGCTTGTTAAAATGTAAAAAATGTGAGCAAGCCCAGCCAAAATGAGCAAACCCACATGCTTGACCTGCAGTTAACCACAGATGCATGAGGGAGTAAAACAAAGAACATTCATGTCTGGCCCAGATCAGTTATCTTGGAGAACCATGACCAATAATAAATGACCATTATTTTAAGCTACTAAGATTGGGGATATTTTATAACTCAGTAGTATTTCACTGATGAGTTGTATTAGTGCTTTTCTATTCTTCTGTCCTAAAGTAAAAATGTCTTTACTACTTATCACTTTCAGAGAAATGTGAAGATGTAATAGCAACAAATTTTGCTAGGCAGATAGAACTATGGTATTGCTTTGAGCTGGCATAGATGCAATTCCATGTAATTCCATTTCTTATTATAAACTTGGCTCTAAATGTACAATGTATGCTTCAATATATGGACACATGTAGATGTAGAAACTGTGTATATGTATGCACTATTTATACCACGCAAAATTTTACCAAAGTCTTCATATCCATAGCAGTTATATTTTTTAAAATAACTCTTTTTAGTATAGACAATTTTAGCTATAAATATTCACAAACAGAGAGAGAATAACATAATGAAACCCTGTGTACTTATCACCAAACTTTAGTAATTTCTAACATTTTGCATGTGTTGTTGTTTGTAACAGTCTTTTGTTTTGTTTTATTTTTGTTTTTGTTTTCCTTTCTTTTGACAACATGAGTGGTGTTCAATGCTACTAAGAACAAATTTGCAGATTTTTCCTGCAATGCTTGAAATGATTAACTTCCATTTGTTGCCAAGTAACTGATAGCAAAAGTAATATAAGAATATTCACAGCATAATTAGATTTGAATAGCAAGTATTATTTAAAGGGTGCCTGATATTATTGCTCATAGGCGTGCTTTTCTTTCTTGTACTTCTTATTTTTGGTAATAATCATGTTTTTAATGACTTGTGATAGACTTGTTTTATGAAACAATAGAAAACCACCATAGGACCTCTTTAGTAAGCTTTTAGAGTGTTGAAACTACTTGAAATCTTATTTGGTGGGAGATTATTATTTGCTAAATAATTGTTTGCATAAACTGACTCTTCCAACAGTGTTAGTTAAATGAATCATAACAATTAGTATAAACAGAGAAAAGTGATGATGATCTATGCAAGTAACTTACAGGTGTTCTATTTGTTGAACAAAAGAATGAATGGAAAATTAGGGCTCTTATTATTATTATCATTTTTGCTGTATCCAGGATAGAATAAATAAAATGTTTGTTTTCAGTCTGCCTTCACATATACTTCTTGGTAAGAAAGGAAGGATGAAAGGAAATGGTGGATTGAGGGAGGGTGAGAGGAAGGAAGGAAAAAAGAAAGGAAGTGAGAGAGGCTAATTATCTGGAGGTTTTTTTTAAAAAGCAGTAATGCCCCCAAATTAAAGTAGCTTTTCAATTTAATGCACAATATTTATATTACTATTATATTGGCATTTCAGGGTTCCAAGTGTAAACAGGTTATCTAAGATGCACAGAATATCAAAAGAACCTGTGCTGTCATCTCCTGATGCAGCCTAATCATTGACAGAGGTCAAGAAAGTTAAAGCAAGTACTGAAGTTGAATATATTAATATACAAAAATATAATATTTGTATTAGTTTGTTCTCATGCTGCTAATAAAGACACACCCAAGACTGGGTAATTTATAAAGAAAAAGAGGTTTAATGGACTCACAGTTCTACATGACTGAGGAGGCCTCACAATCATGGCAGAAGGCAAAGGAGAAGCAAAGTAACATCTTACATGGCAGCGGGCAAGAAAGCTTGTGTAGGGGAACTCCCATTTATAAAACCATGAGATGTCATGAGACTTATTCACTATCACAGGAATAGCATGGGAAAGACCCGCCCCCATGATTCAATTGCCTCCCACTGGGTCCCTCCTCCCATGACATGTGGGAATTATGGGAGCTACAATTCAACATGAGATTTGGTGAGGGACACAGCCAAACCGTATCAGTATCATTGCCCCTAATGTATATTGCCTTCAGACCACCAATGAAGTTTAATTCATCTTGAGAAATGCATTGTAGTAGTAGTAAAATTATTTGGTTAACTTTATGTTCCTATATTTTATGCAAATATGAAGTTATTTTTATAAGATTTGGGCTGTTTTAAAATGTCATTCTAAAGAACATCTCTAAGATTTTATGTAATTACTACAAAAATTAAAAATTGTTTTATATTTATAAACCTTGAATTTCAATGTAGGCCATGCTCATTAAAATTCAGTATCTTTTTGATTACAGCATTAAAGAGGCTTCTAGAATGCTTACCTTTTTTCAGTCCACTATCATAATGAGAGCCTCACTTTGATCCCTCACTCCCCTCCCATCCTTCCCCCAACTCCCCAGAGTCCATTATATCATTCTTATGTGTTTGTGTCCTCATATCTTAGCTCCCACTTATAAGTGAGAACATACAATGTTTGGTTTTCTATTACTGAGTTACTTCACTTAGAATAATGGTCTTCAGCTCCATCCAGGGTGCTGTGAATGCCATTATTTTATTCCTTTTTATGGCTGAGTAGGTATTTCATTATATATATATTTATCCACCATATTTTCTTTATCCACTCATTGGTTGATAGATGTGTAGGCTGGTTCCATATTTTTGCAGTTGTGAATTGTGTCATAAGCTAAATGTTTTGAAATACATTGGAATTATTTCTGAAGTTCAGGAATGGCTTTGCTTTTCTACATTAAGTGGTTTATTGAATATTTTTAGAGAAGAACCTCTTGATTTTCAGTTGTTTGGGTGGAGAGAAGAGATTGTGGTGGTAGTCATTCTTCATATGGGGATTTGGAAGACGAAAGAGTAGGTTACTCATTCTTTATACGAATTTTCATCAGTCCTTCTCATTTTGGCCTTGCATCTTTCCCCCATACCCTATCATACCTGATCTTTCTGGTTCCTAAGCCTGTACAAGGTTCTAAACCCTTCATGGCTTCCTTCATGGCTGTGGTCCACTCTATGACAGCCCAGGCTGCAGCTTCCACCACTATGTTTCAACAGCTCCGTGTTAACAATAGCTTTATGTCTACCAGAAAATTGAACTTTCCTGACCATTTCTGGTTTGAAATAGAGGTAATAAAACCACTTTTAGTATGTGGCTAGCATAGGGCAGAATTTTTCAACCTTGGAATTATTGAGCAGTATTGACATCTAGGGCCAGATAATTCTTGCGTACATCTTTCCTGTGCATTGTAAGATCTCTAGCAGCGTCCATGGTGAAGTAACACCCCCTACCAATTGTGACAATCTCAGTTGAGAACCACTGTCATAAAACCATGCCAATGAGTAATCATGCAGGACTGTGTATCAAGAACAGAATACCAAGAAATGTAAATATCTTCTTCAGAAACACAAGTATATATAAACCAACTCAGTATAATCTGGAAGGTCATTAAATTACATTATACTATACTTAGAAATATAATGTCTTTTTGTGGTATCTTGAGATAAGCAGAGAATTTACAATGTTCTGACTTTCACAGTAACATTGTACGTTTTTTGTATTCCAAAATTTTATTTTGATAAGCATTTCTAAATAACTTGGGAGTTATCCTTTTTCATTTCTGAAGGCCTTTTATCTGCTAATAGAAAGAAGAAAAAAGATATGCTATGATCATTTTGCATACTTCCTCATTGCTAGAGATGCTTTCCCTCACAGGATACATAATTTCTTGGAATAGACTATTGTTCCTAGAAGATAATTAGTGACTGTTATTATTATTTTTTTTTGCCTGTCAATAGAAGTGAAAACAGTAGTTGGCATGCTCACCTACTTGATTATAGCTTTTACATCAATCAGCATCCTTTTCCTATGCTTCATCATCATTTCTCTCGATAATTATATATTGTTTCATTTTTCTCACCATTTTTTCTTTAGCATTGACTACACACAAATTTATTTAAAATGGCTGAAATTAGTCATGCGATCAGTTGGAATTCATCCTCACAACATTTATGCAAAATCTACTGCAGCAATTGTTTTTAACGTGAAATTTTAAAACACTGAACCACCTTTATTTATTCTATATCTAGTGATACTCTCTTTTGTTTACCCTCCATGTTTTTCTCCACTCATTTGGTCAGAATCAGGGTTTACTGAGTGATTAAATGTGTTCTGGGATCTGTCGTGAGTCTTGGTGCATTAAACAGGGCTGGAGACAATGAAAGCTGTGGCATAAAGGACAAATGTAGAAGGTGAAAAATGAATAGAGACCCTGAACCTTAACATTATCTCCATGTTGACCACAGTTTCCTTTGGTATTCTTGAGTAATTCCATTATGAAAATAATGAATAGAGTATTTTCATTGTTTCTTTTACCTTGGAGGTTTATCAAGATACTGGATAGCAACTAAATGTAAATTCCGTAACTCATATGTTAGGACAGTACTTCATAATAAATATTTTTTAAAGAGAGCAAACTAAATTAATCGTGATTATATCCAGTTTGCCAATTAGATATGTTCCACATATCAGTGAACTAAGGAAGTACTGGAGAATTGTTCTTAGGAACTTGGATAAGCAGGACCCTGTTTGTATTAGCCAAAAAATAAATTTGGGTGTATACTTTTTATTGATGTGTCATAATTGTATACATTTTGGGGTGTATGTGATATTTTCATGAATGTAGACAATGTGTAATGATCAAATCAGGGTAATGGGGATAGCCATCATCTCAAATATTTACCAATTCTTTATGTCGGTGGGAACATTACAATTCTTGCCTTCTGGCTATTATGATATATGCAATAAAATATTCCTAATTATAATTTTCCTGCTGTACAATAGAGTACTAGAATTTATTCCTTCTATCTAACTATATTTTTGTACATGTTAATCAACTTCTCTTCATCACCCCCTCCCCAGCCTCTCATAACAGTCATTCTATTCTCTACCTTCATAAGATTCACTTGTTTTGTTCTCACATATGAGTGAGAAAATATGACATTTTTCTTTCTGTGCCTGGCTTATTTTACTTAATATAATGACTTTCCATCTATCTTGCTGCAAATGGCAGAATTTCATATTATTTTATTGCTGAATAATATTCTGTTGTGTACATATGCCACATTTTCTTTTTAGTATGTTGAGGAAACTCTGTAGAGTTTTCCACAATGGCTGTACTACTTTACATTTCCACCAACAGTGTACAGGCATTCACTTTTCTCTGCAGCCTCTCCAACATTTGTTATTTTTTTGTCTTTTTGATAGTAAATAGCATTTCTAGCTGGGCTGAAATTTCTCTTCGTGGTTTTTGTTTTTGTTTTTGTTTTGAGACAGAGTTTTGCTGTTGTTTTCCAGGCTAGAGTGCAATGGCACGATCTCAGCTCACTGCAACCCCCGCCTTGCGGGTTCAAGCGATTCTCCTGCCTCAGCCTCCCACGTAGCTGGTATTACAGCTCTTTGTGGTTTTAATTTGCATTTCTCAGATGATTAGTTGATGTTGAACATTTTTTTTTTCATATATCTGTTAGCCATTTGCATGTTTTCTTTTAAGAAATATCTATTTGGCTCCTTTGCTGATTTTCTTATAGGATAATTTGATTTTTGGGGGAAGATTTTTGCTATTGAGTTGTTTGAGCTCTTTATATATTCTACTTACTAATCCCTTGTGTATTAGTTCATTCTTGCATTCATATAAGGAACTACCTGAGACTGGGTAATTTATGAAGAAAAGAGTTTTAATTGACTCACAGTTCTGCAGGCTGTACAGGAAGCATGGCTGGGGAGGCCACAGGAAATTTACAATCAGGCAGAAGGTGAAGAAGAAGCAGGCACATCTTCATATGGCAGAGCAGGAGAGAGAGAGCGAAGGGGGAACTGCTACATACTTTTAATCAACCAGATCTCCTGAGAACTCACTCACTATCATGAGAACAGCAAGTGAGAAGTCCGTCCCCATGATCCAGTCACCTCCCACGAGGCCCCTCCTCCAACATTGAGGATTACAATTCGACATGAGATTTGGGTGGGGACGAAGAGCCAACCATATCACTTGTCGGATGGATCATTTGAGATAATTTCTTCCATTTTGTAGGTTGTCTCTTCACTTTGTTAATTGTTTCCTTCGCTGTGCAAAAGCTTTGTAGCCTAATGTAATCTCAATTGTCTGTTTTTGCTTTGGTTGCCTGTGCTTTTGAGGTCTTAACCAAAAAATCTTCGCCTAGACCAATCTCCCCTAGCATTTCCCCAATGTTTTTGTCTAGCAGTTTTATAGTTTCAAATCTTATATTTAAGTCTTTAATCTATTTTGAGTTTATTTTTGTATATGGTAAAAGATGGGCATCTATTTTTCTGAATATGAATATCCAGTTTTCCCACATCATTTATTAAAGAGACTATCTTTTCCCCAATGTACGTTCCTGGTGCCTTTGTCAAAAAATGAGTTGACTGTAAGTGCATGGGTTTGTTTCTGGGCTCTCTATTCTGTTCCATTGGTGTATGCGTTTGTTTTTGTGCCAGTACCATTCTGTATTGGTTACTATTGCTTTGTAGTACAATTTGAACTCAAGTAGCGTGATGCCTCCAACTTTGTTCTTTTTGATTAGTATTGCTTTGGCTCCTTGGGCTCTATTTTGTTCCATATGAATTTTAGGATTGCTTTTTTCTACTTCTGTGAAAAATGACATTAGTACTTTGATAGGATTGCAATGAATCTGTCAATTGCTTTGGGCAGTATGGTCATTTTAATGATATTCTTCCAGTCTATAATATGAGTGTGGGATGTCTTTTCATTTGTTTGCATCCTCTTCAACTTTCTTCATCAGTGTTTTATAGTTTTCCTTGTAGAGATCTTTCATCTCCTTGGTTAAACTTATTCATAGGTATTCTATTTTTTTGTGCTATTGTGAAGGGGATTTCGTTCTGAGCTAATTATTTGTGTATAGAAATGCTACTAATTTTTGTATGTTGATTATTATCCTGCAACTTCACTGAATTCATTTATCAAATCTAAGAGGTTTTTGGTGGAGTTTTTAGATTTTTCTAAGTATAAGATCATGTCATCAGCAAGTAAGGATAATTTGACTTCTTTCCAATTTGAATGCCATTTATTTCTTTCTATTGGCTAATTGTTCTTGCAAAGACTTCCAGTACTATGGTGAATACAAGTGGTAAAAGTGGACATCTTTGTCTTGTTGCAGACCTGAGTGGAAAGGCTTTCGACGTTTCCCTATTCAATAAGTGAAGGATAGTAGAAATTAGCCAGAGTATATCTCACAATAAATGACTATGACATTAGCCTAAAATATGAAACTTTCCAAGACCACTTCCCTTTGGGGAATTACAAGGAGATGAGTCATCAGTCAATGCTTTACGTTTTAGAAATAAAAATCAACACTGAATAGTAAAATTAGTCCGTATGGATAAAAAGAGGTGACTAAACTGATTTATAAAAACTTGTCTCTGGATAATTAATCCCCCATAATCCTGCTTCTCTTACGTTGTCTCCACATATGGTTAAATGCTACCACCATTCATGTATCTGCTCAAGCTTATAACTAGAGATCATCCCCCTTAACTCATGGACATTCATTTACTATTCACATCTAGTCAATCAGTAAATTGTGTTAGTTCTACCTACCAAATAGATACTGAAGGGAAAAGAATTCTACCACTTCCACCACCAACACTGTGTCATCACCTTTCATTGGACTGCCCCAACATCTTCCTCCCTGCCTTCCTGCCTCCATTCTGCCTCTCTGCCTCCACACCACTTCATTCTCCCAGACTTGAACACCGAAATGCCAGTGATACCTCTGGTACAAATGCTACTTGGGGCTCTCTTATTTTTAAAACTCTCCAAAGCATTCCTAGTGTGCTTAGAATAAAACCCAAGTCCTTTCCACGTTCTGTAAGGCCCTTCCTGCATCGACCAGTGGCTATCTTTGAATTCATTATCACTCTTTTTTTACATCATTATAGATACAATGACATTCTTTGCCCTCTCTTAAGCATGCCAAGTATACTCCATCTCAGCACCTTTGAACTTGCTCTTCTCTCTGCCTGGCATAAACATCCTCCAGGTATTGATATGACTCACTTCTTCCCTTCTCACAGATAGGTTTCAAATGATCCTCAGAGCAAGCTTTCCTGACAGTTTTCTCTAAAGTAGCACTTACGTTAGTCTCTATAGCTGCTTTAATGTTCATAGTACTTGTAATCACCTGACCTTATATTATGTGTCTATCCATTTATATGATTTTTTTGTTTCTCCTTCTCTGGAATGCAGGCTTTATGAAAGGATAAATTTTGTCTGTCTTGTTCACTGTTATAGCCCCTAGTGCGTGGTAGAGAGGAAATACTTTATAAAATATTTTTTGAATGAATAAATGAATATTTTTATAGTTTAACTACAAACCACACGTATCAAATTAAATGAACAAAATACTAAGTATCAAAGCTAGCCAAATGAATTCCTTGGCTTTCCTAAATACATGTATTTTGATAGATATATTATGAGTTACTTCCTTGGAAGTATTTGTTCTGTCTCCTTGGCATGACTCTTAAGTCAAAGTTACCTTGTATATGTTGTTAGTTTAGTCATCAACTGATCTCCCCACACCTTTCTGTTCAGTTGCTTAGTCACTCCTCACTCTTTGAGGCTTCTGAATCTCCATGACTTTGTGGTTAGTCACCATAATTATTTGCAACAGAAAGGATAAATGTTGCCAACCCCAAAGCATTAGAGATAAGTGAAAACTAGAGCACCCCTTTCACCCCAAGTGGATTCACCTAGTAAATGTTGATGTTTTCTTCTATCCATTTCCTTCTTCAGCAAGGACCATGAGATTGTGTTTACATTCTACAGCTCTCACAAGATGTATGCTCCAATATTAGAAACTAATGTTAAAGCATTCCAGGCCAAAGAAAGCAAAACTGAAATTCCACTCTTGAGTCATTCAGTGGTTGAAGCATTATGGGTGATCCAAGTTCCCCTGACTATCTGTGAACACAGGCAGTTGTTTGTCAGTTCTTTTAAGTTAAAAAAAAAATGCACAAACAGCCTATTGTAAAATGGAGTGAGTCAGTGCAATTGCACAAAGCATGTTTTATTGTCAGCTGTATAAATCTGTGAATATTTTTTGTGACCAGTTTTAGTTGGTGGATTTAAATGAGGTCACCAAAAAGTTATCTCTGAGTATAGCACTCACCACAGTGCATCATAAATATGCTCTCATCTGTGAACATCCTTATGAATGACTCTATGTCTTACTCATTCTTTTATCTCTAATTTAGTACTGACTATTTTAGGTCCTTCATAAGTGCTTTTGAAATTGGAATATGGATGTATTTATAATTATCTAGATTATAAGCTCCTTCAGGACTAAATGCTATGTTTTGTTTACACTTGATTCCCTTATAATCCTTGTACATTTTCTTGCATATTTAAGTCTTTAAAATATTTTTCTTGAATTGATTTGTTGAGTATAGATCAATCCCCCTGCTATGGAAAGTGATGTGGAAAGTGTTAATGATTCTTAAATCAGGGGTCTAAACCCCTTTTGATCCTTTGGTTGGACATCCAGTTCATTATTTCACAAATAGTAATATTTTTCTTGTCAGGCTATATAGGCTGCTAAATGCTATTGTCCCAAACTTTGATGGATATAATTAGAACAGATTTATTTTCCATCTACTATATGCAAGAACTTAATCTGTTTTCCTATTAAATTCTCATGACAATTCACGCAGGAAGACTATTTATGTCACATTCTCCATATAAAAAGACTGAGACTAAGAGATGTTAAATAATTTATCCAACTTGCCAAACAAATAAGGTAGAATCAGGAACTATTAGACCGGTTTCCTTGAACACTAACTGTGTGAAATCTTTCCTACTCTACCACAATGCTTCTAAGAAACCAAGTGAAGGGAACTAGTTAAAATACATTATGAAAATTACATATGATTTTGAAAGAAACATTTTATGGTACGATAAGTATAGATATCCAGAATGCATCGAGTATTCTCAGTAGTATTTGAGGGATTAGTATGTGAAGGATTAAAATTAAATTTTAAAGAGGTGATTGTTCAACAGAGAAAGGTTCATGTATCATAGACACCTCACATTTCTCTCCACGTTAAGATCTTTAGAAAGACTCAAGAATCTTGGCCTCTTTACCCTGGTGTTGTCATTTTTGTTTTAGGAAGATAGTGTTTTACTTTTTACCGTTCCATAGCTCAAGTGTAAAAGGGATGGGGAAAAGAGGGAGACGCTATATACCTTTATGAATACTCAGGGAAACTTAATATAGATAGGGAATCAATCCTGTACACATCTTCATGTATACTGACTTCTAGATGTTTCTCTAACTGGTAGCTAGTAAGAAAAATTAGTGTCCTTAAACTTTTCCTTCTACTATGCAGAACAGTTTTGTCAACAGAGACATTAATAACTCTGTAAGAGAGGCCTGCTATTATTGTAAATGACTCTAAAGCTTTACCATTGTTAATAGGATGTTCTGAAGGATAAAATGAGGTCTTGAAAATACTTTTGATGGTGAATACAAAGCTATGTTTAATGCAAAATTAGTGAGAGAAAAATCTCTACTATAATTGCTGTGGGTTTTTGTAGACAAAATATGATTAGGATTTAAAATTACCTTGTGCTTCATATCACTACTGTTACACTTTGTTTAGTTTTCAAAGTGATTTCCATTTGTGAGTGAGTGTCCATATGTGTGTATAGGTGTTTTCAAGGAAGAGAGAAATGCCTCCGTAACACAAGTTGTTTTCTTAACTATAAAAAGCCAGTTGGCTTAGTCATGGTCTAATGCTAAGAACATTTCTTTTTAAATTGTAATTTGTTTGAATTTCCTTCTAGTTTCACCTTTGCCAATGCAGAAAATAAAGAGAGTTTTTGTGGTTGTGCGTATGTTCATCTTAATTGGTCACTACCATAGCCGCATTTGTTTTCCAGTTCTGTCTTCTGTCAATTCAATCCAACTAATATTTATGAAATACCATAATGTTCCAGAAACATTCAAATAATGGAAAATTGAGCTCATGTTCTTCCTTTGTGACAGCAAAATTGGTCACCCTCAAGTGACTGTAGACCTGAACTACATCTTAGCTTTAGCAATCACCTCCTTTTCACAGTCATTTTGACAATGTGTCAGATCAGTGGCTCAGCTGTTGTGGTCTCTGGAAGTTTCCCTTCACTTCTATCAAAGACAGGAAAATCACATGAGAAATGTATCCAACTGATACCTGTCATAATACCAAAACATGACACTTATAGATGATGACAGATTGCACTGCAAGAGCTCTGTGCTCTAGGTTATGATTATATAGTTGCATGTTTCCACTCTTCTAACAGATTGCACACACCTTGAGGGGAGACTGCACAGACCCATGCAATATTTGCTTGACAGAATTTTCCAAGGAGCACGTAACAAAGAATGGGGAGGAAGAGATCTAGGAAGGATTCTAGCTTGAATTTGCTCTGTTATCTTTGGCGAGCCTTTTGATCTTTTTGTACCTCAGATCTTTGATCTCTAAAATAAGAGAGTTGAATCAGTCTAGTTTTTTTAAAACGTTAATATTTTTTATTAAAATAAAATTTATTTTTAAATTTTATTAATATTTTTTAACTACAAAGCACTGTAAAGTATAAGGGCAGAAACTAAAGATATTACAGACCCTCTATCATAATATCTGGCACATTATTATGTTTAATATATATCAATTGAATTGAATTGGATTTGTTTGGTCAATATCTTGGGTGAAATACTGATGTATAAAGTAAAATAAAAGCAGAGCTACTTTTGTCAAAGAGAAGTGGGTGGCACAACAAGGCAGGGAACCGAGCCCAGTGGGCACCCCCAAACTCCACCTACTCAGAGGGACATGGTGCAAATCATACCGTGTTAGAGAACACAGTTTCCAAATCAAAGAACTTAATAAGCATATAATTCTTCCTGGCTTCAGCGTTCTATAATTCCATGACTGAGCTTTAAAGAATTCCTTTACTAACATCTAGTTTGCCACATGAAAGTAATATGAAAGATGTTAGGGATGTGGTAACATTATGCCATCAAGTGGGTGGTGGGTTATGATGGAGAACCACAAAACCATTTTGTATTTATGAACAAATGTACTGCATACAGTTTTATTATCTTTCTCTAGAGATCTTTATTTTTTGCCTAACTGCAAACTAATGTGGTGTGCATTTGAACAGGGAACAGTTCTCTCAGCTGCTTTCTGTAAAAAACTGTCAAGTTGTCTACTTGTAACTACATAATTACAAGATTATTTAAACTGACATAATTTACTGAATACAACACTTATTTAGATACCATATTTGCTTTTGAAATTCACTGAAACCATTAGATAACCAGAGTCTAAGAAATGTAGATTTCCAATCTATTAATGGCAAACTATTTTGCCAATATTTAGTGAATAAGCTGATTATTTAGGCAGTAGAAAAATAAAATCCATTAAGATCACTTTAGGCA
Organism: Mandrillus leucophaeus; assembly: GCF_000951045.1. NCBI lineage: Eukaryota > Metazoa > Chordata > Mammalia > Primates > Cercopithecidae > Mandrillus > Mandrillus leucophaeus. The sequence continues at coordinate 78,622 of NW_012098388.1, read as the reverse complement.
GGAAATAAGAGTATTAAAGATTAATCAGAGTGATGTCATAGCTTTGAGAAGAATTTCAAAGCGATTGATCTCATCCTATTACCCAAACTTTCCTTTGCCCTTTATTTCTATCCTCTTGTTAAATAGTAATAAAGATGAATGGATAATTATTCCGTTAGCTATGAACAAAAGCTATCAATCATATATGAGGTTGTTCTTCCAAACTAAAACTCAAAACTCATTCCTTTTATTCTCTGACTTGGGGTACGTCATTTCTTTGTACTTAATGTGTTTTCCTTTAAAGAGAAGAGGAGGCAAGCTGCTAAAGCTTGAATTCTTGAACCCTCTGGTGATAAGTATATGTGGTCAACTCCACAGTTCTGCCTAGATTAGCCTTCCAGTTATCAACCAAGCTGGCATGTCCACTTGGCAAAGAAGAAAGAAAACCCTCAAAGCAAAAACATTTAGTTTAGCAATCATTAATTGATAATTTATATATTTGATACAGAGTAGAAATTTCAGGGACAGGTTTCAAGGAACGTAGGCAATTCTATTAGAGAGGGCAGGGCAGAGTGAGGAGGCTAAATGAAGGAGAACTGACTAAAATCCAGATATAGTCTAGTTTGGCTAGGAATGAAGTATGCAGTGGAAAACCTATCTTCAAGATTTCTAATGACAAACTCTTAGATTTATGGGCTGATAATTGAAATTGACGAGAGCACAGAGCAGAAATGTGTAGAAGCTTAAAATCGAAGAGAGTATATCATGCAAATTAGCAAAAAACACTATAAAATGTAATGGATAATAGTAAGAAAGAGTTTAGACTAAATGGAAAACATCATTTAAAATATTCCTTTGGTGTGGGTGTGCATGCTTGTACTTGTGCTAATTTAATGCCACATCTACCTCACTTAGATTATGTATGTAGGAAATTCTTAATGTAATAACTAAGTGGCAGGTTTTGAAATGATGTGATCTAGGATATGGAAACTAGGAATGGAATTAAGAATAATGAGACAACTTTATGCCAAAAAAATCATTGTAACACATGCCACATATATCATGTGTGCTTTAATTAACACAGAAAAAAATATAGGACATCCCATTAAAAGTAAAACAAAGAACAAATTGAAAATGCTTTCTGAAACACAGTTATATGTTCATAGGGACTGACCAATCCTGATGGTCTAATTCATTAGTGTCGTGTGACTGTCAATCTGGAAGTGTTATATTTTACTCATGTACAATCTAATAGCTTTTCAGCTTGCCTGAAGGTGTTATCTGCAGTATGTTCATCGTTACTTGGTGGAGTGCTTTAATACTACTTTGAAAATGAAAAATATTTGGGAAAATAGACTGTATTCTATCTTTAGTTTTATGCAGCGTAACCATAAGTCTCTGTATTATTATTGTTGTTGTTTTTCAGCCCCTCTGACTGATAAGCCACCCAAGCTTTTGTATCCTATGGAAAGTAAACTGACAATTCAGGAGACCCAGCTGGGTGAGTAATTCCTTAATTCTAGTTAATATACTGTTCTCATTACATTGTGACAGTTAATAAGCCTAGATTGTAACCCAATGTAATACTCGCAGCTAAATCCATTTGTATTCATAGGGAATAGAGTTAGAAAATGCTAGCATACCTAGCCATTTCATTCCTTGTGGTGCGTGCCTTAGGACCCAGTTGGACATATGGATGTAAAACCTCACATGCTATTTAGATGGTTATTGCAAAATGAAATAGACTGATGATTTTAGTGATGGTATTGCAGTGCTATCTTACAAGGTTTGAATTGGTTTTCAAACAGGCACTATGGAACAATTTGATTTATAATATCTATTAATAGGTTAAGATGCAATTTCTGAAATTTAGGGGAAAAGATTCAATTTATTAAAATAAATGTCACCATTATGGTTAAAAAACATTTTAAGTGTAATCAAATATAATATAAATTTTGCTAGTTATATTTTGGATAATATATTAATAAAATATGACCAAGTGACTTTTGGTTAAGGGACTAGCAGATTTGGGACATAAGGCTATAGACAAAATATGTTTTGAAAAAATATACAATTATATACAAATCAGAATTCGGACTTATCTTAGAGGTTCATCTAGAAATTTTGAGTTGGATTTAGCTATGTTCAGTTATACCAAATTATGAAAAATGTCTCTCTTAATTATAAATATATACATAGCAATTCTGTTATATTCTCTTAGGTCTTATTTTATTCGAAATGTAGTATGCATGCATATACCATAAACTTTGGCAGAAAAGATTTGTTTGTAATGGTGCAGTATAAAAGGTTATCAAAAATATAAATTTCAATGAATATCCATGTTTGTTAAGGAATTTCTTCTTATATTAATCATACGAGAGTGAAAATGCATTGACTGTATATAACGAAAAAGAATCAGTGTACTATCCCTTAAGTTATTAATGTTACTCTGATTCCTGGAGTGAGAATTTGCATCAAAATTATAAATTCATTTTCCAAATGAAGATTACAGATGTGATCATCTTTACTAATGACATACCCAAAGTTATAGTACACAAAGATATGATGCTGGTTTTAGCGCCTATAAAATTATTGTGGTCAATGGCTTTCTAGCACTTGAGATGCTAATATTTGCTAACTTTAAAGCAGGAACATACAGGATTTATGCAAGTCAGGGTGTTAATATCTTTCTTTGATTCAAGCCTTTTGAATTAATGTCATATATATGCAAGTAGTATTATAATTGCTGTTATTTTAAGATGGAAGATTATAAATAGCATTAAAACAATGCCACATATGAAGCAAATAGATGTACTCAAATTTTATCATGCACTTTATGCATGCCATGGCATCCTTAATTACATTAGACTTTATTGCTATATTTTGAATATATTTTTATATATAAATTCTCATAAGTAGCCATGCTCATACTGATCTTTCAATAATTCATAGGAAGATGTATTTCTAAGGAGTTACATAAAACTATAAACATTTTGGGCCAAGAATGAAGGGTTTTATGGTACCAGTTACTATTATGAACACATTAAAAATAAAATTAATTGTATGCCTTTGCTTGACGATATAATTAAAAGAATTTTATGGTTGATTGTTGCCCATAGGGTTTCTTTTTATTGTCCTTGAATTTGTAGTAAGTTAGATTGTTCTCTACCTCTTACCACAGTGTTTAACAAAATAAAATAATTGCTAAAGCTATATTTAAAACTTTACCTTCTCTTGAACAAAGTCACTAAGACTAACCACAGCAAATTAAAAATATGGAAATTTCTTATGCAAATTGGAAGTGACTATACATTCATTTGAAGAAATATGGGCATGTCTGTTACTCAAATGCTTCAAAAAATTCTCTTAAATCCTTTATTGTCACTCAGAAAGGAGCGTGAGTTCTCTTTAACCACTGACTAAACTAGTGGATTCTTTTAAGCAACTTATTTTGTTGTTTTATGATTTTGGTTCGTAGTGTACAGGTAAATCATTTTCTAGTTAGAGAAATTCAACCTTAATCCTTGGATTTGTGAGCAACAGTTGATTTGAAGTAACTACCTTAATAGTGTTGTTGCTACTTTGCTAGCATTGCTAGTAGGTGAATCAAAAAGGGTAAGTGAAAATAGGAAAGAATATTAAAGACAAAAAAGGCTTGAGATGAGGTGCCTAAAATATACATTTTTTCCAAAATATGTATTTTGACTTAAGGATTTAATTTTTGCCCTTTCCACATTTGACAAAACTACCTATTCAGCAGGTTCAAAATATGATAGAAATCCTGAGAAAGAGGGACTGAGTGAAGAGTCATGGGTTGGAGTGAAGAGGGTGGCCTGCACCCATGATGGGGAACTTATAACTTACTCTCTTATGAGAAGATGAAAACCTTCAACAGAATTGTACTGTCAAAGTATTCAGAGGTTTGCCTCCACTTGTTCCCAAATTGAGAGTTGACCTCAGAGGATAACGAAACTCTTGTAAACAAGAGTTACATTATAAGAAAAATCATCAGGAATTACACAAAGCTGAGCTTGTACATGTCTGGTGACCTAACTTGAGCATCCTAGTTAAGTTACACACATATCCAATCAACCCTAGTAACTGTGTGTCCATAGATTCTCTAGTTTGCTCACAAATATATGTAATTCATTAATAATGAACTTTGATATAATCATGAAGTGCATGGATTTGCTCTTCATCTTCAAATTCATTTTCTTTGCCATTTGCTAGCCATGCCTACATTTCCCATTTTCTATATCCCTTGTGTCCTGTTCTTCTAATTCTTTCATCTTTTTAAACTGGAAAGGATTTGATAGTGGTCATTTAAATTCTTTTATTGTAGAAAGAAAGCACTAAAAGATTTTTTAGGAAAAAATCACATAATGGAAACTAAATTCACATAAAATATGTAAATTGTCGAGTTTGAATTTCAATCAATATGTGGTCACAACCTGGCATTTCCATTTTAAGTGGCACCTGTATGTTATTTCTAGATGTCAAAAAAAGAACATTGTCCATTTTACATAACTTTCAGGCATCAGCAAATATATGAGTAGCACTTTTTTTGGGCAAAAGGCCCAGAAATTTCACTGTACTGTTGTGAAAGTCAGTCTGGGAGGTGAGCCTGAGTATTTTTTCAGACTACTATAGTCAAGAGAATCAAAAGACAGACACAATTGTCTTGCTAAACCTGAGCCCTGAGAATGTCATTCAGAGATGTGGCCTGCCTGTTATGTCCAGGAGCTCACTTTCAGAACCTTCCAGAACAGATAGCATATTCCATCGCTACCAAACTTTCAAAGAGTAGAAATCCACCCTACCCTTGACCTAATGATACAGATTATATTTTACAACTCAGAATTCACTGAAAATTATCATTAATTGCTTATCTAGATATGGGTATCACTTTATTTAAATGTCAGTGTTGGCTTTAAAATAATTATAAAGATTAATGGTAAAAATTTTGGGGAAATAGAGAAAAGAATCTATTTCTTACACTCAATATTATAAACACATTCTGCTCCTATTAAATATTCTCACAAAATATCCTTTTAATGGCCGATGTGACTGTCATATAATTTCATATACATTGCTGGAAATTTGAATTCTTCACATTTTTGTTATTATAAATAATGTGATGGTCTTTACCTATACATTTTTCCCCTGACTTTATAATTATCTCAACAGAACACATTTCTAAAAGTAAAAATACTGGTAGAAATAATTTTGTTAAAGGTTCTTAGTACATATTTTCAGAATTCTTACTAGAGAAGTTGTATAAACTCTCACCAGAAGTATGTAATAAATATAAATACCACTTAATCTTTAACAAAATTAATAAAAGGATATATCTTTATAACATAAAACTCTTAAAGATCTCTTTTCTTTGATATTAAAATCACTTCTCTCTCCTCTCTTTTACCTCTTTTTCTCTCTTCACTCATTAAGTACAAGTGGCAGCTCTTTGAGTTTATCCATATTTGAAAGATCTAGCCCATTTAGGTAAATGCCTACCCTTGAGAAAACACACAGACCTAACTGAATGTCTCTAATCTCTCTCCATTTTCTTCTCTTGCTCATCCTAATGCTCAACGAGGACCTTCCTCCAGATTCTATGTTTCTTAATACAGTACCCGGTAATTTTGTCATGTACTCTGGGCACATGGAATGTCAATAAACACTAATTGACAGTAAGTTGTTCACAACACAAAGGACACACATCTCTAAATTTTCTGCAAGAGAATATAATGTGTAGACTTCACCGTGTAAGCTGCCCAACCGTACTCTTATTTTTCTTTACTAATTTATTCTCGTTGTTAAGCTTTTTAAAAAGCAAGCATTTTTTGTATCTGAGTGGGTAACAAGGATTCACCAGATTCTAACATCTGGAGGAAAATGGTTGAGGACATAAAGAAACTTCAAATTTTTAAACATAGACCTTAGTAAAAGGATATACATTTTATCCAATATATGCAATTTTATCCAGTTTAACTATAGGCTAATTAAAATAAAATGTCAAACTAGAAATTAATTAGCACTCCTTGGCTTGTTCCACCATACTGTAGTTGCAGAATTTTAGATTTGGAATAGACCAAAGGAAAATGTCTATACATTTTATTATAGATCATAATTGACCCCACCTTTTCTGAATGGTTACTACTCTGTATTAGTAAACTTGGAAAATCTTTTTGTTTCCTCTCTAGGGTGAGAAAATACTTAATATAAATACTCTAGAAACAACATTATTTAGGTGTTGAATTTGATACCCAATTCTGAAAGTGTCAGGTAATACTGTTGATTCGAAAAATTATTGTTTTGCTGAGTTGTACAAGTGATGTAAATATGACAGTTCCCAGAGATAGGAAAGTTGGTATCGGCCAGATTTTCTCATCTACATTTACGCTACTGGTTGTCATAAGCAAATGTAAGGCCATTGATTTGATTTTACTGGATCATAGAGCATATACAAGAATATTTTCACCAACAAACACAAATTAGAAAACCCTTTCTACTAGGAGAAAAACAATAATATCCCAAGTCCAAGCTTTTTATGGAAAATGTGGTTCTTTTTGCCCACTTAAGAATAAAGACATACCAATCAACATATTTCTAGTGTCTGAAATAAACCTGTTAGACATAAATTAAAGCTTTTGGACAAATAGACATAATAATTAAACCATGGAAAGATAAATACAGACTGGTATTATAATTATTTAAACTATGGCATTCAATTCTACTGAATCCAAATTTATCATCCCAAGGTACATGAAAGTGGTAACTCTTTTCAGCTCTCGTAGTCTATCTTACTTTTGAAACCAAAAAGTACCCTAAAAATTGTGACTGACCTAAAAAGGAATATTTGCCATACCAGTATTTAAGTTATTATCATATATCATTAAACAGGTGATAAATCAATAAATGGAAACTATTATTCGTATGTTCAGGTCATTGTATGACCTAACTTACATGATTATCTCAGATTCTCAAATTCAGTCACTTTTTGGTGACAGAGAGGAGAAATGGGTTTGGAAGAAAATACAACTTTGCATGTTTGCTTTAAAAACTGCTATCTAAGTAGAAGTTGAAATTGATTTTTATGTTTTACGTGGTCAGGGCCAGTCACGGTCACTCACGCCTGGTATCCCAGCACTTTGGGAGGCTGAGGCAGGCCAATCCCTTGAGCTCAGGAGTTTGAGATCAGCCTGGTCAATATAGTGAGACCTCATATCTACAAATATACAAAAATTAGCTTGGTGTGTTGGCATGCACCTGTAGTCCCAGCTACTTGGGAGACTGAGGTGGGAGGATCACTTGAGCTGGGGTGATTGAAGCTGCAGTGAGCCATGATTGTGCCACTGCGCTCCAGCCTCCATGACAGAGCGAGACCTTGTCTCCAAAAATAAAAAAAAAAAAAGTTTTAAGTAGTCAAGCCCTAGTTCTAGAACAGGTTTGCAATCCCATAAAAAAGATGGACGTGAAGGTAAGAACAGCTCCTGTGGGCCAATGATATCCAAAAGTTTGGAAGTCAGTTAAAGCACTTTTTTAAAAAAAACTTTTATTTTAGGTTCAGGGGCACATTTGTAGGTTTGTTATATAAGTAAACTTGTGTCACAGGAGTTTGTTGTATAGATTATTTTGTGTCTCAGGTACTAAGCCTAGTACCCAATAGTTATTTTTTCTTCTCCTCTGTCTCCTACCTTCCACCCTCAGGTAGGCCCCAGTGTCGGTTGTTCCCTCTCTTTGTGTCCATGTGTTCTCATGATTTAGTTCCCACTTATAAGTGAGAACATGCAGTATTTGGTTTTCTATTCGTGCATTAGTTTGCTAAGGATAATGGACTCCAGCCCCATCCATGTCCCTGCAGAGGACATGATCTCATTCTTTTTTTATGCCTGCATAGTAGTCTGTGGTGTATATGTACCACTTTTTAAAAAATCTAATCTGCTATTGATGGACATTTAGACTGATTCTGTGTCTTTGCTCTTGTGAGTAGTGCTGCAATGAACATACGCATTCATGTGCCTTTATGATAGAAGGATTTATATTCCTTTGGGTATATATCCAGTAATGGGATTGCTGGGTCAAATGTTAGGTCTGTTTTTAGCTCTTTGTAAACAGAAAACCTGCAGAATGGGAGAAAGTATTTGCAAACTGTATATCTGACAAAGGTCTCATATCCAGCATCTATAAGGAATTTAAGCAAATTTACATCGAAGCACTTGTTTAAAGGCTGTAAAAACTGGGACAGAGACAGTGTGAGTTTTCTTGTTCACTTACTTTTCAAAAGGTCCAGAAGGGAAAGAAGAACAAAGAGAAGGCCTACGAAAGAGTGCTGTCACAGAGCAATGCAGAGAGTCCATTTAAGCTTCCAGCTCCTGGTCTAGTCCCCATGCTGGACACTGACACATATTATGCATATTACTCTTTTGCTACAGCACTAAGACTACTGTTTTATTTGTTATCAGTCAGTTAAGAAGTTATATAGGTATAAATCTTCCCTATTCTAAATGAAGAACTTTAGGAGGTGGAGGGGGTCTGGAAGTTATCAGGTCAAACCTTTTTCTTTCTTTTTTTGAGACAGAGTCTTGCTCTGTCGCCCAGGCTGGAATGCAATGGCACCATCCTGGCTCACTGCAACCTCCGCCTCCTGGGTTCAAGCGATTATCCTGCCTCAGCCTCCCGAGTAGCTGGGATTGCAGGCATCCACCACCACGCCCAGCTAATTTTTGTATTTATAGCAGAGATGGGGTTTCACCATGTTGGCCAGGCTGGTCTTGAACTCCTGATCTCGTGATCTGCCTGCCTTGGCCTCCCAAAGTCCTGGGATTACAGGCATGAGCCACCGCACCTGGCTAAACCTTTTTCATTTATTGATGAGAAAATGGAGACCCAAAATGGCTACATGTTTTTTACATAAAAAATTTACAAAAGCTTGTTATTGCCATTATCATCATCCTCGTGATCATCACATTATCATTATTAATGTTTTTCTTGTTATAATTAAGAGTCAGTGTACAGTAGTGGCTCCAAGTTGAAGACTCACACAGACCTATGTGACAATTTAGTGCCACCCCTTACTTCTAGTGTGACCTTGAACAACCAGCTTTCAGTTTCCTAATCAATAAAAATGGTACCAAGATAGTACTACCTCTCTGGAGGTAACGCGAGTATTTGATCAGATAATGCATGTAAAAGTTAATACATTACATGGCATATATTAAGTAGTCAATACATGTTTGCTGTTAGTATTTGAGACATTTGAATGCTATAAAAGAGTACTGTATATAGAAGATTCCTGAAATGCATTTTGAATGTCAATGCTTTGTTTGATCATGCTTATATTCTTACTACAGTATCATACTATGGCAGCAGATACAGGCTTCATTACAGGATAAATAAGATTTTAGAAAATTTATTTCCATCTCCCCTTTAAGGATGCAATATGCATACTAAATTTTTGTAATTCAATGAAACTTTTTAATTATAGAAATTACTGATTTTAGATTACTTAATTCATCAAGTCTAGCCAAATGCATATAGTAAGTACATAGTTATAACAGAAGAAATTTATTTATATTCTTATTTAAAGAAAATGATAATTTAAAGGACACTATGCCACATGAATTTATAAATGACCATCAAGGCAAAAATAAGAGTAAAAAAATGTCTCTTTTATAAACAGAGGAAATTCAGGTATAATATTTTTTAAAACAAGAGATCTGGAAAACAATTTTACACTATTAGCCTGTGAAGTTCTTCATGAAGGTTTTGGTGATAGTCATATCATTTTATACCAAAAAAAAAATGCTGCTTTTCCCCTGACAAACACTGTTATCACAAAGCTTTCTAAGTCATTCTTAATGATTGAACTTTACTAGCATAGAAAAATACAGTGAGTATCCTATGTTAACAAGAACTACTCCTGAATTTGCAAAGTAAGTGCCAATTTATCAGAAATAAACCGATCAAAGAACTTTATGTTGTAGAATATTGAAAGAGGTTTCAGAATAAGAATATGCACTACATGACTGATGTCCATTAAAATAGAAACTATAAAAAGACCCACATCATTTGAAGTTTGAATATAAAGAGATATGTTCATCCATAAATTTCCTCTCGAATTTTGGCTAAATAACTAAGGATTTCTAAATTATATGCACTCTTCATGAAAAATAACCGGTGCTTGAATAAGATTATAAAGATAGGTTACCAGTATTTCATGCTTTCATGTTAAAACACTTAGCATTCCTGTCAAACCTTACTTTACCAACTTAGTATGTTCCCATAGATTCGTGGGTAAATGGAATCATCATCATTTCAGAGAAGTGTTCCCTTCATTTCTGATTGATTTTCAATTAGCAGTGGCTTAACATGTCAGGTTTAAGAGGCTCTGTCCCCCCTTCTCTTTTAAGCAGCTAATGATCAATGAAAGATTTATATGCACAAAGAAAATACGCTATTTAAAGTAACTCTGTGTGAATAATTTAAATAAGAACCCTTTTGTAATTGAATGATCACCTCCGTAACTTTTCACTGTGGTAATGCAGATTTTTACATTTTCGTAAGATGAGGTTCATCGATATGAAACTGTAAGTGGCACCTCTAACCAACCCAGAAAAAGGATCATCCACCCATTACCATGTGTGACTTCCCCTTGTTTATTAATGGAAACAAATGTCCCTATTGTGACTTTCTGCCTTCTCTGAGGAAATATTACATTTTACTCACCAGCTTCAGAATCAACACTATTTGGTTTTAATCTAATTCTTTGAAAATATATTTTGTAAGGTAGAATACTTAAGTAACCAGAATATCTCATGTCCAATTATGACAAAATAGTTTATTTTCATATGGGATATACTTTGAGTGCCATCGTACTACCTTATCTGCCTTGGTTTTGTTGAAATATACCCTAACAGGATAACTGCCCATGGTGTCACTTGTTTTTCTATAACTGTGATGAGAGTTCTTATTTCCAAGTTTAAAAAGAACATCTTGTATTTTGATTCTTCTAAAATTTGTATGACTTTCATTATATCATTCTGGCAATCACTTCTTTTATCTTAATGTATTCATATATGTTTAATAATTTTTTCTTTTAAATATAAAAGTATATACAATGCCACTTGATTTGCAGCTTTATGAATGAAGCTATTACCAAAATGTACTTAAACATGTGCTCCAAAATATGCCAGATATTTACATGAGTCCAATACATAGGGTGTCCATAAGGCTTTAAAACCTAAGACCCATAGCAAAACTTCATGAAGAGGCTTCCTTCTAATTCACCACACATAAGTTCAATACTCCTTTTGTTTGTTTGTTTGTGTGAGATGGAGTCTCGCTGTGTCGCCCAGGCTGGAGTGCAGTGGAGCGATCTCTGCTCACTGCAAGCTCTGCCTCCCGGGTTCATGCCATTCTCCCATCTCAGCCTCCCGAGTTGCTGGAACTACAGGCGCCTGCCACCACGCCTGGCTAATTTTTTTTGTATTTTTAGTAGAGACGGGGTTTCACTGTGTTAGCCAGGATGGTCTCGATCTTCTGACCTCGTGATCCGCCAGCCTCTGCTTCCCAAAGTCCTGGGATTACAGGCATGAGCCACCGTGCCCAGCCAACACTACTTTTTTAGAAATGCCAAGGATCTTTATTTAGTTTTGTAATGAAAATGTACAAAATTTCATTATAACATATACTAATTGAATTATGAAAGGAAAACAATCTTGATTAAAAAAAATTTGTTTTCCAAAATTCATCTGTTTTAAAATAAGTCTTGGCTTCATGGTCTTATGAGAAGATACCTCCCACTGGTCTACAACAAGCATGACAGAAAGCCAGGAAGTTGCTTAAGAGTCCAAAAGAGTGAATAATTTCCTCTCCCTTCCACTTCTCTCCAGTGAAGCTACAGACTTTCTCACTGTCTGAGTTTTTGTTTCTAGTTTAGTAAAAGCAGAGTACCCACTTTGGACTTGCCTGTTGAGAACATTTATAGAATGGCGGCTCTTTGAGTAGGAAAAAAGCAAAGCAGAATGCATTGCTTTTCTGGAAAAATAAAATTGAGTGCATCCTGTCACATCAAGCCATCACTAGAAATAGGATACTTACAATACGGCAGGTCCTAGGAAAATTTGAGATTATTACCACACATATTCAGTAAGAAGCCATTACCATTATGTGAAATAGCTTAGGGAAAGTTCAGAAAACAAAGTATTTTTATTTTCTCTTCTTAAAAGAAAGAAATTTAATGTTTCTGATGAACATGTATTTCTGATGATGATCATGTCAATTATCTTGGCAACTTTAAGACGTTTTAATTAAATGATTAAAAGTTGTTACTACTTTCTGTAAATGTACCTATTTTTGACTGAAATATTTGGGGTGCAATTAGACTAGTTTTATGCACTCTGCTTATTGTATTTATACCTATTTATAAGTAGTTTTTAATGCCTATTTATAAGTAGTATGAATATTTCTTTCAGAATTATATATCATGTACAATATTGATTAAAAGACTTAAACAAGATATTGTTCTTTGGCATAAATATAATTTGTTTTTTAAATCAGGTTCACCATATTCAACATGAATGTAATTTGTAATGATTTTTTTTTTAATAACCCTGTCTCTATTTACCATAAATAATGTGTTGTCACTCCAATGCTCTTTATTAGGACTTGCTGCAAATTACAGAGTGAGAGTAAGCTTTTTTTTTTTTTTTTTTTTTTTGAGACGGAGTCTCGCTCTGTCACCCAGGCTGGAGTGCAGTGGCCGGATCTCAGCTCACTGCAAGCTCCGCCTCCCGGGTTCACGCCATTCTCCTGCCTCAGCCTCCCGAGTAGCTGGGACTACAGGCGCCCGCCACCTCGCCCGGCTAAGTTTTTGTATTTTTAGTAGAGACGGGTTTCATTGTGTTAGCCAGGATGGTCTCGATCTCCTGACCTCGTGATCCGCCCGTCTCAGCCTCCCAAAGTGCTGGGATTACAGGCTTGAGCCACCGCGCCCGGCCGAGAGTAAGCTTTTTATGTAATGGGAGCTAAATAAAATGAGTGAATCTTATATTAGATGAATACATGAGATTTCAGCTTCAGGAGAAGTTATGTGTCACAGAGAACATCGGTGACTATTATGAAAGACATGTTCAATCAAGAGGGAATCCTGACCAGGCGCAGTGGCTCACACCTGTAATCCCAGCACTTTGGGAGGCTGAGGCGGGTGGATCACGAGGTCAGGAAATCGAGACCATCCTGGCTAATACAGTGAAACCCCGTCTCTACTAAAAATACAAAAAATTAGCCTGGCGTGGTGGCGGGCGCCTGTAGTCCCAGCTACTCCGGAGGCTGAGGGAGGAGAATGGCGTGAACGCGGGAGGCGGAGCTTGCAGTGACCTGAGATCCGGCCACTGCACTCCAGCCTGGGTGACAGAGCAAGACTTCGTCTCAAAAAAAAAAAAAAAAAGAAAAAGAAAAAAGAGGGAATCCTACTGTTGACTGTCAACAGGGCAGAAAGTACTGGATTGTATTTTCTTTCAGTCACTATATGCATGAACTGAAATAGAGAACTGAGGCAATATATACATAATTTAGAAGGGAAATAATCCAGAAATTTTATTTTTGTCTCAAATGGAGGGCTCTTTCAAGCAAAAGTTAAATTGGGGATTTTTTTGAGGGGTCATCTTCCTGTGTCTAAGCAATTTAAACTTGAAGAATCACAGGATTTAATACTTCATAGTTAGAGCTCTGGACTAAGTGACACATCACTTAAAAGACAGGAGTGGTGCTGGGCTTAAGAAGAACTTGAATAATGCTCGACTGTTCTCTTTCTTCCCTACTTCTTTCTGCATGTCATCATTTTGTATAGGCGTGGAGAGTGGTGGGTCTGGGTGAGGAGAGGAAGGCATACAGGGTGAAGGAATATTTTGCTCAGTTATTCTAACCAGGACAAAATGTGGGTTTGGAACTCTAGCAAGAACTTGAAATTGCCTAAGGAGAAATCCTGATTGGCCTAGATTGAGATACAGATCTAAATTTTGGACGGATTACTATGGCATTAGAGGTGAGAGACATTAGCTTAGTGGCTGCTGCGTGTCTCTCTCCTGTGATGAAGAAGCCTGTATTTTTGTGTGAGTACGTAGATGTGGTGGTGGGTGGGTGGTGAGGCTGATAATGGGGCTTTTAACAGACAAAGATAGGGGAAGAAAGCAATGGTTATTATGGAGTCCATCTTTTCATATTAAATATTCAATATTTGTTTAATTTAACATGCTTTGTTAATCCATCTCATTAATTTAGCTGTCATCTTTATTATGCCTCTTAATTAACTTAGTGAGGGTAGAATGACCCATCCTGAGCAGTCTCTTTTGGGCTGAAAACTCTTCCATTCCTCTTCTCCCAACTAATACTGACATCCTTTCCTGTGTATCTGTAGTGCATACGTCTCACCTCTAGACCTGCATTCATCTCTCTGCTGTCTCTGAGCCTGCATAGTATGTTGTCTTCCAGCCTCGAACCTGATGTCAACCACAAACCAAATGGCAGATTCTCACCTGTTAAAGACATTTTTAGGAAAAAATTAATATGCTTTCTAGAGCTAGAGAATGGATTATAAAATCAAGTTCACATAGTATGAATAAGTAAAGTGAGGCCAGATGTAATGCTGTAAAGGAGAATGGAGACCATGGTGAAGTGGGGAAAACATTTTCTACCTATACAATTTTAAATTTATTGTTAATACTATCTTGGCCAAATAAAACATGTGTAATGGGTAGTTTCAGTCCAGTAACCTCAGTGTCTAATCTCTTGATTGGTAAATCCAGAGTTGATACTACAAAATACTGTTGCACTGTGGAGCCAGTAGGCTCTGGATTCTGAATGGCTATCGCGAAATATCATGTTCTATCATGTTATAGATTGGAACATGATATAATATGATTTGTGATGTGTTTGGAATAATTAGTAACATCTCTTACCCGAGAAGCAAGGAGTTTAGAGCAACATAGTTAATTATGAAAAGACAATCTCCCCATCAGGTGACACAAAAATCATTGAGTTAGAATGAGATGGGCAAATTCTCTTTAGCAATCTGGCCCCACAAAAAAGTAGTTATGTCTGTTTTGTTATTACAGACTTGTTAAGTTAGCAAAAGTGAAAATGTCTGTTAACTCTCCCAGCAGACATTTTCATTTATTCTTCTCTGCAAATTTCCACTGGATATATATTTGTTCCTAAGGTCCTTTACTCGAGCCTAGGCATTACCTAATTTACTTGTGAGAATGTGCCAAGAAAAGGATCAGTGATTATTCTCACGTCATTATTTAAAGCCTACATATAGTGACTTTCATGAATGTAATGCAGTCATCATTCCTATTCCTATATATTGTCCTCAGAGTCAAGAGTTGGAACAACAGAGAGTAGAAATCCTGTAACAGGCATTAGAATTTTTAGTAGATAATACCAAAAATTGAAACAGAGTCAGTAGGTCAGACTCTCAGTTTGGCTTGGTAAGAAATTCTCTTTGTACATTAAAAAAATTACTAGATTGCCAGCTTAAAAATATTATGTGTTTCCAAATAGATGAGAAATGTTTGAGGTGATAAATATTCCAGTTACTCTTATTTGATCATTATACATTATATGCATATATCAAAATATCACACGTACCCCTATTAGTATGTACAATTATTGTGTATTAATAAAAAAGGAAAAACCTTTGATGCAAATATAATTCTTATATATGTGTGGTCTTAATTGATATTCTTTTAACCAACTTTACTGAGATACTTAGAGTCAGTAAACTGTATCTTTTTTTTTTTTTTTTTTTTTGAGTCAGAGTCTCACTCTGTCGCCCAGGCTGGAGTGCAGTGGCGCAATCTCGGCTCACTGGAAGCTCCGCCTCCTGGGTTTATGCCGTTCTCCTGCCTCAGCCTCCCGAGTAGCTGGGACTACAGGCGCCCGCCACCTCGCCCGGCTAGTTTTTTGTATTTTTTTTTTAGTAGAGACGGGGTTTCACTGTGTTAGCCAGGATGGTCTCAATCTCCTGACCTCGTGATCTGCCCATCTCGGCCTCCCAAAGTGCTGGGATTACAGGCTTGAGCCACCGCACCCGGCCAACTGTATCTTTTTCAGTGTAAAAATTTCTATGTTATGTGTCTGCCTGTTATCTAGAAGATAAAGGCCACTTTCTTCAGTCTGACCCCATTTTGTCTTTGTAGTCTCGTGCACTCACCTCTTAAGCCCACACCACTGACCAGGCACCCTTGACCATACCATGAACCTACATAACTGTATCATTTGCACATGCTGTACCCACCACCTGAAATTTCCTCTCCTGCTTTTATCCCTTTTGCCTATCTACTCAAATTTTAAGACCACCTCAACGTCACCCCGATGAACTCTTCCCTGACTCTACTCCCACTAGGCAGAATTAAATACCACCTCTCAATTGCTAGCAAATCTCTTTTTTCACACCTTTCTTAGAACATTTCTCTCATCATTTTTGTACATATTTTTGTGTGTCTGTTTCTCTTGTTGCATTTGGGACTCTTAAAGCATGTACTATATTTCATCTTTACATCCCTAATATGTAGGTCAGTACCTGATGCACAGAAATAAATAATTCATTTAGCATTCACTCAGCTTTAATACTTCTAAATAAAAGCCAACATATATATGTCACTCTTTTTTAGTAGCTATATACTACAGAGTAATGGAGTAAACCACACTAAAACTGTTGGTTTTGATTTCATTGCCTGGTGTGATTAAAGATTCCCCTTCGTGGATGAGAGAGACAGAGAAAGGCCTAGGAGTCTAGCTAGGGAAGCCTATCTATAAATCAAATCCAGATTAGACAGAGGAGGAAAGATCAGATGGATATTGAAGGTCACAACAGAGCAGTAGGTTGAGTTTGGATAAATAGAGATTGAAAGAACAGATATATATCATAGTTCAGCTCGAAGGCTGGTCAGGGGTAGAGACTTTTAACTGGCATCTTGAGTTGCAGGCAGATCTCTAAATTTAGTAAAGTAGACTCCACAATCTTAGGGCCCTGAATGAGAAATTGGTTCAGTAGTTCCATTTGTGACTTTATTATTGGGTGTCTACTGGGCACAAGGTCTGGTCAAATCTGCATAGGTTGCTAGGTAGGTAAGTAGGTAGATGGATGGATGGATGGATAGATAGATAGATAGATAGATAGATAGATAGATAGCCTAATAAACAGATGACTGTCTACAAGGACTTTATGTTATAATCTCGGTTAACCTCTGGATGTTCCTTGTTCCCCAAGAAGCCAAGACTTCCTGTCTTTTCTCATAGTTTCAGTCATGAGTGTCAGTTCTCGTTCTAATGAGCTTTTTAATCAAACACACAGTCATGATCCAGTAGGTGCAGCTTTCCTTGATTAGTGATCTTAATTTATCTTTGCTCTGAGAGTACCTTACGTTTGCGAGACATTTAAGTATGTTGTCTCATTTCATCTTTTCAACAGCCTGTGATGTCTATTGTGCCTCCATTTTACAGACAGTGATCAAAGCTTATGTATGGCACTTGTTGTGACATTTCTATACATTAGTGTATTGAATGTGGTTACCTTTTTTGCTCCTTTGCTGAGTTCTAGTTGTGCGCAATATGCAATATTCCCTTAAATCCATAACTTTCCTGTAATATTTAAAATGGTCTATTCTTATGGACTACTTGAGTTCTATTTTCTTCCACTGTTAAGAGAGTCTACGTCTCATCAAGTAAAACATCTAGTAGTAATTCAATTGAATATAAACTTGTCTTTGAAATGTTTCTGTATTAGCCTGTTCAGGTTGCTAAAACAAAATGCCTTATACTATTGCTTCCAAATCTTAACTATTGTAAACAGTGCCGCAACAAACATAGGAGTGTAGATATCTATTACAGCATAACAGGGTTATTATTGTTAATAACAACATTTTAAAATAAAGAGTGTAATTGGATTGTTTGTAACTCAAAGGATAAATGCTTGAGGGAATGGATACCCCATTCTCCATGATGTGTATATTTCACAGTGCATGCCTGTATCAAAATATCTCATGTATCCTATAAATATATATGCCTACTATATACCCACAAAAATTTTAAAAACCTGAAAAATGCCTTTTACTGAATGTTTTATAAACCACAGAAATTAATTTCTCACAGTTCTGGAGGATGGAAGTTCTAAGATCAAGGCACCAGCAGATTTGGTGCCTTCATCACTTTCTAATACCATCAACTTGATGATTAGGTTTCAATATGTGAATTTCGGGGGGATGATGAAAACATTCAGATTACAGCAGTTTCTCAGGTTTTTGGTTTTGAGGTTTTTGGGGTTTTTTTCCTATTCAGCTGCATGTCCCTTGAATCTGCTGCTGTTCATCTTTGCCTCCTATTTTCTCATTCCCATTTTTTTGTACTTCTGCTCTTTCAAGTACATTTTAAGAGACACTTTTCTTCTTTCACTGATCTTCGAGCATGAAGTTCTTTTCAAGGCACTTAGGAAAATGGAAGTACTTAGGATGTTCATGAACAGAATGTCTTGAGAGCTGCAAAAGTTAACGTGAAAAAAGCTGATAGAAAAGTCACCTAGTTCATGAGAGTTTTACGCTTTAAAAAGCAGCAAGTTATAATCCCTTCTTAAATAGCAAGCAAAAGCAAGTGGTCTGGTTTCACTTCTTAAAATAGACAAAGTGAAACTAAGAATTGACTTGTCAATTTACTACGACTATTCCCTGCACACAAAGTTGGACTTTCTTGATTTAGGATTCGCATTTTCTTTCTGAATATAATTATCTGACTATATATAGAAAGGTAGTTTGAAGCCAGCTAATTATTGTTTGAGCATTTACAGTTAAAAACTATGTAGACATTAGTAAATATTATCCATTTAGAAAACCTGTAACAACTGGATCAAAATTAATCTTAACTGAGAAGTTAAATTCAACTTATGATATTTTTATGACATTTACAGTGCATCTTACTCATGGCTTGTAAATATATGTTAACTTTAAAGAACTTGCCAGGAGCAGTGGCTTACGCCTGTAATGCCAGCACTTTGGGAGGCCAAGGTGGGCAGATCATCTGAGGTCAGGAGTTCGAGAGCAGCCTGGCCAACATGGTGAAACCCCATCTTGATTAGTAATACAAAAATTAGTCGGGCATGGTGGCAGGCACCTGTAATCCCAGCTACTCGGTAGACTGAGACAGGACAGTCACTTGAACCCAGGAGGCAGAGGCTGCAGTGAGCCAAGATCTTGCCACTGCTCTCCAGCCTGGGTGACAGAGCAAGCCTCCATCTCAAAAAATAAATAAATAACGAACTTGGTAAGGTTTATATAGAAATAAAAGTGCTTTTATTATGTAAGTGTATGCTGTATTAACCTAGAAACATAATTTGCAATTTTTCCTAAAGGCTGACATTTACTAGGTGCGAGGTTTCATAAACACTAGTATCAAAAGACATTTCCAATTGTGAGAATGATTATAAGAACAGAAGTATTGGCCAGGCGCCGTGGCTCACGCCCGTAATCCCAGCACTTTGGGAGGTTGAGGCAGGTGGATCATGAGGTCAGGAGTTCGAGACTGGCCTGGCCAACATAGTGAAACCCCGTCTCTACTAAAAATACAAAAATTAGTCAGGCATGGTGGTGCACACCTGTTATCCCAGCTACTCAGGAGGCTGAGGCAAGAGAATCACTTGAACCTGGGAGGCGGAGGTTGCAGTGAGCCAACATCGCACCATTGCACTCCAGCCTGGGCAATAGAGTGAGACTCCGTCTCAAAAAAAAAAAAGAAGTATCATAGTCACAAGGTAAGCATGTTATTTTAAACTTCAATGACTTAAAAATATAAGTATTGATTTTAATTGCACAATAGCATAATATTGAAAATAAGAGTGAAACTGAGTTTATTCTAGTCTATGAGAACAGGTTCTCAGTGGGGAGATAAGACTAAGATTCTCATAGTTTATTGAAATAATTATCAATTCATTCTCAAATGCAGGAGAGCATTTTGCATTCAGTTTAATAATCCATCAGCTTTTCAAATAACATGTTTTAGTTGTTTTAATATTATAGATTATTTTCAGTCTTAAAGTATTTTTTTCCAAATAAGGAAGTATCATGATATAAGCCATTGGGTAGTGGTCTTTCCATTGACTAATTGAGAATCTCTGCGGTCTGAGGATTTTAATCTCCAACTGTCTATGGCAATGATTCTTCACTAAGAATGGACATGATAAATACCTGTAAAGCTTTTACAAAACATATGCACCTGGTTTCCTTGATCCCCTGCCTCTCCCTACCCCCCTAAAGATTATTTATTTATTTTTATTTATTTGTTTGTTTATTTTTGAGACGGAGTCTTGCTCTGTCACCCAGGCTGGAGTGCAGTGGCGTGATCTCAGCTCACTGCAAGCTCCGCCTCCCGGGTTCACACCATTCTCCTGCCTCAACGTCCCAAGTAGCTGGGACTACAGGTACCTGCCACCATGCCCAACTAATTTTTTGTGTTTTTAGTAGAGACAGGGTTTCACTGTGTTAGCCAGGATAGTCTCGATCTCCTGACCTGGTGACCCACCTGCCTCAGCCTCCCAAAGTGCTGGGATTACAGGCTTGAGCCACCGCACCCAGCCTAAAGTTTAATTACATCTGGAAGGGGAGCTGAGAATTGTTGTTCTCTGTTCTTCTGGGGGCCTTCAAGGTCTGCAAACAGAAAATTCAGATAAATGCACACCAAATCCATAGTGAGATATCACCTCACTCTAATTAGAATGGCTACTATAAAAAAAAAAAAAAAAGATAACAAATGTTGGTGAGGATATGGAGAATAAACCTTTCCATACTGCTGGTGGCAATGTAAATTAGTACGGTCATTAGGGAAAACAGTATGGAAGTTCCTCCAAAAATAAGAAATAGAACTATGAATATGTTCCAAGAATCCTACTACTGGATAGCTATCCAAAAGAAATGGAATCAGTAATTTGAAGAGATATCTGCACCCCCATGTTTATGACAGCACTATTCACAATAGCCTGGATATGGAATCAACTTAAATATTCATCGATGGATGATTGGATAATGAAAATATGGTATATATACACGATGAAATATTATTCCATCATGAAAAGAATGAAATGCTGTCATTTGCAGCAACATAAATGAACTTTGGGGACATTGTGTTAAGTGAAATAAGCCAGGCACAGAACAACAAATACCGCATGATCTCACTCATACGTCGAATCTAAAAGGTTGTTCTCATAGAAGTAGAGAGTAGAATAGTGGTTACCAGAGGGTGGAAAGGGTAGGAAGATGGGGCGGGGTGGTGAGAGATTGGTCACTGGGTACAAAGCTATAGTTAGATTGCAGGAATAAGTTCTGGTGGTTTATTGCATAGTAGAATGACTAGCATTAAAAAGAATGTATATTTCAAAATAGCTGGAAGAGAGGTTTTTGAGTGTTCTCATAACAAAGAAATGATATTTAAAGTGATAGATATGCTAATTACCCTGATTTGATTATTTCACGATTTATGCATATATGGAAACATCATGTTGTATCCTATAAATATGTCTAATCATGTGTCAATCACCAAGAAAAAAAGCCTCTGACCTGGTAGGTCTGATGTTTTCTTAGTCATTATCCTGATCTCTATATTTTCTAGAGCTCTTTGCTCTCCGTGTGTGGGAGCTAATAGACCTATCTCGGTGATCTCATCAGAAAGGCTGTTAGTGCCAAGAAAGAAAGACTTTATAACTGAGGCACAGAGAGTCCCAGTGAGGATCTGAAGATCTTTTCAAGTGGAAGCTTGTATGACAGGACACTATACTGGGGAATGAGGATGGGAGTGAAGTGGAGAAAGAAGGCACTTCTCATAGCATAGTAAAAATTTAGCAACGATTTGAGTCACTTACCCTACTGAAAAGTTATCTTGGTATCTGTGTTAGTTTTCTGTGGCTGGTGTAATAAATTACTTCATGGCTTAAAACAACAGAAATGTATTCTCACAGTTCTGGTGGCCAGAAGTCTGAAATTAAGGGCTGAAATCCCTCGGGAGGCTCTAGGAGAGAATCTTTGCCTCTTCCAAGGTCTGTGGCTGTCTACATTACTTGACTTGTGGCCGCACCACTCCAGCCTCTGCCTGTGATCAACACTGCCTCCTCATCATCTCTGTTTTTCTTTCCCTTCCATCTGTCTCAAATCTTCCTCTTCCTTTTCTTTAAGGTCACTTGTCATTGAATTTAGAGCCCACTGGGATAATTGAAAGTGATTTCTTTATTTCAGGAAGCTTCACTTAATTATGTCTGCCAAGACCCTTTTTCCAAATAGGCTAAAACATTTTACAGATTCTGGAGTTTAGGACACGGATATATCTTTTGTGGGGGTGAGGGAGGCACCATTGAACCCACTATAGTATCTGTCACATGCTCTGCTACATTCACAAAAACTGATAACTTAGTAAAAGTCCATGAGATTATGAACATTGAAGTATCAACAAGACCCTTCATTCAATAATTATCAGGGTTGCTTTTCTCTCTCTCTCTCTCTCTCTCTCTCTCTCTCTCTCTCTCTCTCTCTCTCTCTGTGTGTGTGGGTGTGTGTGTGGGTGTTCTGTGTTCATGTGTGTTGTGCTTTATCTTTTTATTTCACTTGAAGAGTATTTTTCCCATTTAGCTCTTGAAGTTACCAAATGGGGAAGACATTACCGAAAACTATCCATTAACAAGAGTTTTATGGAGCACAATAAGTAAAGCAAAGGGAAGCATCCCTCTAACCCCTTCCCAGCAAGAAAAAACAAGATAGTCCTGGTAGTTCTGAGTAAGCAAAGAAACTTAGCTCTAACTCTTTCTAGTGAATTTTATAGTGTTCAGTTGTTCTTGTACATTTGACAAGAGTTGATTCACCTGTAATAGAAAAGGATGTCTGTTCATAAGTGCATCAGTAATTATATCTACTAATGGAAAATGGTAGATTGTTCCCAAAGTCTTCACAAATGAAATCTTGGCGATAATATATCTTTCTCCATTAGTAGACACATCCTAGTATCTAGCCATAGCAATTACAGGCATCACTTTTTAAAACTATGGAGACAGTCACATTGTTCAGCATTGCAGGCTTTAACCTTCATCAGCATAGTCAGATATTTAAAAACTTATTTCATATTGTATGTCTGTATCAAAACATTTCATATACCCTATAAATTTAACACCTACTGTGTACTCACAAAAATTAAAAAATGAAAGTTCTCTGTATATTAATAAGAAATCATTTATCAAGCACTTGTTCAATGTTTGTTTGAAAATGGTAGGTAAATTCCAAAATGAATGCACTGTATGAGTTTAGGGATGAAGAGCTTATTTCAAAAGCTGGGTCAAGCAAGGCCTAATGGTGAAAATGTTATGTGAACTCTACTTTAATTAAGGGGTAAGATTTAAGCAGACATTGATGAAGTATTAATAGAAAGACATTGCTGAAAGACCAGCATTAGGAGAGGCAAAGATGAGAAAACATATGTTGGCTTTTGGAGTGGACAACTGTTGTAGCCAACTGAAGAAATTCAACCAGCTGAACTGATGAAAAATAGTGCTGGAAAAATTAGTGTGGACACATGAATTTAGATAAATTTTCAATGGAATACATTGCAATGGAATGTATGTATGTATATACATATATATTCAGTTGAAAGTTTCAGTTTCTTATAAAATTAGGAAAGAAAGAGAGCCCAATTAGTAAGGTAGTCTCATAATACATTGTAGAATGAATAAGAGGAAGTAGGAGTCAGAGGTCAGAGAACCAACTGGGAAACTAATTGTCTAGGCAAAAAGTAATAGAGTAGGATTTGCAAAAGGTCAGAGTTGAGGGAAGTTGACTTTCAGAGAAGTATAAATCTTATCATTGTGTAGACTAATACTAAGTAAAGTTGACAGACAGGAGTCAAAGACAGATTTTAATTATGGTTCAGTGGGAGGAAGGTGATATCAATAATAATAAAAAGGATATTGAAAAGAGGAGCAACATTTGTGGGAAATATGTTGAGTCAAACTGTGGTTACACAACTATAGTACATTTTGACAAGGCTCTCCCACAACTGGAAATATGTACAGAGCTTGATTGAGGTATTTGGGCTGGACTTGTATTTGAGAGATCCTCTTAAAGCAGTAACAAAGGAAGTCAGATATTTATTGAGGGGAAGGGTAACTTATTTTCTCATTTGATCTCATTATTATTGGAATAATTAAGCATACTAATTCCTGAATTTCTTATTTTACTCTTGAGGACAGGAAATGTAATCAACTGATGGACTGTCTTCAAAAAGTTCTTCTTGAATTACTAGAGTTTAGGTTGCCGTGTTTCTGAGATTATCTTACTTTTTCAAGTTTAATGGAATTAAAAAAAAAAATTGACTATATTTACTATTGTATCCTGAAAACAAAAGTATTTCTAGAAGTTTTACTGTAATCCTACTATCATATCACTGCTTAATCTTTCAAGTTTCCAAATATTTTAAAAATTTAATTATTTTTAAATGTAATGAGATGTTATTTTAAAAACTGTTGATCATTTCTACTAATGTGTTATGTCCATTAAAAGTCACTCATTCATAAATATATATTATGAAGTTAATGTACTAGTGAGACATCATAAATTATGATTCATCTTTCTCCTGTTAACTCACATTATTCTCCTTCTATCCAGGAAAAGAAGGTACTATATATACATGTTATTAAAATATCTAGAATCTTTTAATAATTTAAACAACATTTAAAATAACACAGAATATGGAAGAAAATAGAAAAAAGTTAATTGATTCAAGAATTTTTTTCAACGACTTCTTTTAAATATATAGACAAACACATATTTGTTATTTATTTGGAACTGTGTCTATTTGCATTTAAATGTTTGTGACCTGCTTACCAATTTTAGGGTTTGTATTGTTTTCTTCTTCCTTTTATTCATCTTTCCATGCTATATTGATTCCTGAGTGTTTGAGGGACTTCCATTTTCCAGCTCATTTAAGTGCATTTCATCCTGCTGTGTTGGTCATCAGCAAGACACGAAAATGGTACTGAAATGGCCACATAATGCAATGTGATTTGAAACAAAGGGGAATTGCACTTGTCCACTGGGCAAGGGATATTTATCCTGGGTTGCTCGATGTATTTAGAAAGTCAAGAGTTATCAGGTATTTATTTATAAGAGTACAGAGAATCTTGAATGCTAGTGATTCCAAGACATATAGATTTCAGGAACTAGATGAATTATTTAAACAAACAAACAAACAAAAATAACTGGACCATAATAAAGATGCCAAATGATGTTATTAAATGATAAAGAATTAAAATCTGCTATTCATGTAATATGTAATTTCTAAAAGGAGCAGTTTAAAATCCAAAACTTGGAAGGTTTCTCAGAGGAAATGCCAGTCATTTGAATTCAATACATTCAATTTTATATTTGTCTTAAAAGCTCACTATACTGTTTGCTGCTGCTACCAAATTTTGCATCTAAGAGCATCTGAGACATAGCATGATTGTTAATGATCATGTCCTGCCTCTAAGAAACACTACAATCATAATACCTTTTGTTTTCTCTCCCCTAAAATAAAATATTTGACAGTGAAAACCAATGCAAATGTGCAATACATTTTCTCCATATTTGGGAATGGAATGTCCTCACTGCTGTGTGTGTGTTTTGTATTTCATTTACAATGAAAGTGACACAAAGAATTTATTCTCATTACAAAGAATTATTCTCATTACAATTGTATGTGTATGTCTCAATAGATGCAGAAAAGGCTTTTGACAAAATTCAACAGCCCTTCATGCTAAAAACACTCAATAAATTAGGTATTGATGGAACGTATCTCAAAATAATAAGAGCTATTTATGACAAACCCACAGCCAATATCATACTGAATGGGCAAAAACTGGAAAAATTCCCTTTGAAAACTGGCACAAGACAGGGATGCCCTCTCTCACCACTCCTATTCAACATAGTGTTGGAAGTTCTGGCTAGGGCAATCAGGCAAGAGAAAGAAATCAAGGGTATTCAGTTAGGAAAAGAAGAAGTCAAATTGTCCCTGTTTGCAGATGACATGATTGTATATTTAGAAAACCCCATTGTCTCAGCCCAAAATCTCCTTAAGCTGATAAGCAACTTCAGCAAAGTCTCAGGATACAAAATTAATGTGCAAAAATCACAAGCATTCTTATACACCAGTAACAGACAAACAGAGAGCCAAATCAGGAATGAACTTCCATTCACAATTGCTTCAAAGAGAATAAAATACCTAGGAATCCAACTTACAAGGGATGTAAAGGACCTCTTCAAGGAGAACTACAAACCACTGCTCAGTGAAATAAAAGAGGACACAAACAAATGGAAGAACATACCATGCTCATGGATAGGAAGAATCAATATCGTGAAAATGGCCATACTGCCGAAGGTAATTTATAGATTCAATGCCATCCCCATCAAGCTACCAATGAGTTTCTTCACAGAATTGGAAAGAACTGCTTTAAAGTTCATACGGAACCAAAAAAGAGCCCGCATCTCCATGACAATCCTAAGTCAAAAGAACAAAGCTGGAGGCATCACACTACCTGACTTCAAACTATACTACAAGGCTACAGTAACCTATTGTCTATTTGGTTGCATGTTTGAGTCTCCCTCATGTTCAAGGCTTCCTTTGATTTTTTGATGGTGCTTGATTGTCTACTCATCATTAAGTAGAGGTCACTAAAAAAAAAAATGCTTGATAATTCTTAGTAGAATGTTGATTGTGGATCTTCTGGTTTGGTTTTCTGCTGAGTTGAGAAATTTCTGCTGTTGGTATCTTCAGGTCTTCTGTCTTGCACTGGTCAGATTCACAGAGAATAGTCCTCCAATATCCAGCCTGTCTTTCTGAATTTGAGAGATGAGTGGAAAAGGTTTCACATTTAGCATAAAAGTGCCTTTCAGCTGCACGTTTATTGGTCTGGTGTCCTGCAGTGCAGAGACTCTCTTTCAGCCTCTCAAGAGAATGAACATATTGTCTCTGTGATGACAAAGAAGGGAATCAATAGCTACCTTATTTGTAAACAGACATTTGACAGACCATCTTGTTTCCTCCCAATTCTTACTTGACCTTCCATAGGCAGCTGGTGTCATCATTCACTGAGCCTTTCTGGAGGTTCTGCATTGGTAATCAAGTTGATTGTTAGCTTCAGCTGCTGTTGGATTAGGATTCAGCTTTTTCAGGGCTTCTAAGTGTGTTACTACTTATTCATTAACTTTCCAGCTTCTAAAATTCTGCTGCCGTGGTGACCTTCCCTGTTTTCTTTGTCATTATGGATTTGTGCTTAATTTAAAATCCCTTCATTTATATTTCCATGTGATTTTAGGAGGGGAAAAAACTATACTTCTGTGTTGAATTCACTATCGTTACCTGATAGCCTGCATGTGACTTTAGGAAATTGGTTCCTGACATTTTATAAGACAATAGCGTAGAAACTAAAATGTCAACAAGTCTTCATAGAGGATTTATGAGCTTGATCAATACTCTCTATTAGCTAATCTGACACAACTCTAAATGAAAGTGAGCCTTGTCATGTTTGCTATTGTTGATGTGCTATGGCCAACGTGAATGACAGTCAGTTTTAATTAGTCCACGGATAATTGCAGTCATGTACTTAAGTCTCATTAATGGTCACTTTTTAACACCTATAACATGGAAGTAGTGAAATGATTCATTTCTTTTTTTTAATATGGTAGAGAAGGTCAACTATGCTTTTGAAGTAGGAATTATGGATAGGATACTTTTAGTTGGCTTAGCATTTTCATATCTTTTTAGCTTAACTATCCATTGTGAGACTAAGCTTATTACTGTCATGTAAGTTTCGGTAAGTAGCACTATTCATATCTACAATCCACCCTGTGGAGTGATTTATCATCATTTAAGGAAAACCCATACATCAGATATAATAACCAGCTATTCTTCTTGTTAACCTTTTAATACATATCATGGGCAGCAAAATCAAAACAGAATCTGTTGTGTCATCTCTTTGGAACCCAGGCATTTCCTACACAATTGTAACAAGACTACTCTGGAACTAGCTATAAACGGATCCTGCTGAGATCTGCTTTTTCTCAATCATCTTATCCTGTCAAACAAGGGATTTTTCTCCTCTTCAATTTCTCCTCCATTTATAAAGATTTAATTTCAGCTTGCAAAGTCAATTTTATCCTTTATTGTTAGAGCAAGAGATTTCCCAGTTTTGATCCAGTCTCCACATTTATGGAGAGCTCAGTGTGAATGCAGTAGGCGTACAGATATTAATCAGGGATAGCAGGTCATTCCAGCCAGGAAAACTGATGTGTGTGTGTGTGTATGTATATATGAATGATAATATAGGGTGATGGTGCCTCAGTCTATTTGTGCTGCTAGAATAAAATACCATAGACTGGTTGGCTTATGAACCTTGAAATTTTATTTCTCACAGTCCTGGATGCTAGGAAGTCTAAGATCAAGGCACTGGTGGATTCAGTGTCTGTTGAGAGCCTACTTTCTGGCTCATAGACAGTGCCTTCTTGCTGTGTTCTCATAAGGTGTGAGGGATGAAGGATCTCTCTCAGGGCTTTTTTTAATAAGGGAATTAATTCCATTCATCAGAGTTCTATCCCCGTGACCTAATCACCTTCCAAAGGCTCCACCTCCTAATGCCGTTAGCTTTGGGTTAGGATTTTGATGTAAGAATTTGGGGGAAACAAACATTCAGACCATAACAGATGGATATGGAAAGAGATCTTTAGGGACACTATAGTTGGGATGGTTATATCTACTTAGAGGGGCTGGACAAGGCTCCTTCAGGGAGACAGTGTTGACTTTGAGACTCAAAGGATGAATATAACTTCTCCAGGTAGAGAAAAGTACAGTAGACCAAAAACAGTATCTGCAAAACCCATGAGCAGTGACAAATCTAAGTGGTTACAATAAAGAAATGCCTTGAAATAGAATTAATGAAATTTCACCTTTAGGTCTAACTATGACAATATCTAACATTTACCGAGTACTACTTATGTGCTAAACACAATGCTAAGAGAATTATTTCATGTAAAACACCAACTAGATTATAAATCACATTTTACAAATAAGGAGCTTGAGGTACAGAGAGGTTTCCCAAGGTCACAAGTTATTGGGGAAAATGAGACTTGAACCCAAGAAGTATGATGGTAAGACTCATAGTATTCATTGATATGCTAACAACTGACACCAATAGTTCTTTCTGTGAGCTATAGTTGTACTTTGGTCTCCAATTATATAATTTGAAGATACTTGCAGTCTTAGTTAAGGCTGCTATAGCAAGTTACTATAGGCTAGGTAGCTTAAACAACAAACATCTATTTCTCATGGTTCTGGAGGCTAGACATCTGAGATTAAGATGTCAGCATGATCTGTTTCTTCGTGAGGACTCCCACCCTAGTAATGTTCTCATTTAGACTTTCCCTAGTGCTTGCAAGGTGGAGATAGACTGAGAGAGAGAGAGAGAGAGAGAAACAGAGAGAATCTTGTATCTGCTTCTCTTTTTAAAAGGAGAATAACTCTATTATGAAAGATTCATCTGTATGTCATAATTACCTCCCAAAGACCCCAACTCCAAATGCCACCACACTAAGGATTAGCGTTACAATATATAAATTCTGCGGGTACACAAATATTCACTCCTCAGCAATGGGGTACCGAGAGCAGCATCACATGTGGGACTGCTGTTGATGATGGTGATAAAGATACTGGAACTCATGCTATTCTTATTGCTAAAGCATGACCATGCTTTACATTTTAGTGGAAAACTTCAGAATAAATGGCAGTGTTTATTTTCATAATAGAAAAAAAAATCCCTTCTGTTAAATTTAAGTACGTATTGGTCAGTTGAGTAGTTTATGAGATGTGTTTCCCTATAGATCATAGAATTTTAAAGCTGAGTGAGGCCTTAGAACAGGGTTTCTCAACCTTGGCACTATTGACATTTTGTGCCTAATGATTCTTTGTTGGGAGGGATTGTAAACTGTAGGATATTTAGCAGCATCCCAGGCCTCTACCCACAAGATGCCAGTACCACTCCCCCAGTTGAGCCAACCAAATATTTCTCCAGACATTGCCAAATATCCCCTGTGGGGCAAAAGTCATCCCAAAACCCAAGTTGGGAAACCACAGATTTAGAGAAGTCTAATATAATCCCCTCAACTTTACCCAAAAAGAAAATTGATGTGCTGTAAGCAAGGTCGTACAGCTAAATTGTGGCAGAATTTTGATTAGATCTCAGGTCTCCTGAGCCCAAAATCATATTACACATGTAACAAACTGCGGTGTCTTCCACTTAAAGCAATGCCTTCAGAACATATGGTTTAAAAAGTACACATATATCATCCATAACAGCTCAGCAGAAAGGTAGAATAAATGCAGTTTTATCAGTGGAAGTGCATGGTGCGAAAAGTTGTGATTTGTCCCAGGTTGCCTGCCTAGCAGGGAAGACACCCTGAACACAAGAATTCAGATGACAGCTCTGATGCTCTTTCCAAAATCATTGCTTGTTGCAGTTGGTCAGCATGAGCTTGATTTGAGAAAGGAGCAACAGAAAAGTTCTTGGGGAACATTCCTAAATCATTACTTTCATTTCCAGCACTCTGACCCTATATCTTTTGTAGGCAAAATAATAACAGTTGCCTTTTTTTTAATTGGTAGAGAGAAGGAAGTCATGATATTTACATAGATATTAGCTATTTACTAACTTGTGCCTTGGTATAATTTTTCTTATACTTGCATGATTAGAGAATAAGTGTCCTCAAAAACATAAAATGGAAAGTTACATTACTTTATGTTGTGGATGCCTCACCTATAAAGACCTGACTACTAGTGATTCCTAAAGACTTACAGAGAGTTATAAATGAAGTCATATTCCAAAGCCTCTGCTGTTTGGGATTTTTTTTTATAGGTCATTGTCATGTAGTGATAGGAAATCTAAATATTTAACTATCCGCCTCTTTCCATTCATCACTGCACTGCCAAAGTGAGGGCTTTATGGAGATAAACGATCTGGCTTTGGACACACACCTGGCAGGTCACAACGGTAAAATGTCGACCCTTTCCGAGAAGTGAAGTGTAAGTGGTTCTGGGCAGACCCCACCAGCGATGATGCTGCACATTTGGTTGTTTCTCTTTTAAAAATAAACTCAGTCTGAAAGTTTAAATTATGCATAGTTTGTATAGTATCTTACAAACAACTATAAGAATATCAAAGGAAAAAAGGACAAGGTTTGTATATCTGCATATTGATGTTTTAATTTTAAAAATAAGTAGCCCTATATTAACATAAGACGTTTCCACGATGTTTTTAACTTACTCTATTCTGTGGACAAAATATATGTTTATATCTGTGTGTGTGTGTGTGTGTGTGTGTTTGTGTGCGTGCGGTGTGTCCTACCTGAAATGAAAATTGGTCCAATAAAATGAAGTTAATATCCTTAAATATTTGGAATAAATTCAGAAATATTCTCTATATACTCCAGACATTTAAATAAAGTGATATTTAAAGTCCTCCTGACAGTTATCAAGTCTGCAATCAGTGGAACAGTATACATCTCTGACCATTACATCTAATGAATCACCAAGTTCTATTGACAATACATCCAAAATATATTCGAAATCTGCTCACTGCTCTCCTTCACAGCCGACATGAGCGCATTAGCCACTGTCAGCATCTCATTAGGAGTACCGAAGTTGCTTCTTAACTGTTCTTTTACATCTACACTTGCTCCCTTCTAATTAATTTGGTCCAAAGCAACCAGAATGACCTTTCTAAAGCGTAATATGGACCATGGCATCATGCTTTTTAAAATCCTTTCCATGTCTTTCCATTGTACGTGGAATAAAATTTCAAATTCTAAACACGAAACATAAGGTCCAGTGTGACTTGCCCTCTCCTCCCCTCATCTTTACTTTGACCACTTTCTCTCATCCCATCTTTTCTAAGCTCCAAGAACACCCCTCCATGCATCAAACTTTTCCCAACTAAAGCTTTCACACATGGTCTTTACTATTGCTGGAATGTTTTTTTTTTTTTTTTTGGAGATGAAGTCTCACTCTGTTGCCCAGACTGGAGTGCAGTGGCGCAGTCTCGGCTCACTGTAACCTCTACCTCCCGAGTTTAAGTGATTCTCCTGCCTCAGCCTCCCGAGTAGCTGGGATTTTCCCAGACCTTCATATGGCAATTTTGTATTCAGTATGCAGTTCTAAGCTTGAATATCAAATCTTCAATGAATCTTTCCATGATTGCCCCAAAGTATCCTGGTTATTCACTGTCTTACCATTGTTTCTTTTCACTGTAACCACGGTCACTTGTAACTCTGGAATAACTTTGTGCATGATTTTGTGCATGGTATATACCCAATGGCTAGTTCAGTGCCGAGGACAAAAGGAGGGAAGGAGTGAAGGAAAGAAGGGAGAATACATGGATAGAAGGAAGGAAGGGAGGGAGGAAGGGAGGGAGGAAGGGAGGAAGGGAGGAAGGAAGGAAGGCAGGAAGGAAGGAAGGAAGGAAGGAAGGAAGGAAGGAAGGAAGGAAGGAAGGAAGGAAAGAAGGAAGGAAGGAAGAAGGAAGGAAGGAGGTTGCCAGTTCTTCTTCCCAAAGGCAACTGGGATTGCAATTGCATGCCAAAATTTAATTGTTTTAATGACTTCTGAACTGGTTTTGCAGTTTGTTTGTTTGTTTGTTTGTTTGTTTTGCTTTGTTATTCTAAACCTTGACTTTCATCAACATTGGAAGAAAGGAATTAAGAAAGGAAGAACAGAAGTTAGAAGTGGGAAATTCCTGCATTTAGGATTCTAATTCTCAACTTATTTCTTTAATTTTTATTAGTTCTCCATACAGAAAGTAGCCCTATATAAAATAATCATTCCTAACTTGATAACTGAACATAGGCCAACAGTTTTAAGTCTTCCATATAAAGTTAAGGCAAATATTATGTGTACATAACAGAACCTATTAAAATAATTGAATCTATTATTTAGCATAAGATTATGTATTTGTTCATTTGATTTGACTTTTTAAAAGTTAATTCATCTTTTTTAATAGGTAATGCTCTTGCCTGGAAAATAATTCAAAAATTATGAAAGGATCTACAATGAAAAGTTTATGTCCCAACCCCAGCTACTCAGTTTTTCTCCACAAAAGCAACAAGGATTTACAATTTCATGACAAATTTTAATTTTGTTTTAATGATTTCTAAACTGGTTTAGTAGTTTCTTTGTTTGTTTTTGTTTATTTTGCTTTGTTATTTTAATCCTTGGCTTTTGTCAACATTGGAATAGTTGCCTTAATGGTCACTACTGTTACATAACTCATGTGAGTGGAGCATGTATGGATATAAGAATTGTCCAGCATGCTGGATTCTATTACACAGTTATTTCATTTCCAAATATTTGCCTTTCTTGTAAAATAGTCATTATCAAATGACTTTGCTTTTACAGTCAGACAAGGAGATAGTTCTTGGATTTAAAGAACTTTGTTATAATAATTACTCAAGTACTTACCAGAAAATTTTTCAAGCTTTTATTCCAAAGACTCTCTTTTAGAAACCCCAGCCAGAAATCCCAAATTTTCCCAGTGCATAAGTCACATCATAGCAAATTAGGTCTTAACTTTCTCTTTTCTGTAAAAAGTTACTGACTCCCTAATCAAGACTTTGCTCTGATGTTTTGATTGGTTTGTCCTTTTCAAGTAGACTAAATGTTATTGATTTTTAAGATAGTTTTCAACAGATTCTTTGTGAGTGGCCACTTCTAGACTGGCCTAAAAAGAAAGGATGACTTCACTCAAAAGTTCATAAAAGGAGAATACTAACAGTCAGCCTTTTTGTTCATAAGTTGATTTTTAAAAATAGAAATATGGTAGGACAAATTGTTGAATTATTTCTTTTTACCGGAGGCTGTGGGTATAGTGATGAATCTTCAAGTTGGAAGAATCAAGAAACAAGCTTTCTGTTGTCCATACTTGGTATCTCTTTTTGTGATCTTGTGTTATTCAGTTGACCAACTGGTGCCTCTGTTTTCTCTTCTTTGAAACAAGAGGCATGAACCAGATTATGTCTTAGAAACTCCCAGGTTTAAAATCCTATTGAATGAAAAAATAAAAGAAAGAATGAACTAACGCCAAAAATGTTTAGTAAGTTTGAGGCAAAACACTGGTTTGCTTTTCTCTTATTTGATACGAAATGCACATGATACAATTAATATTTTGATCTCACTAGAGTCTAATAGAAATTACAGTATCACATCTTATCAAACACAGAATCTTGGCTTCACACTAATTCAGAGTTTATTATTTATACAAATAGAGTTCACATTATAGATTTAATTTTCAGACCAAAAGTTTCTCACATTAAAACCCACTTGCTTCATTTCATTTTGCAGATACTAAATGTGTTTTCTTGGTATTATTAATCTCTTGTTTTTCCCTCTGTTTCATTATATAATCAATGGATGTGGAAAATGAAGGTGTCATGAAATGTCAGAATCTGTAAAAAAATCTTCAAAATTATGTAACTGCCATTTAATTGAAGAAGTTTTTCATAGGTATTGTATTAAATTATATTTATTTATATCTCATCAGAGTAACAGTATTACAGCTCTGCCAGAAGCGTATGTTGAAAGAGAAATCACATAAATTCTCATGTAGCATATTTGTAAAGAAAGAATATGTTGACAACTTTCTTTTTTGTGACACATCAGGAGTTATGAGGGATTGAACTGCCTGCAGTTATTGTTTGACTACATGAAATTACCACTTAAAAACTGTCCACTAAAAAAATACCAAATAAATTGGTAGACTCATAGCAGACGACATTATACTTCAGTTTTTAAAATAGCTGAACTTTTAGTTAGATGAAAAATTCCATGATTTGCCATAAATGCATAATTTATCTATAGAGAATAATTGTATTTGGATATAGTAATAAACTGTTTATGGAGTGTGCTGAATCTACAAACTTTCAGGGACTTTGATTACAAGGAACACCAGAGAAAGGAGAACTGAAATTTTATGTTACAAAATTGCTCTACCCAAATTTTCAATCAATTGTTAGAATAAGCTAAATGTTGGGTCATTATTGTATTTTACGCTTGAAAGAAAATGACCATTCAGTGATTCATCTGGGGCAAAATATCAGAGTGGTTAAGAAGATGAGGTCTGGAGCCGTTGGTTTCAAAATGTGGCAGTGTGTTTTAAGAAAATTACTTAATACCTTGATGTTCAATGCATCCATCTTGAAAACGTTGGTAACCTTCATGTTTAACTTATGGGATTGTTGAGAAGATAAAATAGGCGAATATGAATAAAGATGGAAGACCTACAACAGTATCAACATCTCAAGAAATGTTAGTTGTTGCTGTTGTTGTTTTTATTAGTATTATTCAAGAGGATGTGAAAATTGAAGTTTTGCCTGATGTGCCAATACCATATATGATAATTGTCATATATTCAAGAGAGTATGAGACTGAATAGCTGGGAGGAAGCTTCAAAGTAGATAACTCTAAAGAGTCTTCATGACTTTGAAGACTTCACCCACTTTGAGAATATAAAAGAATCTAGAATGGAGAGGCAGAGGGGGCTGGCAAAATTTCTTGAGAAAGAGCTTTTGCAGTGTATCCCATATCCTTCAGGTGGGGTGAGGCAGACCTTTTACACTTGACCTTTAAAGGGTGGAGAAGTCAGTGGGACCACTCAGACAGGTTAATGATCAGTGTACTGATGCCTCATTTATACCTGTGAGAGTTAAAGCATGTATGAACAAGGGGAAGAGAGAGAAAGAATGATAATAAAGGGCCACAAAATGATACCCCTGAGGGCTAGAGGAAGGCAGGAGTAGTAAAAGAAAGCATGAATGTTTCTCACAGAGTGAATGTGAGCCACAGGGGAAAAAAAGACCATCTAGAGACATTGCAAGACCTTCCTGGCCAGGCGTGGTGGCTCACGCCTGTAATCCCAGCACTTTGGGAGGCCAAGGTAGGCGGATCACCTGTGGTCAGGAGTTTGAGACCAGCCTGGCCAACATGGCGAAAACCCAGCTCTACTAAAACTACAAAACTTAGCCGGGAGTGGTGGTGCGCACCTGTAATCCCAGCTACTTGGGAGGCTGAGGCAGGAGAATCACTTGAACCCGGGGACAGAAGTTGCAGTGAGCCGAGATCACGCCACTGCACTCCGCCTGGGCAACAGGGCGAGACTGTCAAAAAAAAAAAAAAAAAAAAAAACCTTCCTAGGAAGAGACTATCTAGGTAATGTGGGTCCTTAGAGATACTACTTCTGAGGAGACAGTGACTAGCCAATATGGGAGGCTCACGCAATCACAGGAGTTGGATGCAAGCTGGGGACCAATGACAAACCCACAGAAGTACCCAGCAGTGAAAGATTTATTTTTAGACGTTTGCCAGTCACCAACCAAATAAGAATAGTCTTGCCATTATGTCTCTTCACTCCTCCCTGCCTCTTTGTTCCTAAGTGTGGATATGACAGGGCGGGGAAACTGGTCATTTAGGTCGCCCGGGTCGCCCATTATAAGGTGTATCAAGGAGGAAGGGAGGAGATTTCTGAGCTTTGACTGACAGTTGAAATGTTCATTAGTGTGATCTTCAACTGGACACTACAGTGCTACTTATACCTTAAAGTCTGACTATAAAGCGTGGCATCGTGGGAATTTCTGAGTTTTCTTCAAGTGACAGGGGCAGTTTATCCCCATTGACTAAAACTAGTCCTTAAAAGGAAAGAAGCCCAAAGTTCCCATAAGTTTGAAATGTTTATGCTGTTCTGCTGGTTTGTTACAACAAAAGAAAAAGCAAACATAAACTGCATATACAGAGCACATGAATAAATGGGAAGGATCCTGGCCTAATACAGCATTAATAAACTAAATGCTCATACGATTCAGTGTCTAGGCTACCACATGAATTAAAAATGACCTTATGTAATGAATTAATTTCCAACATAAATAGAGCAAAGAGAAAATCATCTTATCATCTTCTTACCTTAAATGAGTATTGGAGAGGTCAATAATAAGACATGACATTGTTTCCAAATTATCAAAATGATTCAAAAATATATTTCATAAATTGTAATTATAAGTAATAATAACATGCAAACTCACTAGTGGATTTTATATATACACACTATGTTCAACATTTTAACTATTATTTTCTCTCCTGTTTTTGAAAGTTAGATCCAAAAATGCGGTATTGATTTAGATAGAACATACTGAAAAATATTTATTGGTTGATGATAGCACTGGTTCTTGCACGTGGACTATATATTTTAATACTAAGTTTTGATTTATTTTTGCTTGATTTTAAGTGAGGCAGAAATACGGAATTCATATACTCGCTTGTAGAGAAAACATATTCCACCTTAAAATTAAGAAACAAAGTTTACTGTACTTTCTTTTGGGATATTTTAAGTGTTGAACTTAGAACTCTAAATCTTGACAATCATAAATATGAGTCAAAAAATTTTCATTATAAATAATTATCTTCAGAAATATTGTAAATATCAGACATATTAAAAATGAACAATGCTAGTTTTATGGCATCAAATTTTGTATTTTTATTTTTTTTAAGGGGCAGGATCTTGTTCAGGTTAGAGTGCAGTGGCATGATCATAGCATACTGCAACTTCAAACTCCTGGATTCAAACCATCCTCCCACCTCAGCCTTCCAAGTAGCTATTACTACAAGCACGCACTATAATGCCTGGCTATTTTTTTTTTTATTATTTTTTTGTAGAGAGGGAATCTTGCTATATTGCCTAGGCTAGCTCAAATTCCTGTCCTCAAGGAATCCTCCTGCCTTGGCCTCCCAATGTACTGGAATTACAGATGTGACCCACAGTGCCCAGCCTGTCTTTTTAATATCAATTATAGATATCTTAAAAGTTATCTATTACATTTTTAATAAAATGCAGTATTTATTAATTAGTGCTTGAGGGATATGATATTGATATTGTCTGTTAGAAGTCCGACTAACATGTTAAAAGATAGTAATAGAAAACCTATGGCAGAGTGCGGTGGCTCACACCTATAATCCCAGCTCTTTGGGAGACTGAGTCTGGCAGATCTTTTGAGGTCAGGAGTTTGAGAGCAGCCTAGCCAACATGCCAAAACCCCGTCTTTACTAAAAATACAAAAATTAGCTGGGCATGGTGGCACGTGACTGTAATCCAAGATACACGGGAGGCTGAGGCAGGAGAATTGCTTAAACCCAGGAGGCGGAGGTTGCAGTGAGCCGAGATTGCACCACTGTACTCCAGCCTGGGTGACAGAGCGAGACTCCAACTCAAGCTAATTTTTGTATTTTTACCATGCCCAGCTAATTTTTATATTTTTAGTAGAGACGAGGTTTCACCATGTTGGCCAGGCTGGTCTTGAACTCCTGAGCGCAAGTGATCAGCCTGCCTCGGCCTCCCAAAGTGTTGGGATTACAGGCAGAAGCCACCGTGCCTATTGTCTATTACTTCATTTGACCAACTTTGGCCCTCCTCCTAGCCCCATATGGCAGGCATTTTCATAATCCCATTTTACAAATGAGCAGACTAACATTCACAGTCATTAGGGTACTTTCCCAAAGCCATGTAGCTAGTGGATGGTGGAGCACACACTCAGACTCCGTTCTGCGGAAACCTGTCCATAACATCCCTTCCTTGCTAGCAGTATATTTATAGTGAGAAAACATGGACTTGAGCTTCAGATTTAGTACTTGATACTTATGTGGAATTAGAGCCACGTTTTTAACATTAGGTCCTCGCCTTGTAATATGGAGATGAAATAAGAATTTCTTAGGGTTATTGTTAATGAATAAACAAGTTAATGTATTTTTAAAAATACTTTTATTAGTCCATTTTCATGCTGCTGACAAAGACAACATATCCGGGACTGGACCAAAAGATTTAATGGATTTACAGTTCCACATGGCTGGTGAGGCCTCACGATCATGGCAGAAGGCAAGGAGGAGCAAGTCACATCTTACGTGGATGGCAGCAGGCAAGGAGAGAGCTTGTGCAGGGAAACTCCCATTTTTAGAACCATCAGATCTCATGAGACCCATTCACTATCATGAGAACAGCATGGGAAAGACCCACCCCCATGATTCAATCATCTCCCACTGGGTCCCTGCCACAACATGTGGAAATTATGGGAGCTACAGGATGAGATTTGGGTGGGAACATTGAGCCAAATCATATCATTCTGCCCCTGGCCCCTCCCAAATCTCGTATCTTCACATTTTAATCATGCCTTCCCAGCAGTCCCCCAAAGTCTTAACTCATTCCAACTTTAACTCAAAAGTCCACAGTCCAATGTCTCATCTGAGACAAGGCAAGTCCCTTCCGCCTATGAGCCTGTAAAATCAAAAGCAAGTTAGTTACTTCCTGGATACAATGGGGGTACAGGCATTGGGTAAATACAGCCATTCCAAATGGGGGAAATTGACCAGAACAAAGGAGCTGCAAGCCCCGTGCAAGTCTGAAATACAGCAGGGCAGTCAAATCTTAAAGCCCCAAAATGATCTCCTTTGACTCTATATCTCACGTCCAGGTCATGCTGATGCAAAAGGTGGGCCAAATACTTAGAGCCAACTGATTTTTGACAAACCAACAAAAATATAAAGTAGGGAAAGGACACCCTATTCAACAAATGGTGCTGGGATAATTGGAAGCCATATGTAGAAGAATGAAACTGGATCCTCATCTCTCACCTTATACAAAAACCAACTCAAGATGGATCAAAGACTTAAGACCTGAAACCATAAAGATTCTAGAAGATAATACCAGAAAAACCCTTCTAGACATTGGCTTAGCAAAAGACTTCATGGCCAAGAACCCAAAAGCAAATGTAACAAAAACAAAGATAAATAGATGGGACTTAAAGAAACTAAAAAGCTTCTGCACAACAAAAGAAAATATCACCGGAGTTAACAGACAACCCGCAGAGTGGGAGAAAATCTTCACAATCTATACATGCAACAAGGGACTAATATCCAGAATCTGCAAAGAACTCAAACAAATCAGCAAGAAAAAAAGTAATCCCATCAAAAAGTAGGCTAAGGATATGAATAGACAATTCTCAAAAGAAGATATACAAATGGACAACAAGCCTATGGAAAAATGCTCAGCATCACTAGTTCTCAGAAAAATGCAAATTGAAACCGCAATGCAATACCATCTCACTCCTGCAAGAATGTTCATTTAAAAAAAAAAAAAAAAAGATGTTGGCATGGATATGGTGAAAGGGCACACTTTTATGCTATTGGTGGGAATGTAAACTAGTACAACCACTACAGAAAACAGTATAGAAATTTCTTAAAGAACCAAAAGTAGATCTTTTGATCCAGCATTCTCACTATTAGGTATGTACCCAGAGGAAAAGAAGTAATTATATGAAAAAGATACCTACACATGCATGTTTATGTACATTTTGTACATAAATTTGCAATTGCAAAAATATGGAACCAGCCCAAATGCCCATCAATCAACAAGTGGATAAAGAAAATGTGGTATATATATGCTATGGAATACTACTCAGCTATAAAAAGGAATGAAATAGTGGCATTTGCAGCAACCTGGATGGAATTGGAGACTATTATTCTAAGTGAAGTAACTCAGAAATGGAAAACCATACATCCTATGTTCTCATTCATATGTGGGAA
Source organism: Mandrillus leucophaeus (assembly GCF_000951045.1). Lineage (NCBI taxonomy): Eukaryota > Metazoa > Chordata > Mammalia > Primates > Cercopithecidae > Mandrillus > Mandrillus leucophaeus. The sequence goes on along the minus strand of NW_012098388.1, from coordinate 37,930 downwards.
CTAAGCTATGAGGACACAAAGGCATAAGAATGATACATTGTACTTTGGGGACTTGTGGAAAGGGTGGGGGATGGTGAGGAATAAAATACTACACACTGGGTACAGGATACGTTGCTTCAGTGATGGGTCCACCAAAGTGATGGGTGACTCAGAAGTCACCACTCTAGGATTTATGTAACCAAACACTACCTGTTCCCCAAAAACCTATTGAAATAATAAAATAAAATAAATATGTAACAGGAAAAAAAGAATTGCTTTTTTTTCCCAATTACAAATCTACTCACATGTATTTCAGATTTTTTAGATTCTTCTTTTCACTCTGAGCTTTTCTATGTAAGATTTATTTTTGTGTCTAGTGTAAAGTAGAAATATACTTTTTAATTAATTTTAAGTGACGAATAATAATTGTGTATATTTATGAAATTATAATGGGATGTTTTGATCTATATATACATTGTACGAAGATTCACTCAAGCTAATTAACGTATCCATCTTCTCATCAATTTGCCATACTATTGTGGTGAGAACATTAAAAATCTATTCCTTCTTCCAGTTTCCAGTTTGAAATATACACTACATTATTATTAATTGTGGTCACCGTACAGTGCAATAGATAACTAAAATTTTCCTCCAATTTAACAGAAATTTTGTACCGTTTTATTACCTTCTTCCCCCCTCTTCAGCCTCTGGCAACCACCTTTCTACTCTGTTTCTATAAAATCAACTGTTTTGAATTCTGTGTGTGAGGTCGTACAGTATTTGTCTTTCTGTGAATGGCTTACTTCACTTAGCATAATGTCTTCCAGTTCGATCCATATAGTTGCAAATATTAGATTTTTTAAAGGCTGTATAATTTTCCATTGCATATATATACCACATTTTATTTATCCATTCATCTTTTGATGGACACTTAGTTTGGTTCCATATGTTGGCTACTGTGAGTAATGCTGAAATAAACATGGGAATGCAGATACCTCTTCAACATGCCAATTTCAATTCCTTTGGAAATATACCCAGAAGTGGGATTGTTAGATTAAATGGTAATTATATTTTTAGTTTTTGATAAACCTCTATACTATTTCCAAAATTACTATACTAGTTTACATTCCCACCAACAGTGTACAAGGGTTCTCTTTTCTCCACACACTTGCCAATGCTTGTTATTCCTCTTTTGATAATACTCATTCTAATAGGTGTGAGGTGATATTTCATTGTGGTTTTAATTTGCATTTTCCTAGTGATTGGAGATGTTGAGAATTTTTTTCGTATGTCTTTTGGCCATTTGTATCTCTTCTTTTGATAAATATTTGTTCAGATCCTTTGTTCATTTTTTAATTGGGTCATTTGTTTTCCCGCTGTTGAGTTGTTTGAGTTCCTTATATATTTGGGATATTAGCCTCTTATTAGATGTATGGTTTGGTGCAATCCTATCTGTGTTTTTTTTTTTTTTTTTTGCATTCATTGCCTGTGCTTTTATAGTCCTATCCAAGAAATCACTGCCCAAACCGATGTTGTGGAGTTTTTCCCCTGTGTTTTCTGCAAGTAGCTTTAGAGTTTCAGGTCTTACATTTAAGCCTTTTGTACATTTTGAGTTGACTTATGTATATGGTGTGACATATATGGTGTTCAGTTTCATTCTTCTACATGTGGATATCCAGTTTTTCCAACACTATTTTTTTGGACAGACCGCCCTTTCCCCATTATGTTTTCTTAGCACCTTGGTTGAAAATCAATTGTTCATAAATGCATGGGTTTGTTTCTGGGCTTTCTATCCTGTTCCAGTTGTCAATGTGTCTATTTTTTTGTTTTTTGTTTTGTCAGGACCATACTATTTTGATTACAACAGTTCTGTAAGATATTTTGAAATCAGAGAGTGTGATTCCTCCAGTGTTGGTCTTTTTGCTCATGATTGCTTTTGCTATTTGGAGTCTTTACTAGTTCCATATGAATTTTAAGATTGCTTTTTCTATTTCTGTGAAAAATAACATTGGAATTTTGATAGGTACGTCATTGAATCTATAGATCACTTTGTGTAGTATGGACATTTTAACAATATTAAATCTTCCAATCTATGAACAGGTAATATCTTTCCTTTTATTTGTGTCTTCTTCCATTTCTTTCATTCATGTGTTACAGTTTTCAGTGTACAGATCTTTCACCTCTTTGGTGAATTTACTCCTAAGTATTTTATTATTTTTATTGCTATTAAATGAAATTATTAATTTCTTTTTCAGATAGCTCATTGTTACTGCATAGTGATTCTACTGATTTTTGTATGTTGATTTTATAACCCACAACTTTACTGAATTTATGTATCTCAATTCCAATAGATTTTGATGGAATATTTATTTAAGGTTTTCCATATATAAGATCATGTCATCAGCAAAGAGAGACTATTTCACTTCTTCTGATCTTATATTGATGCCTTTTATTTATCTCTCTTGGCTAATTGCCCCAGCTAGGATTTTCAGCATCATGTTACATAAAAGTAGCAAGAGTTGGCATCCTTGTCTTGTTCTTGATCTTTGAGAATAAGCTTTCAATTTTTTTATCATTAGGATAATGTTAGCTGTGAGTATGTCATATATGGCCTTTATTGTGTTGAGATTCATTTCTTCTACATCTATTTTATTGAGTTGTTTTTTTTTTTACCATGAAAGGATGTGGAATTTTCTCAAATGTTTTTCCTAGATGTATTGAGATGCTTATATGATTTTTTGTTGTTCATTTTGTTAATATATCACATTTATTGATTTACATGTTTTTTAATTTACATATGTTGAACCATCCTTTCATCCCTGGGAAAATCCCACATGATCATGGTGAAGTAGTAATACATTTTTGTATTTTTTATATATACATATATACATATGTGTGTATATATATTATATATATGTGATATATATGTATATATGTGATATATATGTATATATGTGATATATATATATAATGTTTTGTCCCAGAAACTTTTATTGAATAGTTTATCTTTTCTTCCCTTATTTTTGTGACATTTTTAACACTTAAGCTTCCATGTATGGATCTGATCTTAGATTACCAAATTTATTTTATTGGTCTATTTGTTCCTTTATGTATACCTCACTATATTTATTAACAGTTTTATAAAAGAAATTTATAGAAATGTTATTATCTGATAGATAACCTCTTGTTTGTTATCTTAAATTTATATTCTATACTTCACTTTGCTATTAAATGTGAATCTTAGTATCTGTGTCAAAATCTGTGAAATTCCTACTGAAATTTATTTTTTTAAATTGATTCCAATTTATAGGTAAGTTTAGAGAATCATCACCTTTATAATTCTGAGTCTTTTTATCCATGAGCATGGTGTGTGTATGTGTGTATACACACAAACACGTATATGCTCACACACACACGTATACACATTTTCTCATTATTTAGGACTCTTTACATCTTTTAATATTTTTTAGGTTTAAACTTCTCGTTCAATTAACCAATTTTTTTTTTTTTTTTTTTTTTTTTTTTGAGACAGAGTTTCACTCTTGTTGCCCAGGCTGGAGTGCAATGGCGTGATCTCGGCTCACTGTGACTTCTGCCTCCCATGTTCAAGTGATTCTCCTGCCTCAGCCTCCTGAGTAGCTGGGATTACAGCCATGCGCCACCAGGCCTGGCTAATTTTGTATTTTTAGTAGAGACGGGGTTTCTCCATGTTGGTCAGGCTGGTCTTGAACTCCCGACCTCAAGTGATCCACCCGTCTGGGCCTCCCAAAGTGCTGGGATTACAGGTGTGAGCCACCGCATCTAGCCAGGTCCTCATTTCTTCATATGTGAATTGAAAATAATTATTTTTTCTCTGTATATGTACAGATATAAATTTGAAGATAAAATTAAATGATGCTTATGAACCAATTACATAAATAGTAAGGTTTTGTGTTTATTATTTTTTAACCAGAGGTATGGGTATATTATATGCTTAATAATACATCATGATTATCTAGATTCTATTTAATTATTCTCTTTCCCTCCTAGTGTAAAAGTTAGGATCTTATAATTATTTAAGGTAATTGTTATTCTTCAACATTAATAAAATCATTCTTGTGTTTAATGATCTCTGGAATGCTCAGTAAACCATGACTTTTTATTAATCTTATGCAGTCTTTGATTAATGAGGAATATAAAAGACCATTTAGTCAATTATTTATTATATCACCTACTAGGTTTCTAATCACTGAATCAGTTTTAAGATAGTTGTCTTCATTCAGGGAACAAAATAAAAGGCAGTAAGAAGTTTTGAGGGCCCAGTACTGATCAATGTTCTTTTAAGGTTAGCAGTCTACAGACTTTACTAAATGTGGAAGTTTTAAACATTATTTTATTATTGCTCTTTTTTTGGAGAAAAAAATGATTCCAAATTGTCTCCTTTTTTTGTGTGTGTGTGGTTATAAGTGACATGAAACTATAGGATTTATTTTCCCATTGACTTCTTAATTAAGCATTTTAATAACATATATTATCCAAAACTTGCTATACCAACTATGTAATCACCTCTTCCTTCTATTTTTATGAATATACTATCTGACAACTAAGGTGATATCAGAAAATTTTCACTCAAGTGAATAAAAAAAAAAGAATGACAGTGAATTGAATATATATGTTTCAATAGAGAATTTATAAAGAAAATTTAAAACTCTAGGAATGATGCTATACATAGCTGCATGTCAAATCACAAATAATTTTAAAGTAGGACAAGGACCTTCATACACTGAAGAATGATATAAAAATACAAAAATATTTTAATAGGTTAAAATAAGAACTTAAATCTAAAGGAAATACTTATGATGTCTAAATATGAAATTCTACACTCAGGTTGAAAAATTATATTCTATAAAGGCAGACTGAAGTATATGAATATTGTTAGCAGTTAGTTGATAGTGGCCATATATAAGTTACTGTGTTGAGTTAAATATTTTATGAATATGTAGCCCATATGAATGGAAGACATTTTGAGTAAAAAGAGAGTATATTTCTTGTGGATTCTACATTGGTGCATTGTGGTAAAGTATAAGAACTACTTTATTGATTAATCAAACTGCATTCTGACATAAGTAACTAGGTTCATTAAAAAAAATCTGAAAACTGTCACATGAAAATGGATTGAAGGGCTAGAAGATATTACACTGAAAAGATAAATCTGGTGCAATGGACAAATCAATTTAAATACTTGAATAGCTCTTGTATATGGGACCAAATTAAGTTTCATTTACTCCAGAAGAACTACTAAACTGTTAAAGGGCAGGTTTCATTTCAAACAAATTTTTTTAGCCAGTTAAATTATCTAAATTTGGTAAAGTCTCAATTGTAATTAGTAGAGGAGCTTCCTAATTTGAGTAGAAGACTGAACTAGGTGACTCTCAGCTATTATTTAACAAATATTTATGGAGTACCTACAATGTACAAGGTATTAAAAATTTATAAACAAAGATCTCTGATCCTTAATGGTATGTGATTATAGATTTTGATCTATAAAGGAAATGTTTCTTGTAGCCATTTGATACATATAAAGTTTAGAGTAACTTTGTAATAATTATTACATTGCATATATCAAATAGTGTTCAGTGTATACTAATTATACAGTTCTGCACCAAGTAGGATAGGTACAGACATGAGAAGACAAGACTTGATTAAATTTTTAAAATGGGTTCAGTAATTGGATTAATTTGTTTAGAGCAAAGGATTTTCTTAGGTGGAAAATGAGAAAAGTGATCTAATGAATTTGTGCTTAAAGAGAAGCAAAGAGTAAAAGAGAGCTGGAGTCCCAGTGTGACCCCTGAACCAGAAGCATCACTTGGGAATTTGTTAAAAATGCCTATTCCTGGGTCCCACTCCAAGCCTACTGAATCAAAAACTCAGTGTTGGTGGGGTGGGGTAGCAAGGTGTGGTTTAACAAGCCCTTCAGTTGACTGTAATTCATACTGAATTTGAGAACCACTGGTGTAGACTGCTGTTGTGAAGAGGAGTTTACATATGATTTGTTGAGATATAATTTGGAAGGCAATTCACGGTCACTGCACATCAGTGGAAATAAAGGATGCAGATGCTGTGGCTTCAAGTAGTAATATAATATATTGACTAACTTACGTAATGCATAACTCAAGAGAACATTTTAAATAGCCCAGTGTTGAAATATTTGTTTTGAAAGAAATTTATTGATATAGGTTTTTTTTTTTAAGTTTTACATCTACCATTTAAAATGATAGAGCTAGGTATAGCTGGAAACAATGCCTATTTATTTTCTTACACAGAAAATGAATTCTTTCTTCCCTTAAAACAGTGTTGGGTAATGTTCCAGAAAAGTAATTACAGGCCCGTTAGTAAATATACGCTGAGATAGTAGAGTGCCAGATAGCAACAGCTATATGTCTGCCACTACAGATGAATCAGCTAAAGAACAGACTGATTTTTTGACTTAATATGGCATAGGGACTCCATTAAGGACAGAATCTGCATCTTAATTACTAAACATATCCCCCCCACTGTTTTCATCTGTATTTACGTATGTTTTCTTTTTTTTGTTGTCTAATAGAAGACAATCAGAGTTGTGCACGATTTACAAATTGCTTCTTCACCTCCTGTCTTCCTCTTCTATTCAATAGGCTTGTCAAGTTATGAGATTATGAAATTTGGGGTAGTTAGAAATCACAGCCAATTCAGTCTCATTTCCACACAAACCAAAGAGTAATAAATTACTTTATTGTAGCAGCTTATTGCTTTGAACCTAAATTACAGAAAAGTAGCTTGGAAATTCCGTAACAAAGATGGAATACTCTATTTGTGTAGGCATACTCCTTACAGTTTGCGTTAACTCTCAGCTCTAGCACATTTTATATGATATTTGAATATACTGGTTTGGAAGGAGGCAGTCATGATCTGATGGACTTTCTGATTTTGTTTCTCTCTAACCTTAATTGCTGAACCTATTAAAACCCCATTTTAGGTTTAGCTGCCTCAGATTCTAGGATTATTCATGTGCTAGGTCAGGAAAATACAGAAGCTCAATGTCTAGAAATGGAAGAGTTGCCATTGAGTCAACCTTGCTGCTTCTCCTCTTCTTACCTTGTATTTCTGTTGTGGTAATTCAATTCTTGCCTTGTCACTGATGATCAGGACTTTCCCTCATACTCAATAATTGGTCTAGAGCTCTGCTTTGATTCTCAGCCTTCTCTTCTGTTCATTGCAAAAACTATAGGGAATTATTTTCACAATCTTCAATCTTTCTGTCTCCCCAGTCACTGACCACGTGTCTATCCAAACAGGTATCAGATCATCCTCTTTCCAGGTAATCTGATTTGATTCTCCTTATATTCCTTGGGGCATCCTGCTGTGGGATGTAAAGGATTGTGTAAACATCTTTTGTTGGCTGTTAGAAAATTTCTTCATTGCCAACTGTTGGTACCCTACTCAGATGTTAACCTTCAAGCACACCCATTTTTCCAGTTGCTAGGAGTGTTGGGTTATAACTCACAGCTACCACCATCACAACCTCCTTCTCTGGAGAATTATCTTAGGCCAGTGGTCCTAAAACATTAGCTTTCATCAGAATCACCTAGGGGGCTTATTAAAATGAAAGACTGGACTCAGAGTTTTTGATTTAGTAAGTCTAGGGTGGGGCAAGAGATGTTGTATTCCTAACAACTTCCAAAGAGATGCTAATGCTGTTGCTCTAGATAACACATTTCAAGGGCCATTCCTCTAATCTAAATAGGAGCTTATTATTCCCTGAAGGCTATTTGTCCTATCTCTCCTCAGGGTAGAGCACAGTGAGTGACTGATTGCCACAAGCTTATACAAGTTGGACCTCTTACCTCAAAGTGGGACTATCTGCATTGTTTCATTTGTGTTTGAAAGCTGCCTGGTGGGATCAGAATTAAAGGGTCACCATCAGTAATTATATTCTGGCTAAGCATTCTTTTTTGCCCTATCCTGCTTCTTTCACTCTCCTTCTCCTGAAAGTACTCTCCCAATAAATTACTTAAATAAAATCTCCATCTCAGACCATACTTCTAGGAGACACGATATGAGACTTATACCTATGGATCTAAGGATTCTGGTCTCTTTAACTCAATCTATTCAATAAACTTGCATTGAATGTCTTTGAATGTCCCAGAAAGTATATGGTATATGGAAGATAATTAAGATCCAGTTTCTTTACCAAGTAACCCACCGTTTAGTTCAAGGGTAGATAAGTAAATGCACAATTACAGCAGCATGATTGATGCTATACTACCTCAGTGCTGATAATTTGAGGTCATGAATGCTTTCATCTGAGCTTTGGAGAGTGTCATACGCTTGATTCTCTGGGACAGAGTCTCTGAGATGGAGATTTGTGGATAGAAGGTTGGGAATATTCTTAGAGATACCAGTGAGGAAGTGACGGAAACATAATTGTGCAGATGGAGAGGCTGGGCGAGAGCTCAGGTGAAACTGTGAGGGGTTTTGGAGATGGCATGTCCCTTCAAGTTTGTCCAGAATTAAAGAAAGAGATCCATCACTAGATGCAGGCTGCCCAGTAAGAAGAACATAATATTGGAAGAAATAACTCTCTTTGGCTGAGAGATGCTTGAAGAGGATACATACAATATACGCACAATAAGTTGGTCCCTGGAGACTATTGCTTGTGATCATCTCAGTAATATATACTGGCTTCCCACCAGAAAACCATTTATCCTATTCCTCCCAACAGGAATTTTAATTCAGTTTGCTCTTAAGCACTAAATTTCTCAGCTATCACAAATGCTAAATGCAAGCCGAACCTGAGATTTCCTGAAAATATATCCTGTAGACAGATCTGAGAGTGTTTCAAACCTTGTTGAAATTACTCTGAGGAGCAATGCAGCAGGTGACAAATCTGACACACAGCAATCTTTAGAATAAACATATGCAGGCCCAGAGTTCAGAGGCTGAAGTCAATTTAATGAGAAAGCTGTCACTATTCTTTTTTACATGAATTAAATGTATTCCAACTTGCCAAAGTCACGGCCTAACAGTAAATAGTCTGGCTGCAGAGCTGAGCATTTGTTTTATGTTGTTCTCAGGGTCACGTAAAAATGAATGGGAGTTACCTGGATTGAATAGAATTCTATTTAGTGTGTTCTAATATGTGGTGATAAAACTTGGGAACCTCAGTAAAGGGAACTGATTTGAATGTAAAATTGTTTATTTTGAAGTACATGTATGCCAAACACTGAAATTTTCTATTGATATTGAATATCTATCAATATTCAATATTTTCCATTGATTCTATTGATTCTATTTTCTATTGAATATTGATATAACACCATATAGTTTGTAAAGAGAAATATAAAATCTTAATGAATAAAGGGAAAAAGATTGATAAGTCTTCATAGAGTTAATTATACGCTCTTAAGACGTTAGACTCAAGTAACTTCATACCTACTGAGAATAAATGCTGGAAAAATTTACAAGTTTTATTTTCCATATTTAGTGCCAGAGAGCCAGATTATAAGCATGCACGCACACACGCACACGCGGGTACACACACACACACACAAGAATAAATAGGTTCACATCTTTCCTTGCAGTAAAGTCTGTCCTGATGGGATGGACTCTGGCGATATTATGAATGAGTATGAAAGAATAGCAAACTTGGCCTCTAGAAACAATCTTCCCTCTGAAATGCGTGTTTTAAATTACCTCCTGGCAAGGCCAGTGACATTCAAGGACTGGGAATGAGGTTAGAAAAATGGAAGTGATTCTCTACTTCTGGGAAGATCTTTTGCCTGACTAACATTATGTAAACATTTTGCTGAAGAAAGAATACCACACTTTAGCCACCAAATCATTATAGAAAAACTATCCACTTTTATGCCCCCTGTGCTCCAGTCCAAGGGTCAGCAAACTATGGTCCTTGAGCCAAATCCTGCTTGCCACTTATTTTTGTAAATACGTTTCTATTGGAACACAGCGATGCTAATTTGTTTCCATATTGTCTATGGCTATTTTTGAGCTTCAATGGCATAGCTGAGAAGTGCAACAGAAACCATATGGCCCACAAAACCTAAAGTATTTACTATCTAGCCATTTACAGAAAAATTTTGCTGATCCTTGCTCTATTGTGTTTAGTTCAGTGTATCCCAGGTTTACTGATAAGAATTACCTAGAATGCCTTTCAACCAACAGCTTCTTGATCTCCTCCTTTGGAGATTCTGATTCAGTGAATCTGAATGAGACCCAGAAATTTCTACCTTTAGCAAGTACTGGAACTTTGGGAAATATCAATCTAGTTATTTGACTCTCCAGTATTCTAGCATATCATTTTTTATGTTCAAAAAGTCCACATTCTTTTCCTCAAAATCTTCCTTATCTCCCCACATAAGTGCAAGGTATGGACCAATGTATTGTACGGGATTGTCATGGGTAAGGTTGGCTAGAAGCAGTCTGTGGTAATGATTAGGGTATATGTTGTTTGTTGAGGGAGCACTCTCAGGAGTAAGGAAGTTATAGAAGCAGTATAGGAAAGGGCGATAAAGCTAAAGAATGTGCTCTTATTGCATATACACCATGGAATACTATGCAGCCATAAAAAAAGGATGAGTTCATGTCCTTTGCAGGGACATGGATGAAGCTGGAAACCATCATTCTCAGCAAACTATCATAAGATCAGAAAACCAAACGCCGCATGTTCTCACTCATAAGTGGGAGTTGAACAATGAGAACACATGGTCACAGGGAGGGGAACATCACACACTGGGGCCTGTTTTTGGTAGGGGGGAGTTAGGGGAGGGATAACATTAGGAGAAATACCTAACGTAGGTGATGGATTGATGGGTGCAGCTAACCACCAGGGCACGTGTATACCTATGTAACAAAACTGCACGTTCTGCACATGTAACCCAGAACCTAAAGTATAAAAATAAAAAAATTTTTAAAAAATATGCTCTCAGCTGGAGTCATGCTTCAGGCTGATCCCATGGGGACCTCTGCAGCACAAATTGAACTACAGAGTTGATCCTGCCTTCAGGCAAGAGGGCTGGCCTTTTGAGCACTCTATTCCCATTGCCATCAGTTAGTTATTTGGATGCAGAGTGCCCTTGAACAGGGTCAGACATTAGCAGCAACAACTGAGGCACATGTACACTTGTGGTAAAGTCAAAGGAGGGGGGGCATATAGCATCTGGTATAGAAGATATACCCCCAAATGAATGAAATTTAGACTTGGAATGTGCCCTGAAGAAAGACCTATCTACAAGAGTCTTTAAAAGATAATTTTGAAGTATGTTTTCAAATTAGTAACCCTTCGGAAGTCACACATATATTTGCTAGAACTGATACCTATCATCTTTGAAAAGTAAGAGGAAAATATGTGCCAGAGAGAAGTGACTTTTCCAGTTAATAATCATTGCTTGTTGATAAATGTTTTTGACTAGGTATTTAGTAAGATCTTTTGGTTATGGTTACCTCCATTAGGATGATATGACTTCCTTATGAATTTAAATACATGTGAACATTTCAGAGTCCCACCTGGAATGTGACTACTGTCAGAGAACATATTCTCTCTAGCCCCTAACATTTCATGATAGATCCTACAATTGTAGAAGAATCCTTCAATAAAAGTTATGTTATGGGAACATAAAACAAAGTTTAACCTTTCATAATTATTATTTACTTTCTGAGGAATAATAATACCTACCACTACTTGCTTATCCTCCCAACCCTCAAGGTAGGCAACAATTACCCAATCCTTACCCAAAGTCACATGTCTAGTCAATGGTGGTGTCGATTATTCTGAAGAAAGCATTCTATTGGCCCCACTAAAGAGTTGTGGATTTTTAAAAATCTCCAACCCCAGTTGTTTCAATGAACCTAGAACTAAGACTTTTTCAACCACTTCCAAATTATTGGTGCTTGGGTTTTGCAACAAATGCCTTCTAAGTTCTCAGGATAAGTTGGGGGAGGAAAATGAAAACATAATAGGGTAAGGGTTGTTCTCTTACTATTTCCAGACCAGTTCTCACCTTCAAACTTCTCTCTCTCTCTGAAAGATGAGCAAAAAAAAAAAAAAAATTGTGACCTCAAAAAAGGTTGTATACCTCAAAACCTGCCAAGGGTCCTCTCTGCAGCCCACTCTGAAGACAGTGGAACAACTCGGGAAAGAAGGTAGAGTATTATGCTTTTATAGACCAACTAGAATCTAGTTTAAAAGAGCACCTGGAGTCTTATCGCACCCCATTCTGCTTTCCGTCTTCTTGAGGCACAGATGGCTTAACCTTTTCTTGAAGTGAAAATTATGTGAATAAGAATATTAACCCCCAAACAACTTAAAAGCACAGCCACTTCATCACTAGTCATTAGAGAAATGCAAATCAAAACCACAGTGAGATACCATCTCATGGCAGTTAGAATGGCAATCATTAAAAAGTCAGGAAACAACAGATGCTGAAGAGAATATGGAGAAATAGGAATGCTTTTACACTGTTGGTGGGAGTGTAAACTAGTCCAACCATTGTGGAAGATAGTGTTGTGATTCCTCAAGGATCTGGAACCAGAAATATACACCATGGAATACTATGCAGCCATAAAAAGACATGAACTCATCCTTTTTTATGGCTGCATAGTATTCCATGATGTATATGTGACACATTTTCTTTATCCAGTCTATTATTGATGGGCATTTGGGTTGGCTCCAAGTCTTTGCTATTGTGAAATGTCCTTTGCAGGAACATGGATGAAGCTGGAAACCATCATTCACAGCAAACTAACACAGGAACAGAAACCCAAACACCACATATTCTCACTCATAAGTGGGAGTTGAATAATGAGAACATATGAACACGGAGAGGGGAACATCACACACCGGGGCCTGAAGGCGGGTGGTGGGCTAGGGGAGGGATAGCATTAGGAGAAATACCTAATGTAGATCAGGGGTTGATGGGTGCAGCAAACCACCATGGCACGTGTATTCCTGTGTAACAAACCTGCACGTTCTGCACGTGTATCCTAAAACTTAAAGTATAAAAAAAAAATTAAAAAAAAAAAAAAAAACAGAAAAACAGCTGACAAAACAGAATTGCCCAACGTAACTGTATTTTTAAGTTAGCAGCAAAAATAGAATTTTGATTTTATGTCATGCATATTGGGAAAAAGGAGCAAATGGTATGATGTCAGTTAAAGGAAAACTAGCATAGTTCAAGATTTTTCCCATGATTCTCCTATGAACTTGAGATTCCAAACCAAACCCAGCTGAATCCAAAGCCAGTAGTGCTCTTACCAACTCTCCATGGCAATGTCTTACAATTCTCTTTAGGCTCAGGCCAGAGGAAGAACCCATGGAACTGACCACTTGGCAGGGCATTACCAAGGTAAGGATGGCTATAGAGATTCAGCCGAACCACCCTAGGGGATGAAGCAAGAACACAATGACCAGGGGCAACTTCAGGCTCACTTCCTCCGTGAAGCTTTCTCTCTTCTTTCTCCCTCTAGGTAGATTAGGTGACTGACTTTTTGGGGAAACATTAATGTGGGTTAGATAATATAAGCTATTCCTATATGGCAACAAGCTAGGTGAGGAAAATGAAGATACGATGTATCTATCCCATCTCTCCAGCACCCAGGACAGGGCCACTATATCCTGGCATGCTGTAGCACAGAGTAGAGAGCCCTGCAGCATTTAGGCACATTGAACATATTTGTTGATGATATTCTGAGCCCTCTTTCCTTTAAATCATTGTTGAGTATTTTCTGGGTCATCTCACAATATAAAACCCCTGTCATAAACATTCAAAAAACTTGATAAGCTACCAGAAATGTTCAATTAAGGAATAAAAAGAAAGAGCAACAATGGACACCTCCCCTCCTGAACTCCACCAGAGAATTGCAGTCCATTTAAACGATGAAGCCAGTTTTAATCCATAATTTATGTCAAATTTCACTCTTAAGTCACAAGGTTAATATTTTTAGTAGAAAATGTTGATTATAACAGAAACTGCAGTATCTCATATGCACATACGCACAGTATGATTAAAGATAATCAGGTGCAGTTTTACTATGAGATTATACAGAGTTTGAAGAATAACAGTACGAGGTTTTAGTGAAAAGCAGATCAAAGTATGAAATTTAAAATACCTTTAGAATAGCAATACTTAAATGAATTCAGTAATTGGAATGCTTATCCAAGGTTTTTAATCACTCTGTTTTAAATCCAACTTTCAGTTGTTTCAAAATGATAGGTTATGTTGATTAGTTAAATTAGCGTTTATTTGTATTTAACTTATACATTTGTATTTAATTTATACATATATAATATAAATTAATTGTATTTAATTTATACATTTTGCCCACTTTTCTGTTGGTATGTACCTTCTTTTTTATTGCATTTATTTAAGGTGTGCAACATGGTGTTTTGATATACATGTACCTAGTGAAATGATTACTATAGTCAACCAAATTAACATTTACCTTCTCACATAGTTACCTTTTTTGTGGTAAAAAGGGCATATTCATTCTTATCTTTTTGATTCATATAAATGTCTTATATGTCACTTATATCAGCACTGCATTACAAATGGTTGTTTTAAATTGATCTTCTGCCTTAAAACTTTACTTGAAAAATTAATTAAAATACGATTTTTTCAGATAAATTCTGTCTTTGAATCTCTGTTTCAGAAAGGTCATATTTACCCAAGAGACAAATAGCCACCTACATTTTCTCCCAGTGCTCTTAAAATTAACTTCAATATGTCTGAATTTTTTGTGGCTAGATTATCTTTTTCCTTCTGTTTTTCTCAAACGAGTAACACATTTTTAACCCACTTTTTTGAGTGATAAATCTTTTTTGCATTGTTTTGAGATGCTATTTATAGTGTGCAAGAAATTCTTATATATGCTTGATATGCTCCTAGACTTTCTCCCGTTTTGACATCTCTGTTCTTTTTTCAACACATCAGGACCATTCTTTTTGTTATTATGACGTTGATTTACATTGTGATATCTGCTGCTTCAGGCCTGTTCAAACTTTCTTGACGATTCTTGCACATTTAATTCTTCCAGACTATTTTGGCAAGAGTCTAATAATGCCATTGGGATCTTTATTGAGATTACATTAAAATGTTTTGATTAATTTAGAAACAGTTGGCAGTTTTACAATATTAATTTTCCATTCAGAACATATGCTTTCTCTATTTTTCCAGGCTTTTAAAACATTTCTCACTGTAAATTGTTATAGTTTTCTTAATGTAGATCTTGCACATTTCTTATAAAGTTTATTCTTATTCATTTTATAACTTTGTTACTGTTGTAAGTAGAGTTTTTTGGATCATATTTCTAATTTTTATTCTTGGGTATATAAGGAAGCTATAGCTTTATGTATACAGTGTTTATTTTCAGATTTTTTATCAGACCAGATAGAATGAGGATCTTACCAATTTCAATGTGGGTATAAATAGAATATTAGCATACTTGTACATTCCCTAGGATTTTTTAAAACAATGTTTCCTTTAATAATGAGTTATTCCTGAGAACTTTACATATAACTGCATGTTTATTTGTTTGTTTTGTTTTTTGAGAAAGGGTCTCCCTCTGTGGCCCAGGTTGGAGTGCAGTGGTGCGATCTTGACTCACTGCAACCTGAGCCTCCCGGGCTCAAGTGATTCTCATGCCTCAGCCTCCCAAGTAGCTGGGATTATAGGCACTCACCACCACGCCTGGTTCATTTTTGGGTTTTTAGTAGAGACAGGGTTTCGCCATGTTGGCCAGGCTGGTCTCGAACTCCTGGCCTCAAGTGATCTGGCCACCTTGGCCTCCCAAAGTGCTGGGATTACAGGCATGAGCCACCGTGCCCGGCGTCTGCATGTCTTTTTGTGAGTGATTTACTTTACTTCCCATCTGTGGCTGATGGGACAAAAGAAAAATTAAGAGCAATGTGATTAATGCTAAGATTGACCAACAGTTTTTAGAAAGTTAAACTGCTTGCACATGATATAATTCATGTTTTCTAGATACCTTATCTACCAACAAGTGATAAGTAATGAAGTAGATAAACTTCATTGTCATTATGTTGATATTTCAAGTTTTCTGAATGAGGCAAGCAGTGTAATGTGTATATATTATTATTATTGTTTTTATTTTTGAGAAACAGTCTCACTGTGTTGCCCAGGCTGGAGTACAGTGGCGTGATCTCAGCTCACTGCAACCTCCAGCTCCTGGGTTCAAACGATTCCCCTGCCTCAGCCTCCCAAGTAGCTGGGATTACAGGCGTGCACCACCACACCCAGCTAAGTTTTGTATTTTTAGTAGAGATGGGGTTTCACCATGTTGGCCAGGCTGGTCTCAAACTCCTGACCTCAGGTGATCTGTCTGCCTCGGGCTCCCAAAGCGCTGGGATTACAGGCGTGAACCACCGCACCTGGCCAGTATGTATATACTATTAATTAATATGAAGATATTGTTATGCTTGGATGACACCCTCCCTGGCGTTGAGACAGGAGTTACAAATAAAACATGGCTCTTCGGTCTGCTCCCGGATCCTCCTCACTGTACTCTTGCTCAAATTTTGTACCTGACAGATGCCTAAGGGCCACTGACCACTCCCTCAGGAAATCTCTGTAGCTGTGCAAGTCCCAGGCATAGAAAGAAATGAATTGTAAGCTATTCTTCTAGCACTCTAATTAGACTTTTCAGTCTGATTGCAGGAGATGAAATTGAGGCAGATCAAATTCTCAAGATGACTAGATTTGAGAATCATTACAAAGCAATACATTGACAATTACAAAGCTAGCATGCTCCTGAGAGTAGAACTGAACTTTCCTCTGCCTCAGAGTATCAGATGTGAATAAGAATATCTCATCAACTTGTTTTTACATGCTTATCCACTTGTTTTAAAGGAGAAGATGCAAATAAATATGCTGCAAGGCAGTCTATGTAATATTTAATTATTTACACTCTAGAGACAGACCTGGCTTCAAATCTTGATATGTAACACTTATTAAGAGCACATTGAAAAACACATTTCTTTAATACCCAGAGCCTCCACTTCTAGTCAGAAAAGTTAAGATAATTATAGAACCTACTGATATGGTTGTTTTGAAGATAAATGATATAGTAAGCATGACATAATACTATGTACTGCTACTGTTATATTTGCTAAATCTCCAATCGTTTTGAAGGGTAAAAGAGTATTATTATTTTATTAAGGATACAGAGTGTTATTCTGAGAGGAGTGAGAATCCTCAAGAACTTTTTTGCTGGAAATTAGTTTTGAAAAGAAGTTTGATGAAAATCTTACATTTAGAGTGAGGAAGACAGTCAACTCTCAATTATACAATTATATATATAGTGGAGACACACTTCATTCCTATGATATAAGAAGGGCTGAAAAAAAAGTTACTCCTTTATTTAATCTTAAACTGATCTGGTCTTCTTCATGAGTCCTCATCTATGAGGAAATTGTATATATATTCCTTATCCAACAGAGGAAAAATAAATTCTCATTCTGGCTTAATCTGATCATTTAGGGCACAATCTCTCATAAAAAAAGACAGCTTAGTCTCTCAGCCTCCTTCTACTATTACTTGTTGCAAATAAGATGTTCCTCCATATATGAGGTAAAGCGGATGTTCCCAAGCCCTCATGGTTGCAAGGAAAAATAAGTGCCCTTGGGTATCATGTCCCTTGTTTTCTGAGATAATATCCCTTGTCAGCTGGTAGAACACATGATCGGCGTCCTAACTACATCAGTGCCCAGCATTCCCTGGTTCAGTTCGATTCTTCTTAAATTGGGATGGCTCCAGACTCCCAAGTCTCTGCTGTTTCCCATTCAGCCCTGTAGCTCGTGGTCCATCTCTGGCATCCTTCACTGGGCAACTAGTTTTGCCACTGCAGGTCCACCACAAGCCCCTTAGCAGCATCTAGCTAGAACTCATCATTCCTAATGACGTGTGTGTGTGCGCGCGCGCACGCATGTGTATCCATCTATACCCATACGTGTGTCTATATACTAGATTGTCAAAAAGTTTATATGGTAACTTTTATTCTACGACAGCTAGGGTAGATTGTGAATGTTTCAAAGCAGAGATTATGTCTCATTTATTTTTAACTTTCCAGCACCTCACCTGATCTCTGATATAAGCAATCAATCTGTATTCTGTTCGTGATAAGAAATATTCTCCATTCTCACTGATGGCAGATTTGTGACCACTAAACACATACGCAGTATTGGTGTGAATGCACAAACTATTGAAACAACAAGCACGCAACAAGCAAGCAAATTGTCACCGCGCTATAATTTGGTGATGAGATATCTGGTTACTTTCAGACAAAAGAAAATGTCTCATAAAAACAGGGTTTTGTATGATTCTTCTCTTTCTTTCAGAAATAAAAAATTTAGAAACAAAACATTGAGGGGCATTTTAGGTTAATTATGCATTTTAGAAGAGTTCCCCAGATACCATTTTTTTCTGATTTATTTATTTTTTAAATTGGCATATAAGATTGTATGTATTTATCTTGTACAACATAATGATTTAAAGCATATATACATTTTAGAATGGTTAAATCTAGCTAATTAACAAATGCATTACACCTCACATAGTTATTTTGTGGTGATAACACCTAACACCCTGGATAACTTTTGATTCAGTTTCTGAACTTGCCATGTAAACTTAGTATTTGTACTCAATCAGTTTCTTCAGTTTAGAGAATCCTTATAGTGATCCTGGGCCAAAACTAAAGGGGCATAGGAAAACTAGCATAGTTCTTTCCATTTGCCTCTAGTCATTTTTATGTACTGATGAACATGTAAATGCTACTCTACAAAGTACAAGAAAGGGATAAAGACCCTGCTCTCAAATATTTCCAGGATAGGGAGAGGCTTTAATTATATTTTTTAAAAGATTTTCTAAACAGAAGAAAGAAAAATCCCCATTGAGAGGGGAGGTAGAGGCTCATGTCTATACTCCCAGCACTCTGGGAGGCTGAGGCAGGAGGATTGCTTGAGTCCAGGAGTTTAGGAGTTCACAGCCAGCTTGGGCAACAGAGTGAGATCTGATCTCTATACAAAATAAAAATCAAAAAAAAAGAAGGGAGTGCGTGGGAGAAAAAAAACAATAACAACAACAAGGAATCCAGAAGTGGTTTGATGTTTTGAGGTTAAACTGAAACAACACCTTCATTGCGATGAGTGCCTTTGACATCTGTTGAAGGTGGTACATTCAGTGACAATTACTGCATTCTTTCTGGCTTTGGGTTCACAGTGCTTCGCAGTGCTGTGCTATTCAGAACTAAATAACTGTTGTCACTGCTCTATAATTTGGCGATGAGATATCTGGTTACTTTCAGACAAAAGAAAATGTCTCATAACAATGGAGTTTTGTATGATTCTGTTCTTTCTTCCAGAAATACAAAAAAAAAGACGCATTTAAGAATTTATCTCTGTTCACACTGAGAAAGAAAATAAGCTTTAAAAAGTTTTACTCCTCGCTCCCTATAGTAATTCTTGCCTGACTTTCCATCAGGGGGAAATGTTACTTTCAGCATATTCTGTGCGTGAAATAGACAGTGCCAGATGCTTCAAATGGTCATAATTGTGAAGGATATGACAAAAGAGGCATCTTCCTACTGTGTTTTATTAAATGTGGAGGGAAAAAACCCCTTTGGGTAAATTAGTACTTGGAGGATTTAGCAAAAGTGAATTAACTATGACAGGGTCCCCTAACACATCTATTTGATGATCTTGCAAGTCTTATTCCCAGTTACCTGGGATGCTACTTTGCTTTGGGATGCCATGGGGTCATTAAAATGTGTGACAGGTTCTCCAGAAGAGAAAAATCAGATGAATCTTGACTTACAGACAGTATGTCTTCCTAAATAGCATTTCTTTTGACTGACCATACCTTTCCCTTGATGCTATATTTCTCCCTCATACACTCATCTGAACAAAGAACTGACTGCAAATTTCAGCTGCCAAAACCAAAGGACAGTTGGGAAGGCTGTTTACAAGCAATTAGCAAGTGTGCTCTCAAAAACTGAATATATAGGTGCTGTTTTTAACTTATAAATTAGTATTGAAATCTAGCTTCTATTATGCCACAGGAATATAAAAAGGAGAAATGAAGGCAGAAGTATGTGGTGACTACATTTTAAAAAATGAGTCCACTATTCTTATTCTTCTTATTATTATTTGTTATTATTATTATTTTTCGAGACTGAGTCTCACTCTGTCGCCCAGTCTGGAGTATACTGGGGCTCACTACAAGCTCCGCCTCCCGGGTTCACGCCATTCTCCTGCCTCAGCCTCCCGAGTAGCTGGGACTACAGGCGCCGGCCACCATGCCCAGCTAATTTTTGTATTTTTAGTAAGAGACGGGGTTTCACCATGTTAATCAGGATGGTCTCATTCTCCTGACCTCGTGATCCACCCGCCTTGGCCTCCCAAAGTGCTGGGATTACAGGCGTGAGCCACTGCACCTGGCCAAGTCCACTATTCTTTACACATAATTCCAAAATCAAAAATAGCTCTGAGAAACCAGATGTCTTTGTGGTAACTCATTCAATCCAAATTAAATGTATTTGGTATCTGAAACTTACCTAACCTACCATGAGATTATCTTTATGTCTCTCAATGTGACTGTTCATATGCTTCACTGCAAAAACATTAGTGTGTTTGATGACAGGGATATTGTAGACCCCACTGGGGGTGCTATAGAATCTGTGTAGTGTTACTTTTATAAATCTGACAAATTCTGGATTTTAGAACAGAAAATATTTCTTTTTTTTTTTTTTTTTTTTTCCCTCAGACAGAGTCTTGCTCTGTCTCCCAGGCTACAGTGCAGTGGTGCGATCTCGGCTCACTGCAAACTCTGCCTCCCGGGTTCACGCCATTCTCCTGCCTCAGCCTCCCGAGTAGCTGGGACTACAGGCATCCGCCCCCACGCCCGGCTAATTTTTTGTATTTTTAGTTGAGACGGGATTTCACCGTGTTAGCCAGGATGGTCTCAATCGCCTGACCTCGTGATCCGCCCGTCTCGGCCTCCCAAAGTGCTGGGATTACAGGCGTGAGCCATCGCGCCCGGCCTAGAACACAAAATATTTCTTACAGGTGAGGCACTGTGCTGCTTTACAGACTTTATCTCACTGAAGCCTCACAGCCTCTCCCAGATGTGGACATTGCTCTGATCTCTAGTTTACAGATGAAGAATTTAAGGATCCAAAGGTGAAATACGTTGCTCAGAGTCACTCTCCTATTATAGTTATGCACTATTGCATAATAAACATCCCTGAAATGTAGTGACTTGAAACAACATGTTATTGTTAACACACACTTCTGTGGATTGACTCAGCTCAGCTGAGTGGTTCTGACACATGGCTGCTGTCAGATAGGAGCTGGGGTTGGAATCATCTGTAGGATTATTGGCTCACATGCCTATACCTCAGCTGGAATACCTTGAGGCTGGTCAAGTATGTCCCTCTGCATGTGACCTCTCTGCGTGGCTACATTACTCCTCCCAACATGGCTGCCTCAGCATTGTCAGACCTCTCACATAGTACCTGGTAGCTCCTAGACTAGAACAAGTGTTCCAAGAAGTGCAACCTGTCAGTCTATTAAATATTGGGCTCAGAAACTGGCACGGTGTCACGTCTACATTTCTCTATGGGTGGAAATAGAGAGATCATATAGTCAGTTATATCCCCTGTCATATATCACAGGAGATATAACTCCAACTATTTAGGTACGAATGGAGGCTGCTCAGCTTGTAAGTGAACATCTGGGACTTAAATTTACATCTACCTAGTGCCAGCATCCATTGACAATGAAGTAAAACATGCCTGTCACCCATTTTTCCCTCTGCATGCCACCCCGACCTGGTGGTGTTCTGTTTACTTAATATTCCATTTTTTTTTCAGTCACTTTCCTATAATCTTCTACCTCTACCAGACTGTTCTGTGAAAAGGCTATTCTGATGATGTCAAAATGTAGACCTGTGCTTTATGTATTTGAGGGAATGGGAAGGGAGTATTCTTTCCTCTCGCCTCTTCTTACCTGACTTCAGTGATTCTGATTTCATCCTCATTTTAAAAATCTTCATCTTGATAAGATGTATCTAGGAAATAACAAACAAGGAGAGACTCAGGGAAGAATTGATGTGAGAAAGAGAACTGGGGAGAGGATTCTGGAACATTCCAGCTACAGTGAGCACCTTTACTCCTTTCTTCACCTTCCCATTACCTCCAAACTCTAACACATTCCTCCTACTAAAATGTAGTACATTTAATGTTTCTTTAAAAAAAAAAAAACATTTGCCCCAGATCCTAACACAATGACTGTATTAGTTCCCATTTCTGCCTCAGAAATGCCTGTGTGAAACTCCATAGGCTGGCAGATATTCTTCCCAGACACGTCACCTATGACCTGTCTCTAGATCTGCTGTCTATCCAACCAGAAAGTGGAAAAAAATAGCTCGGTCATGATTGTTAGCTGATAAGGTTTTAGCTTTGGCTATATTGAGACCTTGAGTTGTTTTTACTTTTGTTAGTTAAACTGTGGGATCTGGTCAACTTGGAGACAAATAGAGAAGGCCTTGAGAATTGAGGTTCTATACTGATTTGTGGAGGAATAATCACAGTGCTATTCAGAAGGAGAGTTGTTGCACTTGCTGTCTTTTTAGAAAAAATCAAAGCTTCACTGGCATTTAGCTAGCTGGCAGTCATGATTTTGAACCCTATCCCCATTGGGCCAAACCTATCACATGTGTCAAAATGACATGGTTCTTTCAGGGGACTTTTGGGAGTGAGATCCACAGCAGGCAACTGTGCTAATAAAATCCAGCTCAACAGTAACATTGCATTAGTTAGCCTTACTCAGAGACATCTGGCATTTGTCTTCCATTTCCTTTCTGTTACAATTTTACCTCCTGGATGCTGGAGATACAAGTAACACTTCTTGCTGTGTCTTCTCTTACTCTCCCAAATAACTAGGCAACTTATTTCTATTTCTTAAATAAATCTCATGGTTTTCTGACTTCTCCAAGGTCCCCTTGTCAAGTCAAATGAAAACTACTGATGACCCCTTCCAACAAAAATAAGTATCATTACCTAGAACATTCCTGAATTCTGGTTCATTAGCACAGGGTGAAGACATGATGTGTCATTTTTTAGGGCCTTATCCTCTTGTTTCAGTGATTATGCTGTAGTAGACAGGAACATTTTTTAAAAGAGAATTATAGTCTTCAGGGCCAAATAAGTAGTTAGACCAGCAGTCATGAACCCTATACTACAGACACCAGATAAGAACTTGTTGCCTTCCCAGTGGTAGAATTGTTACAAATCTATGTGGGAGGGCCTTTGGGATCTTCTCATCCAATTGCCTCATTTTTCTATTAGGAGATTGGGACCCAGGTAGGTAAATCCATCTTCCCACAGATACGAGATGACACAGTGAGGCTATAACCCAGCCCTCCTGATTTCTCCTAGCTCAGTGACTGTTCTGCAATAATGTATTCAGATCAGAATTCCTTTCTTTGTCCATCAGCATATCCTGAGTGTTTTACTCTATCCCCAAATTACATACGCCTGTGATTTACACTGATGTCACATCAAAGCTATTTTTAATTTTCTAGGTCTCTTTTAAATTTGGGTACGTTGGTCAAGAGACCTTTCCCTGATCTTTCTCACCTGCTACCAACGTTTTCATTCCTGCCCTCTGTCTTTATTGAACTGCGAAGCCCATGTTTCCAGGAAAATTGGCACGCCTTATTGGCCAACAGATTCAACGCAAAGGTATAAAGTGGGTTCTACTGATCATCATATAGCTTTCCATCTAGTCTCACCAGGCCTGGCCGATGGAGGAAATTTCCACCTCAACAAAGACTGTAACTACAGCCACTAGAGGATTGTATTGTCCACTTCATGCTAGCTGGTGAGGAGATCCAGCCAGCGTGGAAGGGTTTGTAAGTACATACATGTAGTCCCCTGCGGAACCTAAGCCAGAATCCCATAGTTTGGGCATGCGTCGAAGACATCTGATGGGGAGGCCCCCTCCTCACCTGCTCAGAGTCTGAGGGACTGTGACTCTGATCTAGGTGTCTATCTGGCAGTCTTAATGAGGGATCCTCCAGGAAGCAAAAATAGTGCAGAGTAAAAGGGTGATACCCCTGCCTTTGACCTTTATTTTCAGTCTAATAAACTTGCCTTTCTCAGGGAAAGAGGTGAGAGCTGGTATTTTGGTTTCGGCAACTGGGGTCCGGGGACAAGGAGCTGGTCACGTGCTCTGACAGAAAAACTGGGATTTTTCTGTCCCCCAGCTGGGAGCTGGAGGGGAATTCTGTCTTCCTCACTTACTAAGCATGCTTGAAAAACATTAAGCTGAATATCAGAGCTTGATTGTTCTGTAACTGCCACCCATTAAGACAGCAAGGGCTGAGGAAGGAGCCTGGGCAAGTATAGAAAAGAACTTCCCTAAAGGATCTTAAAGCAGAACCTGGAAACACTGGAAGTAGGACATAAATTCCTTTTGCTCAACAAAGTGAGCTTGTGTTCCTGGTCAATAGAGGCTCCTTTACTTCCTTCAGCTAATGAACCACAAAAAGAAGATATATATATAGTATTGACTTCTGAGGCCAGGGAATTTTGTTTTCTTTACTTTTCTAAATTTGAGTAGCATATGCTTCAAAACATCAGATATTTACTATCCTCAAAATGACTGGAAAACGTAGAAGGATAAAGCACAAGGAGTGGCCTAAATAGGCTTAAATAACAAATCCCACTAATGGAGTGATGGTATATAATGGAAAGACAGCGAGACATCAGTCTTCTTTGGAAATAACGTATAAGAGGATTTTGTTAATTCTCATTACTTTTCCTTCACTTGGCACTGCACACCACCCCCGCATTTCTAACTGTTATGATAGCTAGAACCAGGCAAAATGGGACAAAATAATTCATCTGATCATATCTTTACTCATTTTCAGTCATTATCTCAAAATGTGTGAGTGATATAAAAGTCACGATCCATTAGTGGCACCATACGCTTCATAATATGACCTCCATTTTCCTCACAATCATCAGCTCGTGGCACCTCCCTTTGATCTACCCTTTCTGTGCCCTCACTACCAAATTAGCTAAAAAATGGTAGAGACTTTCAACACATAGCATGTGCTCTTTCCTTCCACATAATGAACATCCTTGCTCTTACCTGGTAACTCATAACTTGTCCTATAAATTCCACTTGACTTGTTTCTCCTTCTGCAAGGATTTTGTCAGTGATGTTATCATATTTTTCTGATGCATCTTCTTTATGAATACGTTTGGAGAATGTCTGTTTGGCTGGTCTCGGGCCCAGGGCAGTTTTACTTCTCTCTTAGGATTGGTTTGTACTTATCAACGCTTAGTAGTGACATCTACCAGCTTTTCCCTTTTGCAATGGTTGCTAGAACTTTCAGAGACAAATTTGTCACACATTTGTAATCAAGAGTATGAATTTTCCCCAATACATTTCTGGCTATATTTTATAAGCCGAACTGTTCTTTTTTTCCCCTTTGCTTTAAAATGTGAGATCTTATATTTTATGGAACCTCTTTCTGGAGCAAGGTAGCCAAGGAAGGAAGGAAGAGAAAGGGAGGGAGGCAGAGGAAGAGGATGAGAGGGGAGGGAAAGGGAAGGGAGCAATGAGAAGGGAAAGGAAGAGAAGAAAATCCAAATTCAAAGCCTACTTTCTTCATGAGTCGCTCACCTGAAAAAATTAATCACTTTCCCTCTGAGCTCTCCCAGTACTTTGAAGAAGCCTCTGTTATGGCTATTATAGCGCTTATATCTCTGCATGTCAATTCTTCGTCTTCTTGGACTTTTTTCCCTCTTATCTGACTGCAAATTCTTTAAAACAAGGACGACTTCTATACTTTTTTTGGTATCCCCAGCTTCTGGCTCAGTTCCTAGTTCAAACAACTGCTCAATGTATGTTTATTGAGTGAACAGTAGCTGAAAAGTAGCTCCAGGGATTTAAACCAATCACACAAATTGATTTACTTAATTGGAGTTCTGCTCAAGATTTAGACTCATTCTCTGAATCAGACTTCTGACCTTCAGAACTTTATATGTGACTAGTCACAGTCATGTTTCTCATTGTACATGTCTCCAACTGACTTTCAGCAAATAACCTGCAGCTTTATTTAATACAAATCAGATCATATTAAATATAATTAAAAATCTCCCCATGAAATAAGATAAGATCCCATTGGGGCATCACAAAACACAATTATACCTTCATGACATATGCTCTTCTTAACTAAATCCACTTGTGAATATTAAAGTCTGACAATCCTTTCTCAAAGTTAGTATTCTCTTTTAAATAATACCATATACCAAATAAGAATTAAGAAGTCATCGTATTATTTCTATCCTGGATTATTTCTCTAAGCAGAATCATCAACATTGATACATAACAGGGATTTATTTGAGTTTAATGGCAAATCAGTTACATCAGTATAACAGTTAATTATATTCATTCTCTTTAATAGATGGTGAAATTCTGCAATATGAACTTAATTAAAAACATCCCAGTGAGCACAGGTATGCTCAAAGTTTCTTTCTGCGCAAGTTGAAATAGATTTGACCACTGGAAGATTTGCTCATTTAGGTCTTCCAGGTCATTGCTAGGGCAATTACCTGAAATGTCATTTGAAACATTAAACGAAAAATATAATCATCTGAAGAAATTATTATTGATTCTGATTTTATCTCTGTTATTTGGAGAAGTAATGGGCACAGGAAAAAAGAAGACAGTATTGTGAGTTGGAAAATAGATAATCATACAGTGTTTTTCAAGTTGGGAGAAAAGCAGCAGTTAATTTCTTCAGACAAGAACAAATCATCATTTAAATAAAGGGACAAAGAAACGATTTAACCTTTAACACAGATATGTGTTCCATACACATGCATTCACACACATAAACACAGACACTTGTGGGTTAGAGCTCTCTCTGGTTAAATTATAATGTCACAGTAGTCACTAATCATGACCAGACACCAGGACAGGGCGCAGTACAGAGCAATCCACACTCCAGCTCCCCAACTTGCCAGCAGGCTGCTTTGCAGTGTTTCAAGAAAGAAGAAAATGAGTTGATATCTGCAAGAGATAATGCCTGGAAATTCACTTCCACATGTAGTAAATAATTGCCTTTCTTTTCAAAGATGCAGAATTTCCTGGATAAGCTGTCTCATCAGTGACTTAACCATCTGGAAACATCTGCCTTCAACTTACTGTTCTGTGTTCTCAAAATTAGAGTTTCAGCAAGATCAGGGCAAGCTACCCTTCTCCTTTCTCCCCCCTTCCCTTGCTTTTAGCACCATCAAAATCTGGAGAGCTGAATAGAGATTACAATGTATGAAGGGGAAACCTAAGGTTGTATGAGAGATATGAACCCCACCCCCCGATTCCCAGGGGAAAGCCCCTATCTTGAACTTTTCACAAGGATCCTCCGCTGAGTTTCATCCTTATTTTCTCTTCTTGCTCTGTATTCCTCACAGTTGAATCATTCTTCTGTAGTGAATATTTTTTCTAAGGCATCTGTATTTGTTTTCTATTGCCATTATAATAGCTTACCACAAACTTCACAACTTAAAATTATTCCAATTTATTATTTTATAATTCTGAAGGTCAAAAGTATGGGATCGAACTCCCTAGGCTAAAATCAAGGTATTGGCAGGGCTGCATTCCTTTCTGGAGGCTCCAGGGGAGAATTGGTTTCTTTGCCTTTTCCGTCTTCTAGAGGCTGCCTACATTCCTTGGCTCATGGTCTTTTCCTCCATCTTCAAAGCCAGCAATGTCTACTTGTGTATTTCTCATGCTGCATCTCTCTGACACTGACTCTCCTGTCTGTTTTTCTTACATGGACCTCTACAATTATATTGGGCCCACCTAGACAATTCAGGATAATCTCTTTATTTTAGGGTCAACTGATAGCAATCTCAATTCCATCTGGTACCTTAATTACCCCTTGCCATCTAATTTAACATATTCAGATTCTGGGGATGTGGATATCTTTGGGGGACCATTATTCTACCTACCATAACATCTTTCTGGAAGCCTCAGCTTCTATTCAAACAAGCTGACCCCAATCTAGGGGCCACATCTCTTCTTTGCACTCATGAATTTTTTTCAATTGAAGTTTTTTCAATTGGAATAAGTTCCAGACTCATTCCATCTGGTGTGAGAGTAGGTAGCAGCGTTTCAAGAGGCTAAGATGCTTCTATCATCCCAAGCTTTGCAGAGAAAGAGTTGATGGGGCACAGTATGTTTGAGATTTTTTTTTCCTAGCCTAAGAACCAAATCGGAGATCTTATTTATAGATATTCCACCAATATGTCTTTATTTTCTTCCCATATTTTTGGCTAGTAAATGTCGAAGTCATCATCGGTTACATATTTCCCCCAATGTAAAATCAGTTACTGGAAACAGAGAAAACAAACAGATGGCCATTAGGCCAGATGTGTTGTGGATAAAAACAGAGTAGAACTAAGCTACAAAGACATGGAAGACAGAATAGAGTTGGTTCTGGCCACTAACCAGGTTAAATTGGCGTGTATGTGGCAACTGTGCTGCAAAACCAATGAAACCATTATGATCAGCTAGGCCACAAAGAGAAAGAAAACCTATGAGAATACTGACGTTGTCCACAAAGAAGCAGATTCTGATATGAAGATTGCGCATCTGAAAGGTTATGCAAGATAACCCACTGGGGTGTGAAACAAAACTGTAAGCATGTTTATACCCACATCTCTAGTTTAAATAAGAACTTCAACTTTACCAATATTTAAAATACAAGCCAGGCACATTGTCACATGTCTGTAGTGCCAGCTACTCAGGAAGCTGAGGCAGGAGGATTTCTTGAGCCCAGGAGTTCAAGACCAGCCTGGGCAACATAGCAAGAACCCTATCTCAAAAAAATACAGTTTGACACTGCCACACTCACTTGCTTTGTACTTCAGCCATTCACATATCACACATGTGTATTAAAGAATTTGGACTGGGCACGGTGGCTCACGCCTGTAATCCCAGCACTTTGGGAGGCCGAAACAGGCAGATCACCTGAGTTCAGGAGTTCGAGACCAGCCTGGTCAACATGGCGAAACCCCATCTCTACTAAGAATACAAAAATTAACCAGGCGTTGTGGTGCATGCCTGTAGTCCCAGCTACTTGGGAGGCTGAGGCAGAAGAACGGCTTGAACCCGGGAGGCAGAGGTTGCATTGAGCC
The DNA here is from genome assembly GCF_000951045.1 of Mandrillus leucophaeus. NCBI lineage: Eukaryota > Metazoa > Chordata > Mammalia > Primates > Cercopithecidae > Mandrillus > Mandrillus leucophaeus. Next base: position 8,695 of record NW_012098388.1, on the reverse strand, counting down.
AAGATCCGTGCCAGTGCACTCCAGCCTGGGCAGCAGAGCAAGACTCCATTTCAAAAAAAAAAAAAGAAAAAAGAAAGAAAGAATTTGTTTGTGACTGGGGTATCTTCAGTTCATATACTGTCACCTTAATGTGGCTAATTGCAGTACTCATGAAATTGCTAAGTAGACTGATTATTATATTATCTAGTTTTAACTAAATTGACCCTTACCAAATGGACAAGTAGTTAAAAAATATGCACGTGTCTGAAAGATTCTATGAGAAACTGCATATGAAGATAATACTAAGATGGGCCCGGGTAAGCATGAAGCAAATGGAAGAAACAATATTCCCCCAGCCACCAGTGTAACCTCTTCAGTCACAAAACAATGCCCAGTGTGATCAAATTGGACACATTCAATGTTGAGCACAAAAATATTTTTGTATTTTAAAAGAATACAGTAAAAATAAAAACAATGTTATATTAATACTTGTTTCATCTTCTCTGTGTAAATTTTTATTTAGTGCATATTTTAAGATGTTTGTAATGTATTAGTACAATAGTCCATGCTTGTCCTTTATATTCTGAGGATGCATACACATATTTTGAGGATAGGTATTCAAATTTCTTTTATGGATAGGGGTACACCATCAAGATAGTTTGTAGACCATTGCTCTAGAGGATAGAGCTTTTGGAGGGAGGCAGCAAATTCCAAAGGAAAGGTTTGGTATGGAAAAACATTTAAAAGCTCATTGAGAGAAGGGTGTATCAGGGAATCCTAGTGTAGGTCACAGGACTTGCTACACTGAGTTGCACATTTGTCCAAATCTGGCATTGCCAGGAAGCTAAGTCTTACACTAATCTTCCTGTAGTACTTTTATCCTATAATAGGGTCCGTGACATATTAGATAAAGAAAATAAACCATGAGGGTCTCAGTGAGTTCTTTAAAATTTTACACTTCTGCTTTGTTTTTAATGCTTAGAAAAAGAACTACTTGAAAAGTTATTTTAAAAATGAGTATTGGCCGGGCGCGGTGGCTCAAGCCTGTAATCCCAGCACTTTGGGAGGCCGAGACGGGCGGATCACAAGGTCAGGAGATCGAGACCATCCTGGCTAACATGGGGAAACCCCGTCTCTACTAAAAATACAAAAAACTAGCGGGGCAAGGTGGCGGGCGCCTGTAGTCCCAGCTACTCGGGAGGCTGAGGCAGGAGAATGGCGTAAACCCGGGAGGCGGAGCTTGCAGTGAGCTGAGATCCGGCCACTGCACTCCAGCCTGGGCGACAGAGCGAGACTCCGTGTCAAAAAAAAAAAAAAAAAAAAAAAAGTATTTTATCTTTAACCAAAAGCCATGAAGTATCTCAGAAATATATTTCAACATTAAAATATCAAATAATCAATTTTTACAAGAAGTGCATTTAATTAGCAACTTAGCTATAGCTAGCATACAATGAGTTAATCTAATAATCAGTGACTCGCCTTTCTGGACAGAGTAATCTTAAATTCAGCTATTCTTTTATCAATTTAAAAAATGTAATAATAGCATTTTGTAGCAAATGGCTAGAAAATTTCAGCTACAAAATACTTCATTCTATGAAGCCTGATTATTTTATGGCTTAGAAGATGTTCATAACTTCTGTTCCAACATAATACAGAAGCATCCTTCAGAATGTTATCTTTAAGATCACAGAAGTTAAGAGATTTAAATTTCAAAGTGAATATTATCCACTTTCTGTTCTTTTTTAGCCTACTTCCAGGCAAGCCCTCTGATGCCCTCGTCATTTGTTTAAAGTTTCTCTTTCTTCCAGGCTACTTTGGGAATCAATTCCAGATCACAGAGGAGAGAAAATCTCATTCCTTTTTTCCACCCCAAGCTCACCTTCCTACACAAGATTTCTATCTACATTAAATAGATTCGCTAACCCGGAATAGTAACCTACCCATAGCAATGGCTTCTGTGAAGCTCAGCAGAGCATAGAGAAGTCCCACAATGCTTGATTAAAGTCATCAGGAAAACCTGAGGTAATTCTAAAAAATCCCACTCTGTGGTACAAAATGGCCCTAGAAGCCAATCTTCTGACTACTTGTCATTTTATTTCATTTCATTTTTTCTTTTCTTTTTTTCTTTCTTTTTTTTTTTTTTTTTTTTTTTTTTTTTTTTGATTCAGTGTCTCACTCTGTTGCCCAGGCTGGAGTGTAGTGGTGTCATCTTGGCTCACTGCAGCCTTGATTTCCTGGGCACAAGCAATCTTCCCACATCAGTCTCCTGAGTAGCTGGGCTATGGCGAGTGCTAGCAGCTAATTTTTTGTATTTTTTGTAGAAATGGGGTTTCACTGTGTTGCCCAGCCAGGCTGGTCTCGAACTCCTGGGCTTCAGTGATCCGCCTGCCTCGGCTTCCCAAGGTGCTGAGATTACAAGTGTGAGCCACCACCCGGCCTTGTCATTTTGTCACCATTAATACTTTCCTCTAGGTCTGGCTCCCAATGCGGAGAATCAGGGGAATTTGAACAAGGCTTTCTTGGAGAGTTGTTTCATTCTGTGTGCTGGAATAAAAACAGAAATTATTTTCCTGCCAGGAATGCACTAAAGCTCCCTCCACTGTATCCTCCAGGAGGTTCATATTAGTATTTGCTTTAGGGATAATGTTTTGGATTGTACCACAGAGCAAAGTATTTGGTCAGATAATCTAATGGGACTAATAACAGCCGACCTGAACATTGACAATTCCTGCACATTATCCCATTCCATCCTCACAGATCAGAGAAACCCAATTAGGTAGTATTTCCCCACTTCATAGACCAGGGAAGGAAATTTCTGAGAGGTTAATTGATGTGCTGAAGGGCACATAAAGTGCCCGGCTCAGTCCCATGTCTGGCTCTAGATTCCTTTTTAGTTCTTCTGTATTATGCTGTCTCTTCTAAATGGATTATTAGGTTGGTAATGTTATTCTTAGTCATTCTGCCCAACTAATGAATAACAGATTATACATTTAAGATGCTAAAATGTATCATAATTTCATTATAACTGAAAATGTTCAGAAATTTTTTTAAATAATAATTATGGGGAAAAGAAAGCTTTTCCTTATATATGGTTTCCTCAGTATTTTTTTCATTAGGCGTTTTTCCCATTTGGCTGTGGCAATCCTTGAGATTGATTCTCACTGTCAAAGTCATAACCCTCTTTCTTTCACCCAGCGGTAACCATGGAAACATTTGTATAACATGTCCTGCTTCTTTTAATATGATTATTCATGAGTTGCCATAAAAATATGAAGTGTATTTATTTGCATATTTAATTGTCAAAATAGCACAAGTATTTGCTTTTACAATACCTACTCATAGCTCTGTGGTCATGCATACACAAAGTACCAACCATTCTTAAATCTTAGGATTAAGAAGTGACATGTTGCAAATTTAGAGCACCTTGCTCTTCACCGGTTGTATAGCTAAAGAGTTTTAGTCAGTTTAGAAGTACCATGGGTGGAGCCGGGTATGGATGGTGTCTCACACCTGTAATCCCAGCACTTTGGGAGGCTGAGGCGGGTGGATTGCCTGAGGTCAGGAGTTTCAGAGCAGCCTGGCCAACATAGTGAAATCCTGTCTCTACTAAAAATACAAAAGAATTAGCTGGGCATGGTGGTGGGCGCCTGTAATCCCAGCTACTAGGGAGGCTGAGGCAGGAGAATCACTTGAACCTGAGCGGTAGAGGTTACAGTGAGCCGAGATCGCGCCATTGCACTCCAGGTTGCAGTGAGCCAAGATTGCACTATTGCACTCCAGCTTGGGCAACAAGAGTGAAACTCTGTCTCAAAAAAATGAAACAACAACAACAACAAAAAAAAAACAAGAAGTACCATGGGTCAAATTAGGGTTCCTGTCCCATTTTTCTGCATACATTTAAAGTCTAATGTGATATAGTAAGTACTTTCTCCTTTGGAGATCAGCTATAATCTCAGAACTTAATATTTCACTTGTATAGAAGTTACTCTTAAATCAGATTCTATGACCCAGACAACCTTCCAGAATTTTAGTTCCTCATCTCTAGCTTCTTCATTAAAATATCCAACTGGATGTCCCACTACCCCTTCCAATTCAATTTGTCTAAAACTAAACTTGTTATCTTTCCTTCAGAGTTCAAGTCCTTTCAGAAATCTCTTAATTCAATCTCCAATCCCATCATTCTCTTAGTTACTCAGGCTTAAACTTTTGTTATCCTATAGCATTTTCTTTCTCTCTTCTTACACGTCCTATATCCTATAAATTATTCTTAGCTTATACTAGCCTTTCTATTTCCACTGCCACCCTCATTACATTATGCTGAGACTACCCTACAGTGCTGTAACCAGTCTCCTTCCCCAGCTCTCGTCTCTTTCTGTCTGCCTTCCAATCTACTCCAAGGTTGAACTGTCTAACTCAACATTTTGCATATGACCCTCACCTCCTCACAACAAACATTTCTTCCAAATTAAATTGGCATATAACACCATTCAAAAGTTATTTCTTTCAGCTTCAAAACTGTCACTCCAGTATATACATTACTTCGCAACGTGATGTGAGGTGAACCACATTTCTTGCCCACACGCTGTTCTCATTTCTGTTCTAGTTCCTCACTTACGACTTGTACATTGAAAGCACCTAGATTTCTGTTGTTATTCTGGATGAGTAATGGCAGGACAACCCTAAATCCCACGTATTTCTGTGGCTCTTTTAAGGAAAAGAAATATGCAAAAATAATCTAAAGGAAGAAAAATATAAATATTCTAAACATTAGTCTTATATCTGTGTTACATTGCCATTATATCAGTTTTGCTTGAAATAAGAATGTAAAGATTAGATATTAGTTTTAATTTATGACATTCGGCAGTTGTAAACAATTTGTTTGTGTTACTTTATTCTTTTAGGATCTGTGTAGTTTTCCAAAATTAAAATTAAAATTCCATTTCTAGCCACAGAGGATTCTTCTTAGTTATATTGGAGTCAACAATCATTTTTAAAATTTTAATTTGAAAATTAAGGACAGATCCAACTAGGATTGTGAGTCCAGCAGACATACTGTGTGAGCACACAGCTGTGGCATAGCTGTGGAATGGATAATGGTGGCATATTTTGGCACTTGTGGAACTTATTCCCATCATTTTAAACAATGATTGGTAGGTTTATTTCAACAGATTTATTTTCCCTTCAGCTATTACAAGAATAAAGCAGAGACCTAAGGTCTGGCATATGAATCTTACAAATGAGGGGTTTTGAACTAGGAGCAACTCTGAAAGCTTCTTACATTCTTGGGACAGTCTGCAGTCATAGATTGAATGACAAAAGCCTCATATCTTGGCTGGGCACGGTGGCTCACACCTGTAATCCCTCACTTTGGGAGGCTGAGGTGGGCGGATCACCTGAGGTGAGGAGTTCAAGACCATCCTGGCCAACATGGCGAAATCCCGTCTGTACTAAAAATGTAAAAATTAGCCGGGCATGGTGGTATGTGCCTGTAATCCCAGCTACTTGAGAGGCCAAGGCAGGAGAATCACCTGAACCTGAGAGGTGAAAGTTGCAGCAGGCTGAGATCACGCCACAGCACTCCAGCCTGGGCGATAGAGCGAGACTCCGTCTTAAAAAAAAAAAAAAAAAAAAGAAAAGAAAAGGAAAAAAAAAACAGAAAAGAAAGAAAAGCTCCATGTCTCTTCATTGACCAAATACAATCTCTTAACTAGCACAGCATTGATGCATTTCAGCCATCTCACAAAACTTCCCTTTTATCATTCCGAAATCGTTTTCTCTTTCCCAAGAGACTGATAGACAAAGCAGCTTTGTATATTCATGTCCCGGTTCTTGTGCATTATTAGGAAACAGGTAGGAAAGCTACCCTCATACAGAAGCTATGTAAATATTATTTGTGAAAGAGGAAAACCATGTATGGGTGCTAAGAAGATAAGATAGTTCTACTTGATGTTTCTTAAACCTACATTATAATGAAAACTCAGGTAAATGAATTTGTATTGACTACTGAAAATGAAACAGGAGTATACTTGAATAAGTATTGAATTTTTTTTTCAGGTCATTTACCTTAAGACTCACAAAGAACATATTAGCTAATATAATTCATCGCCAAACCATGATGTAAATGGAGCTAAGGTCAGAATTAGATTCTTTAGGGACCTAAAGAAAAAACATGGCTATGACCCTAAAACCAATCTGCTCTTTTCTGATACAAATTAAATGGTGGAAAAAAAAACTGATACTAAAAACAAACACATAAACAAAAAACCCTTTAACTATCCAACCACATATGCAACAGCTTTCTATAAAATTAAACAGAATGGAAAAAAAAGGCTCAAAATCATGAATTGAACCAATGAAACATACGGGTTGGTTCAGCATTGCAACCAGATGTTATCTCAATAAAAACAAACACTATTAGCTCTTTGATGATTAATAATAGTGAATACTGTTATCACACTTCAAATATGACTCTTTAGACTGAGTTACTAATATATACAATCAACCTGCATTTTTCCTCTTTTTCTAGATTTGACAGGAAAAGTGGTGTAGCATGGAGCAAGATTAAAAGTGTAGGAGAACCTCAGATTTACATTCTAGTTCCAGCCCTGCCCTTTCTTAGTTGTGTGACCTTGAGCAAATCAGCTAACCTCTCTGAATCCTATCCCTTCACTTGAAAGTGTGTAAAAATGGGAGGGGGGAGCAAGATGGCCGAATAGGAACAGCTCCAGTCTCCAACTCCCAGCGCGAGCGACACAGAAGACCGGTGATTTCTGCATTTTCAACTGAGGTACTGGGTTAATCTCACTAGGGAGTGCCGGACAATCGGTGCTGGTCAGCTGCTGCAGCCTGACCAGTAGGAG
>NW_012098388.1:0-307 GCF_000951045.1 Mandrillus leucophaeus | reverse complement strand
ATAATGGGAGACTTCAACACTCCACTGTCAACATTAGACAGATCAACGAGACAGAAAGTTAACAAGGATACCCAGGAATTGAACTCAGCTCTGCAGCAAGCAGACCTAATAGACATCTATAGAACTCTCCACCCCAAATCAACAGAATATACATTCCTCCCAGCACCACATCGCACTTATTCCAAAATTGACCACGTAATTGGAAGTAAAGCACTCCTCAGCAAATGTACAAGAACAGCAATTGTAACAAACTGTCTCTCAGACCACAGTGCAATCAAACTAGAACTCAGGACTAAGAAACTCAATC
>NW_012098387.1:0-1217 GCF_000951045.1 Mandrillus leucophaeus | reverse complement strand
CGAGCTTCATGAGTGCCATCTGCCTTGCTGACCACCCACCCTCACCACACCTGGGCCCCTGCCTCCTTCTAGATCAAGCTTTAGCTACAGCAAGCCAAGTCTCAAAGCCACTGTCCTTCCCACTCCCCGACAATCCTCCCAGGGCCCCCTGCCTCCTCTACTAGGTTTCTTCCTGCTTACTTCTCAATTCCAGGGACATTCTGGTAGTCTTTGAGCAGTGTAGAAGGAGGTGGGTCATCATTCTGCCCAGGCTGGGCTGTCAAGTAAATATGGGGATAGAAAACACCCAGAGTCAACTCTCGCTGCCCACCCTCCCAGACCTGGCTCTTCTCACCCACTCTCCAACTCCAGAAGGGACATCCAGGGTCTCAAGCAAAGCACTGCATATCTCTGGGCTCAGCTTCTCCTCTGCAAACTCTGTGGGCACCTGCTTTGATATTTCATGCTGGGAGTAGGTGGCTTTTCCCAAGACCCTACACTGTGCCTTCACCTTTCACACACCTATCTGGCTCTACAGTTCTCAGATCCCCCACTAGGATGGGTCCTCCTGTGGACAGGACAGAGTTTGACTCCTTTGGAATCCACCATAGTCTGACCCATGGCTCAGCCTAGACTAGGCACTCAGCAAACACTTGCTGGCTGACTGCATGAATGAATTAAGGGGGTTGAGGAAAGGCAGCTAGCTGTACGAAGCCTGAAATGTAAGCACCAGGTAGAGATCACAGGAGAACCTCAGTCTGGGTGTGTGCACCCCTGCTATCCCTTAGAGATGAGAAAGAGGCATAGGGTGGATGGACTTATCCTCTCCAGTCAGACCCTGCTATGCAAATAACATTAACGGGCCTCTTCTGTCTGTAACAGCTCAAGTTGGTTCTGATAGGGAGGCAGGAAAAAAAAATTATATCACAAACATATTAATAGCAATAAATTCTACTTATTTTATTTTTTGTGGAGACTGGGTCGTGCTATGTTGCTCAGGCTGGTCTTGAACTTCTGGCCTCAAGTGATCCTCCAGCCTTGGCCTCCCAAAATGTTGGGGCCATGTCCAGCCAATAATTTCTTTTTCTTTTTTTGTTTTTTGAGATGGAGTCTCGCTCTGTCACCCAGGGTGGAGTGCAGTGGCCTGGTCGGCTCACTGCAACCTCCACCTCCCAGGTTCAAGCGATTCTCCTGCCTCAGCCTCCTGAGTAGCTGGGATTACAGGCGCGCGCTACCAC
>NW_012098386.1:0-1080 GCF_000951045.1 Mandrillus leucophaeus | reverse complement strand
TGGAGTGCAGTGCCACAGCCATTGCTCACTGTAGCCTCTGCCTTCCAGGCTCAAGTGATCTTCCCAAGTAGCTGGGACTACTGGTGTCTGCCAACATGCACAGCTAATTTTTAAATTTTTTGTAGAGATGGGATCTTGACATGTTGTCCAGGTTGGTCTTGAACTCCTGGGCTCAAGTGATCCTCCTGCCCTGGCTTCCCAAAGTTTTGGGGTTACAGGTGTGAGTCACCACACCCTGTCTACTCTTGCATTCTTCAAATATTTGAGTGCCACAAGAATCCCAGATCCAGATGTACTTTTGTTTTTCTTGGTCCACATTTGGACTAAGGTTGAAAATAATAACTTGTGGATTGATATCTGTGTACATGTGAGACAGATATATATACCTGGGATTAAATGAGAGTGTAAAATTGTTATTTGAAGTATGTTACAGGCCCTGACGCGGTGGCTCACACCTGTAACCCCAGCACTTGGGGAAGCTGAGGCAGGAGGATCACCTGAGGTCAGGAGTTCTAGACCACCCTGGCCAACATGGTAAAACCCCGTCTCTACTGAAAATACAAAAATTAGCCAGGTGTGGTGGTGGGCGCCTGTAATCCCAGCTACTCGGGGGGCTGAGGCAGGAGAATTGCTTGAACCCGGGAGGCAGAGGTTGCGGTGAGCCGAGATTACATCACTGCACTCCAGCCTGGGGGACAAGAGCAAGAATTTTTCTTAAAAAAGAAAAAAAAAAGTGTGTTGCAAAGGGCAAGTATCATGATATATACAAGGCATACATTTATTTGGAAACACTCCCAGATTACTTGCCATCTCTGAGACTCTCCATTTTAAAAAAGTAAAAAAGTTTTATTGAGATATAAGTCACAGACCACGCAATTCATTTCCCCTACACTTTTTTTTTTTATTATTTTTTTATTTTTTTATTTTTTATTTTTTTTGAGATGGAGTCTCGCTCTCTTGCCCAGGCTGGAGTGCAGTGGCTGGATCTCGGCTCACTGCAAGCTCCGCCTCCCAGGTTCACGCCATTCTCCTGCCTCAGCCTCCCGAGTAGCTGGGACTACAGGCGTCCGCCACCATGCC
>NW_012098385.1:0-1062 GCF_000951045.1 Mandrillus leucophaeus | reverse complement strand
AATAAAATCCTTTACAGACAAGCAAATGCTGAAGAAACTTCAAGGAGAACTACAAACCACTGCTCAATGAAATAAAAGAGGACACAAACAAATGGTGGAACATTCCATGCTCATGGATAGGAGAATCAATATCATGAAAATGGCCATACTGTCCAAAGTAATTTGTAGATTCAATGCCATCCCCATCAAGCTACCACTGACTTTCTTCACATAATTGGAAAAAACTACTTTAAATTTCATATGGAACCAAAAAAGAGCCCACATTGCCAAGACAATCCTAAGCCAAAAGAACAAAGCTGGAGGCATCACGCTACCTGACTTCAAACTATACTACAAGGCTACAGTAACCAAAACAGCATGGCAGTAGTACCAAAACAGATATATAGACCAATGAAACAGAACAGAGACCTCAGAAATAACACCACACATCTACAACCATCTGATCTTTGACAAACCTGATGAAAACAAGAAATGGGGAAAGGATTCCCTGTTTAATAAATGGTGCTGGGAAAACTGGCTAGCCATATGTTGAAAGCTGAAACTGGATCCCTTCCTTACACCTCATATAAAAATTAATTTAAGATGGATTAAAGACTTAAATGTTAGACCTAAAACCATAAAAACCCTAGAAGAAATCCTAGGCAGTACCATTCAGGACACAGGCATGAGCAAGGACTTCATGACTAAAACACCAAAAGCAATGGCAACAAAAGCCAAAATAGACAAATGGGATCAAATTAAACTAAAGAGCTTCTGCATGGCAAAAGAAACTACCATCGGAGTGAACAGGCAACCTATAGAATGGGAGAACATTTTTGCAATCTACTTATCTGACACACAGCTAATATCCAGAACCTATAAAGAACTCAATCAAATTTATAAGAAAAAAACAACCCTGTCAAAAAGTGGGCAAAGGATATGCACAGACATTTCTCAAAAGAAGACATTTATGCAGCTAACAGACACATAAAAAATGCTCATCATCACTGGCCATCAGAGAAATGCAAATCAAAACCACAATGAGATACCATCTCACACCAGTTAGAATGGCAATCATTAAAA
>NW_012098384.1:0-1949 GCF_000951045.1 Mandrillus leucophaeus | reverse complement strand
ACCTGGCTAATTTTTTTTTATTTTTAGTAGAGATGGGGTTTCACCATGTTGGCCAGGCTGGTCTTGAACTCCTGACCTCAGGTGATCCGCTTGCCTTGGCCTCCCAAAGTGCTGGGATTACAGGCGTGACCCACTGCTCCCTGCCTGTTTTTTTTTTTTTTTCAGACAGAGTTTCACTCTTGTTGCCCAGGCTGGAGTGCAATGGCGCAATCTCAGCTCACTGCAACCTCTGCCTCCCGGGTTCAAGTGATTCTCCTTCCCTAGCCTCCCAAGTAGCTGAGATTACATGAGCCCACCATCACACCCAGCTAATTTTTGTATTTTTAGTAGAGATGGGGTTTCGCCATGTTGACCAAGCTGGTCTCGAACTCCTAACCTCAGGTGATCTGCCTCCCAAAATGCTGGGATTAGAGTCATGAGCCACCGCGCCCAGCCCTTTTAGTTATTTCTAAATGTACATTAAATTGTTGACTGTAGTCACTCAGTTGTGCTATCAAATACTGGATCTTACTTATTTTAATTGTATTTTTGTACCAATTACCTTTTCAGCATTTTGTCTGGTTTTATGTCCATTAAATACTATAGTGCTATCCTAACGTTTCCTTAATATATTAATGCAAACAGCAAAACATTTGCATTAAAATATATAATAGGTTTAGAATTTCTCAGAAAGAAGAGCTGGCTTTGCCTTTGAAATACCCATGGAGGCGGGCACGGTGGCTCACGCCTGTAATCCCAGCACTTTGGGAGGCCGAGGCAGGTGGATCACCAAGTCAGGAGTTCAAGACCAGCCTGGCCAAGATGGTGAAACCCGTCTCTACTGAAAATACAAAAAAAATTAGCCAGGTGCAGTGGCAGGTGCCTGTAATCCCAGCTATTTTGGAGGCTGAGGCAGGAGAATTGCTTGAACCTGGGCGGCAGAGGTTGCAGTGAGCCAAGATGTTGCCACTGCACTCCAGCCTGGGCAACAGAGTGAGACTCCGTCTCAAAAAACAAAACAAAACAAAACAAAAACAAAAAGAAAAAATGCAAACAAACAAAAAAAACAAAAGAAATATCCATGCATGGAAAACATCTTGGGTCTCCACAGTGGAAAGAGGCCAGAAGATCAGCGAGCAGATTGTCATTGGCACCCCTGGGACCGTGCTGGACTGGTGCTCCAAGCTCAAGTTCATTGATCCCAAGAAAATCAAGGTGTTTGTTCTGGATGAAGCTGACGTCATGATAGCCACTCAGGGCCACCAGGATCAGAGCATCCGCATCCAGAGGTAGGGATCTCGAAGGCAGAGGACTCCTCAGCCTCCCCATCTGCAGTGTCTTCTCCCTTCACTTCAGACGCCTCCTCTGGCCTCTGCCAGGGTCTTGTCTCTCGTACTCTCAGCAGCATTTGTTTGACAGGCCATTTCCATGTCAGCACTGACCACAGTCCCTCCCAGCCCGGGCTGAGAAAGGAGACCCCAACCCCTGTCCCCTACCCAGGCCTGCTGCTCCTCCTTCCCCTTCAGCCTTCCTGGGCATCTAGACCCTCCCAGCTGGGGAGGCTGTGCTTCCGCTGCTTCCCGGGGCCACCTGGGGCCACATGCCAGGGCCTTCCCTTGCAGGATGCTGCCCAGGAACTGCCAGATGCTGCTTTTCTCTGCCACCTTTGAAGACTCTGTCTGGAAGTTTGCCCAGAAAGTGGTCCCAGACCCAAACATTATCAAACTGAAGCGGGAGGAAGAGACCCTGGACACCATCAAGCAGTACTATGTCCTGTGCAGCAGCAGAGACGAGAAGTTCCAGGCCTTGTGTAACCTCTATGGGGCCATCACCATTGCTCAAGCCATGATCTTCTGCCATGTGAGTAGTAGCAGCAGTGGCAGGCCTGGCCCTTCCCTCTCAGCCAGCTCCCCACAGGGCTCAGGAGGACTGGATGCCCCTGGGCGCCGTGGGAAGAAAGGAAGTGGTTT
>NW_012098383.1:0-1256 GCF_000951045.1 Mandrillus leucophaeus | reverse complement strand
CTCAAGCCATCCCCCACCTCAGCCTTCCTGAGTAGCTGGGAATATAAGCCTGTGCCACCATGCCTGGCTAATTTGTTTGAATTTTTGTGGAGACAGGGGTCTCATTTATGTTTTAGATATACCTTCTACACATAGCCTGAGAGTAACTTTATACAACACTTTAAATAATTTTGTGCATGAAACAAAGTTTTTTGTTTTGTTTTGTTTTTTTGAGACAGAGTCTCACTCTCACCCAGGCTGGAGTGCAGTGGCATGATCTCGGCTCACTGCAACCTCCACCCCTGGGTTCAAGCAATTCTCCTGCCTTAGCCTCCTGAGTAGCTGGGATTACAGGTGCCTGCTACTGTGCCCAGCTAATTTTTGTATTTTTAGTAGAGACAGGGTTTCACCCTCTTGGCCAGGCTGGTCTTGAACTCGTGACCTCGTGATCCACCCGCCTTGGTCTCCCAAAGTGCTAGGATTACAGGCGTGAGCCACCATGCCTGGCCAAAACAAAGTTTTGACTGTGACCTGTCACATGACATCAGATGTGGAATTTTTCACTTGTTGGTGTCATGTTGGCACTCAAAAAGTCTGATTTTGGAGCATTTTGGATGTTCAGATTAGGGATACTCAACTGTATAAGTTTTCAGGAATAGCAACAGGTTGAGAAGGAGAGTCTTGAATGGCTGTCTGGGGCCAGGTCCTAATCCCATCTCTGGTTTCACCTAATCACTGTCATCACAAATGAAAAATGTGAGATCTTCCAAATGTAACTGATACCAGAATTGTCGGGGAGCTTTAAAAATTATGAATTTGATGCCAGGCGCAGTGACTCACACCTGTAATCTCAGCACTTTGGGAAGCCGAGGCAGGCGGATCACGAGGTCAGGAGATTGAGACAATCCTGGCTAACAAGGTGAAACCCCGTCTCTACTAAAAATACAAAAATTAGCCGGGCTGGTGCCGGGTGCCTGTAGCGCCAGCTACTGGGGAGGCTGAGGCAGGAGAATGGTGTGAACCTGCGAGGTGGAGTTGCAGTGAGCCAAGATCACGCCGCTGCACTCTAGCCTGGGCGACAGAGCGAGACTCCGTTTCAAAAAAAAAAAAAGAATTACGAATTTGAATTCCTTAACTCCTGGAAATCTAGAAAGTTTGGGCTAGGCTCAAGATCTGTATTTCAGGAGCTCTGTAGGTGATTCTGATGATAAGCCAGCTTGAAGAACCAAAGGCAGATGAACCCTACCTAATGTTCCCTTCGGGGCTACAGTTTTTTT
>NW_012098382.1:0-1888 GCF_000951045.1 Mandrillus leucophaeus | reverse complement strand
GCAGTGGTGTGATCTCAGCTCACTGCAAGCTCTGCCTCCCAGGTTCACGCCATTCTCCTGCCTCAGCCTCCCGAGTAGCTGGGACTACAGGCGCCTGCCACCACGCCCGGCTAATTTTTTTTGTATTTTTTAGTAGAGATGAGGTTTCACCGTGTTAACCAGGATGGTCTCGATCTCCTGACCTTGTGATCCACCCACCTCGGCCTCCCAAAGTGCTGGGATTACAGGCCTGAGCCACCGCGCCCGGCCGAGAGCATCATTTTAAAATTCCCATTTCTGGGTCCTGCTTTAGAACTACTGAAGGTATCAGAATTATTGGACCACTCCAGGTAATTCTGATGATCAGGCCAGGTCTGAATAGCTGAGTTTGAGAACAGCTGTTCTAGCTTATGTAGTACTGGCTATTCATGCAATTAGTTTAAGTCATGACTCCATTTATCATTATTATAAAAATCCAGTGAACTGTGCTGCTCTGTTTATTATTAAAAATTTGTTTGCTACATTAAACAGTACATATTCTAAAAGAACTTTCGGAACATATTTTGAGGAATGGTGTATTGATTCAAGAAATTATATCATGTGTGCTATATGATGGTTTCTGTGGTAGAAACTCAAAGGAGAACGAAATAGAAAAGACCCCATCTCATGTAGATAATCCTCTCATTAGCAACTATTCAACTTTTCTCTTATGGCTAATTCCATAATACAGTAGTTCTCAAATTTGAGCATGTATCAGATAACCTGCAGGACTTGTTAAATCCGAGAGGATGAGCCCCATATCCAGAGTTTCTAATTCAGTAGGTCTGGAGTGGAGCCCCAGCATGTGCATTTCTGACAAGTTCCAAAGTGATGCTGATACTATGGGTTGGGAACCATACTTTGGAGAACTACTGCTAAAAGGACATTTGGTTTTTTCTTCCACTGGCCGGCACAGGGTGAGATCCAACCCTGGGGTTTTCCTCTAGCAAGAATATAAGACTTTGTATGATCAGTACTAGTTTCATAACCTCTACCTTTTTATCCTGATACCTAAATCATATTTTATCTGAAATTGTACATATTCATTTAAGCATCTAAAATACTTTTTGGAAACCTGTCTGCTTCAATGTGGGAAGAAAGGTAATGAGGCAGAGACAGAACCTGAAGCTTATTAACCACCTGCAACAGGGCACATAAAGTGAGTTTAACAATACTTTGCTTCCTCTGGGAATTATGCCCACCAAATGTAATTATCAGAGTGACTGAGATCAAATGAGTTAATATTTATGAAAAATTTAAATGTAAAGAGCTATAAAATGTAGGTTACTTAGGGAATTCTTCATCTCATCTCTGATTCCTAGAAGAAAAACATAGAATATGTCTTCTTTGGCCAACTCAAAGAAAACCGCTCCCCTTTGCATTGGAAACATTGAGTTTGACCTCTTGCCTTCCAAATTGGTGCATATGTCTGACCTAGGACATGCTGTGCGTCACTCATTAAATGCCACTGTGGTGAGTGTCCCCTTTTGAACACAGCTGTGAGTCTCCACACTGTGGAGAGAAGCCAGACACAGGCTTTACATGCACCTCGAGATTTCTGGAGAACATATGCCATGTGTTTGTCATCTTTTCAGGAAAGCACTTCTGAAGAGCCCTTTAATGAGTTTCCTAGAGAAATTCTGAAGGAATCGTAATGCAACTAATCATTTCCTACCTTCCCACTGAACCTCTTATTAATTAACATGTTAATGCTCTGTTTGATTTCTTAAATTTAGTTTGAGAGACAGTAAAACAGCTATTTTCAAATTAAATTAAATTGAGTTGTGAGAAGATTTTCAACCGATATAGGGCTTTTTGTACTCTACTAATTCCAGTACTCATTAAGGTAAAAAAAAAAAAAAAAAAAAAT
>NW_012098381.1:0-3469 GCF_000951045.1 Mandrillus leucophaeus | reverse complement strand
TGATCCACCTGCCTCGGCCTCCCAAAGTGCTGGGATTACAGGCATGAACCACCGCACCTGACTAAAATAACTATTTTAAAACAAAATAAATCAAATGTAGTTTTATTTATTTATTTATTTATTTATTTATTTATTTATTTGAGACAGGGTCTCACTCTGTTGCCCAGGCTGGAGGGAAGTGGCACAATCACGGCTCACTGCAACCTCAACCTCCTGAGCTCAAGTGAACCTCCCACTTCAGCCCCTCAAGCAGCTGGGACTACAGGCGCATGCAACCACACATAGCTTTTTTTTTTTTTTTGTAGAGACAGAATCTTCTTACTTTGCCCAGGCTGGTCTTGAACTCCTGGCCTCAAGCGACCCACCCACCTCAGCCTCCCAAAGTGCTGGGATTAAGGGCATGAGCCACCACCTGACAAGTGTTAAAATATAAACAAAACCTATTTGATCTAGCAAAATCTTTTTATTTAAGATTAACTCAGTTTATTGTTTTAATAAGATGACTCAATGTCTTTCATAAATATGGACATTTATAAATGTGTTCATTGTGCATGTCAAATGCTTGGGTAAAAAAAGTAGAAAAATAGGAAAATAAGGAAAAAGAAAACAAATTAAGTGAACAAACAAAAAATTAAATGTTTTTATTTGAACATTGAAGATGGAGTTTATTTTTCTCAATGTCTTTTTTTTTTTTTTTTTTTTTGAGACAGGGTCTCACTCTGTCTGTTGCCCAGGCTGGAGTGCAGTGCTGCGATCTCAGCTCACTGCAACTTCTGCCTCCCAGGCTCAAGTGATCTTCCTACCTCAGCCTCCCAAGTAGCTGGCACTATAAGCACATGCCACCACGCCTGGCTAATTTTTGTATTTTTTGTAGAGACAGAGTTTTACCATGTTGCCCAGTCTGGTCTCGAACTTCTGAGATCAAGTGATCTGCCTGTCTCAGCCTCCCTAAGGGCTGGGAATACAGGCATGAGTCACGGTGGCCCACTTAAAATTTAATTATTTTTAAAGACGGCATATATATGCCAGAAAAGTAGGATCCTGAAGTAACAGAAAAATACTTCCAAATAGCATTTGAAGCACAAGTTATTTGATTAACATATCAATTTCTAATGCTTAAATATATTTTTCCTTAATATGAGGTATTAAAACATATCTTTAATCATTTAATAGGTTTCTTATATAAAGAGAATGTTTTAAAATACATATTCAATAATTATTTGCTTGGTAACTCATATTCTGTTTAAAACACTAATAAAATACTTTGTAATTGATCTATAACAGACACATGTTAAGTGCACAAGGTGCATGCATCTCAAGGATAAGAGTTCTACCATGTTTCATATGTATGCATCCTGTAGCTGGGCATGGTGGCATGCACCTGTGGTCCCAGCTACTTGGGAGGCTGAGGCAGGAGGATCACTTGAGCCCAGGAGGTTGAGGCTGCAGTGAACCATAATGGCACCACTGCACTCCCAGCCTGCACAAAAGAGTGAGACACCCCTCTCAAAAAATAAAAATAAAAAAGTATGCATCCATGTGACTTCCATCCAAAGCAGTATAGAGCCCTAGAGGCTCCGTCATGCAGCTTCCCAGTTCATACTTGCTCTTCCAAAGCAACCTCTATTCTGACGCAAATCGCTATCACTTAATTTTACCTATATGGGGTTTTATATAAATGGAACACTTTCTCTTTTTTCATTGTTTTTGTTTTTCTGACACGGTCTGGCTGTGTCGCCCAGGCTGGAGTGCAGTGGCACAATCTTGGCTCACTGCAACCTTAAACTACTGGGCTCAAGTGATCCTCTTGCCTCAGCCTCCCCAGTAGCTAGGACTCCCCAGTAGCTCCCCAGTAGTTCAGCCTCCGCAGTAGCAGACAAGGTGCCACCACACCCAGCTAATTATTTTATTTTATTTTTGTAGAGACAGGGTCTGGCTATGTTGCTCAGGCTGGTTTCAAACTCTTGGTCTCAAGCAATCTTCCTCCCTTGCCTCCCAAAGCATTGGGATTACAGGTGTGAGCCACTGAGCCCAGCCAAAATGCATTTGTCTAGCTTTTGTTCTAACCAGATTATGTTTAAGACAAAACATGATGTCATAGTTTACATTTAACTGTAGTTCATTTTTTTTATTGCTCTGTAGTATTCCACAATGTGGCTTTACCGGAATTTATTTCTCCTTTCTACCACTCTGCTATTGATGGACATCTGGCTTATTGCCCATTTGGGGTTATCATGAGTACAGCTAGTATGAACATTCTTGTGCATGTATTTTGGCAAACAATTGTACTCATTTTAATGAGAAGTGCAGGTGTATAAGAGCATATAATAGGAAGATTTTTTAAATTTTTGAGACAGCGTCTTGCTTTGTCACCCAGGATGGAGTGCAGTGGCACGAATGGCTCATCACAGCCTCAACCTCCTGGGCTCAAGCGATCCTCCACCTCAGATCCCCAGGTAGCTGGGACTACACGTGTGTCCATCACGTCTGGCTAATTTGTTGTTGTTGTTGTTGACAGGGGGTTTCACCAAGTTGTGCAGGCTGTTCTTGAGCTCCTGAGCTCAAGTGATCTGCCTGCCTCAGCCTTCCAAAGTGCTGGGATTACAGCTTCTCCTAAACTGGAGAGGCTGAGAAATTACTGTACTGCAATGCTTTTGGGGTGATAACGTTTTCTGAATCTCAAAGCTGGAGGCCAGAAACACATCTTCTGTATCTATGACATCGGGGGGACCCTTTCTGCCTTTCCTCTCAGTCCTGGAAGCTTTCAATTTGGAGATGTTCTGGCAGTGGCTGTCATTTATATATCTGACCCATTCATAAATGAATAAGATAATCCCCACCTACACTCATAGTTAGGACAACTAGTATTCTGTAGGAGGTATTGGTTATTCTTTTTGGCTGTCAGCATAGAAATCCCGTCATACTTTTGGAGAGTTCCCTACTGATGAAGCCGATGGGAAGCCCCGCCCAGTAACTGAAGCTATAGAGGCCCTTGCTCCCTGAGCCTCCCTTGCAACCGGAGCATGGCACCTGACCTCCGTCCCACCAAGCCATGTCTCACATTGGATCACTTGGAAGCTGAGTCCTGGGGGCTTCCAGCATCCGAGGGAGACAGGAGGCTTGGTGAAGCACTTGGCATACTGGGTAGCAGGAGCAGGGGAGCTGTTTTCATCAGAGGGCCTTTTAGGTATGATTTTGGACATTGCGCCTGCTGCATAGTCCCCAACTCAGAACTCCAGCTCTCCCAGCAATTCTGTAAGCTCTATGATGTGTGTTAATAAATTCCTCTTGCCTGGAGGCGGTGGCTCAGGCCTGTAATCCCAGCACTTTGGGAGTCCGAGGCTGGCGGATCACTTGAAGCCAGGAGTTCAAGAGCAGCCTGGCCAACATAGTGAAACCCCGTCTCTATTAAAAATACAAAAATTAACCAGACACGGTGGCGCACGCCGGTAGTCCCAGCTACTTGGGA
>NW_012098380.1:0-1144 GCF_000951045.1 Mandrillus leucophaeus | reverse complement strand
GGTGTGGGATGGGGGAGGGGCTGGAGTGTAGCCCGCGAGAGGGAAAAGGGGAGGAGGAGGGGACGGCAGGAGCCTGTCCAGGGCTTCCGGGCTGAGTGCAATCGGGGGGGCCTCGGCAACCTCAGTTTGCCGTCCCAGTGGCAGCCCAGATGGTGGGAGCAAGGGGCTGATTCAACTGCTGCCAGGATTCCTTGGTCCTGGAGGTGCTGGGAACAATGGTGGGAATCAGAGGAGGGGACAAGGTTGGGTGGCCAACCTCCAGAATGGTGGGATTTGGGAGACTCGGACTGGGCCACTGTCAGAGGGGGCTGACACCTGTTATAGTGCCTCTGTGGCGGACCCTTCCTCCAGGTCAGGGTCCCCAGCTGATGTGTCTCTCTTGCCCCAAATCCTTCCGGAGGGCGTATGTGTCAGATGAGGAGCAAGGGGAACTAGGCAGTCAGGGGAGAGAAGGGAAAGGGGAGCTTGGGAACACTTCTGCCAACAACCACGTGACCCCGGGGAATGGCTGGGGAGGGGTCCCTCCTGCTGTCCCCACCAGCCCATTTGAGCAGGGGCCAGCCTGAGGCATCCCCGGCCTGTCTCCCCTCTGCTCATGCAGGCGGAGGGCTAAGGGCTGGCCTGACCACCTTACCGTCTGCGGGGGGCTGCCCACGGTCATCTCCACGTAGTAGCCCTGCCCCGACTTGCCCCTCAGGTTGTCCACCATCTCCACAAAGCTGCCCCTCCGGCCGGGCTCCTCGGGCTCTTCGTCGGTCTCCCGGGGCAGCCGCAGCCCCACGGGGGCTCCCCCCAGGCCGCTGCGCAGGGGCAGCCGGATGCCGTGCTGGGTGCCGTGGGCAGGCAGCACTCCCGCGCCCATCCACAGCAGGAGCCAGGGCAGGGCTTGGGCCATGGTGGGCCCCGGCCTTCGGGCCCTCTGGGCTCGCACTGGCCCACGTCCGTCCCTGGCGCCTGCCCCCAAGTCTGGGTGGTGCTGGTGGCTTCTCAAGAGAGGGAGCTTGGGGGCATCAGGACGCCAGAGCCTGCAGGGCCCTGGGCCAGCCCCCGGGTCCGGGCCGTGGAGAGCGGTCAGGGGAGATCCGCAGAGCACGGGAGCAGGGGAGAGGCTGGGATCCGGAGCCCGCTACATCGGCACGGCGGC
>NW_012098379.1:0-1086 GCF_000951045.1 Mandrillus leucophaeus | reverse complement strand
GGAAACATTACCATGTTATTACATATAAATTGAAAGAAAGAAAATAAACATAACTACATCTGCACACATAATTAAAAATTACAAAATTCAACAACTCATAAAATAAATATAATCCCTCTTCATTTACACGGTAATAATTATAATTTTTAAATTAATATTTTTATTAAAATGTGTTCAATATGTTGTGCAAGGTCATGTCTGGTTTGTGGCAGATAAAGTTGAATTTTTGTTGATTTCTAATCAAGGTGCCATTGCAATATCAAGCAAGGCATGTTTCTTTATGCCTGGGAAATAAACTTCAGGCACGAGAATATGGAAAATGATAGTCAAAGCACTTTAGAAATTTATTGCTTTTATTTTTAGAGTAAAGGGAGCAGATTTCCTCCATTGTTTATTCTTAATTATTTTTCTGTTATTTTGAGTTACTCTTACTGATCAACAACATACCCTGATAGAATTTGAGATTAAAAATTAAGAAAGGGTTTGAAATTTTGAGATGTTGTATTGTATTCTAATATTGGAAGTTATATATATATATTCTTTTTCTAGGCCATAGTTATGGAGCAATTTCTGCTAATCGTATGCATTTAAGGACAGGACTATCAACTG
This sequence comes from Mandrillus leucophaeus, assembly GCF_000951045.1. Lineage (NCBI taxonomy): Eukaryota > Metazoa > Chordata > Mammalia > Primates > Cercopithecidae > Mandrillus > Mandrillus leucophaeus. Next base: position 477 of record NW_012098379.1, on the reverse strand, counting down.
AATATGAAGAAAGCTCAGAGCAATTAATTAAGGTATATATTCAATATTTGACTTAAAATATTCACTATTACAATTAGAAACTTTATCTCTTATACAAGATTGATAATTCACTGATTTAAATATTAAAAATTTAATTATTTTTAAGCAAATCATCTGTGGTTTTATGGTTTCCTCTGGCATATGATAAAAAACACTCAATTTTCAATCTTTAGGAATATTAAAAGTGGTGGCCTGAGCCATTTATACCTGGCAATTTAATGTGCATGTTGATAAAATAGAACTGTATTACACAAATTTTGTTGTCTAAAAATTCTGAGGAAAATAAAGAATATATTCTAATTTGCTCTTCTTAGGAATGTACTATGTTTCAGCAGAGACTTTACAGAAAATTTGTTTATTTATTTATTTATTTATTTATTTATTTATTTATTTTTGAGACGGAGTCTTGCTCTGTCGCCCAGGCTGGAGTGCAGTGGC
>NW_012098378.1:0-1617 GCF_000951045.1 Mandrillus leucophaeus | reverse complement strand
TCTCGAGTAGCTGGGACTACAGGCGGCCGCCACCACGCCCAGCTAATTTTTTGTATTTTTAGTAGAAACGGGGTTTCACCGTGTTAGCTAAGATGGTCTCAATCTCCTGACCTTGTGATCTGCCCGCCTCAGCCTCCCAAAGTGCCGGGATTACAGGTGTGAGCCACCATGCCCGGCCTCCTTTTTTTTTTTTTTTAAGACAAGGTCTTGCTTTGCCACCCAGGCTGGGTGCAGTGACATGATCATAACTCACTGCAGCCTTGACCTCCCAGGCTCATGTAAGCCTCCTACCTCAGCCTCCCCAGTAGCTGGGTCTACAGGTGCACACCACCACATCCAGCTGATTTCTGTAATTTTTTAGAGATGGGGTTTTGCCATGTTGCCCAGGCTGGTCTCGAACTCCCAAGTCCAGGTAATTCACTAGCTCTCAGTTTCCCAAAAGGCTGGGAATGAACCACTGCATCTGGCCTGACTATTGTTTAGCGGAGATCCAAGTATTTCTCATTTCCCATTTCTTTTGTTTATATGAAGTATTCCAATCATCTTCACACTACTCTATTTGTGTTCCTTTAGGTTAGCTGGCCATAAACTCAATGATCTTTTTAAGGCATTAAGTAAAATGAAGCATGACATGCATTTAGTTATTCAAAGAAAAAGCCTTGCCCAAGCCTGTCTTTTTAACGAACAATGTGAAACTTCCCTACCCACCCACTTTTTTTACTGGAAATCAAATAAGGACTATACAATGGACTTAGAATTCTGCCAACTTCAGTTTCTTCCAAGAATGTGAAACAATCTCTACAAAACAGGTACAATAAACTATGCGTTACCTATTTGTGATGGGCCAAATCCCTTGGTTTTATTTTGCTTTGTTTTTTCAGTCATTCACTTCCTTCATTCCTTTTCAGCCAAAAGAAACTTTGTTACGTCAGTACAAGGTGCTAAATACTTAGGCAGATAGATGTTCAGGCCCTGGCCTCTAGTACACAACCAGAAGGAAAGCTAACACACTGACTCATCCTAGCCTGTAAGGCAAAATATCAACATTCTACAAGTGCTACAGGCAGTAAATGCTGTAGACATTAAAGACAAAAGTGAGTAGCTCTAGTGGAGATATTCAGGAGGCTGTTTCATGGGTGTGTTGGCATCTTGTGTAGATCTTAAAACATGAGCAAAATTTGATAGGAGACACTGGGCAGGGCATGCCAAACCAAAAGAGAAAAAAGTAAAGGGAAGATAGAAAACCACAGGTTAGGCCAGACACGGTGGCTCACGCCTGTAACCCCAGCAGTTTGGGAGGCCAAGGTGGGCAGATTGCCTGAGGTTAGGAGTTCGAGGCCAGCCTGGCCAATATGGCTTCTCTACTACAAATGCAAAAATTAGCCGGGCATGGTGATAGGCGCCTGTAATCCCAGCACTTTGGGAGGCTGAGGCAGGAGAATCACTTGAACCCGGGAGGTGGAGGTTACAGTGAGCCAAGATTGCATCATTGCACTCCAGCCTGGGTGACAAGAGTGAGACTTCGTTTCAAAAACAAAAAGAAAGAAAACTACAGGTTAGTAACAAATTGGTAAGAGACAAGAGTTTATGGAATCACTAGTTCTCAATCCTGGCTGA
>NW_012098377.1:689191-703540 GCF_000951045.1 Mandrillus leucophaeus | reverse complement strand
TCTTGTATGCTGTGTAATGGAGGGACCAGGTTCGAACTTGTCATAAAGATCCTTGCCGCTTGGCTTTGACTCTGGACTCTGGTGGTCTTCTTTGGGGAACAGAGGGTCTGGGCATAACAAAATAAATTCCTATATTTGGGATGAAAGGTCATTTAATCAAACACAAACTGCTTTTTGGTAGGTTTTAAATTGTTCCTGTTTGAAGAGCTCACAATGACTTCTACTAGATTGTTTTCTTCCTTTACCCAAATATACTAGGTTAGGGTAGGTGATATATTTATCACGTCACATCAGCCTGTATTTTCTCTTTATGAGACTTGAGAAATTAATATAACCATATTTCATACATTCTCACTCATCCAATATTTATTATATATCAACTATTCCTCAAAACTTGTAAAGTAGAGAGGCTGGTTAAATAAATTATGGTATATCCAGTAGTTAAAAAGAATGAATGAGCTCTATGTTACTGTGCAATCATTCCACAATCATATTGGTAAGTAAAAGGGCAAGGTGAAGAATGATGTATGATGTCTATTTCACATATGTGCTTGTCTATACATAGAATATTTCTGGAAGATTATAAAAGAGACTGATAACTGTGATTGTCCCTAGGGAGAAGGATTGAGTGTCTGGCATCTAAGGGAGACTTTTCACTGCATATCTTTTTGTACTTATTTTTACAGTGTGAATGTACTACTTTTTCAACTAAAAGAACTTAATAATTTGCACTCTAAATAAGGAGAAGGTCACACACAAATCAGATAAGAACAAGCAGCAGGACAACAAAAGAAACAGGATGAGACAATAGGTAATTTATTACCTTATAGACTGAAATAGCTTTAGCTCAAAGGAGTGAAGAAATCACTGTGAAGTGATGTGATCAGGAAAAAACCTTTATTGTATAAGGGGTGCTTGACTTAGACCTTGAAAGATATCAATAAGATGGCCGAGAAGGCGAAGGAATTATGAGGTAAAAAAAGTGGGTAAATGTCCCTGTGGCAAAGCTGTGGGGTAGGCCTGGGAGACAAAAGACCTGGGTGCTAGTCCTTTGACCCTAAAAGCTGTAGGCTTCCAGGCAGGTCACTTTTACAATGCCTACATTCACTGGCTCCCTAAAACAAAATGTAATAGATGGTCCCTTCCAGCTCTCTTGTAACATGGCTATCTCCCAAACTATAATTGGGAGGAAAGATTAGGGTTATATTTTTGGGGTCCCTGAGTGCCAAGCAATGCAATTTAATGGTTTGGTCAGAGGAAGCCTCTGAAAGCTTCTGAAAATAACATGTTCTAGGAAGATTGAATTAATATGTGAGAGCACACAATAAACACTCTGTAAGTTTTGACTAATACTATTAATTTCACATCATTTATAGGGTAGACTAGAGGGGAAGATGTGAGATGTGCAATAACCAGGCAAGCAAGAGATCAACATGGACCAGAGGGTTTGGTCTATGTTGGGTTTTGAGTTTGATCGAATCCCTAGACATTCATTACTTGAATACATTTGCTCCAAGTTCTTGCTTGCTACCATTTTCCAGGGTCCTGTTGATTAGCGTGTAGTGTCAGGGAGCATTTGGAGCCTCAGAAGCATTTTCGCTCAGTCACACTGTCAGGTTTTTTAAGGGTTTATTTTATAGGCTGACTCATTCTAGCACTGAGCTTTCTAGTAGCCAGTGCAGATTTTTACAGATTTAAAATACTGCTTTATTTTATTAAAATGCTTTTCTTTTCTTTTTTTTTTGAGACGGAGTCTCGCTCTGTCGCCCAGGCTGGAGTGCAGTGGCCGGATCTCAGCTCACTGCAAGCTCCGCCTCCCGGGTTTACGCCATTCTCCTGCCTCAGCCTCCCGAGTAGCTGGGACTACAGGCGCCCGCCACCTCGCCCGGCTAGTTTTTTGTATTTTTTAGTGGAGACGGGGTTTCAACATGTTAGCCAGGATGGTCTCGATCTGCTGACCTCGTGATCCGCCCGTCTTGGCCTCCCAAAGTGCTGGGATTACAGGCTTGAGCCACCGATTAAAATGCTTTTCTTAAAAATTACATAAATACTACATATTTTTACTACACAGAAAACTACAAATTTTTAAGTTACCGCTAACCTAGATATCATCAATGTTAATATTTTATTTTAATGGCATCAAAGTATAGATGACACTTTAAATTCCAAGGAAATAGTTTTGAGAAGGTGATTTGCTTTGTGGAAATATGGTCTGACATCTATTTAACTTTTTAATGTGCATTAAAGTAAAAAACGAACTCTCAAAGTAAATTATCACCTCCTCACAGGCAGAGAGGTTCTTTTTGTTTCTTTTCTTTTTTTTTTGAGATGAAGTCTCGCTCTGTCACCCAGGCTGGAGTGCAGTGGCGTAATCTTGGCTCACTGCAACCTCCGCCTCCCAGGTTCCAGCGATTCTCCTGCCTCAGCTTCCCGAGTAGCTGGGACTACAGGCACGCACTGCCATGCCTGGCTAATTTTTGTATTTTTAGTAGAGATGGGGTTTCTCCATGTTGGCCTGGATGCTCCTGATCTCCTGAGCTTGTGATCCATCCACCTCAGCCTCCCAAAGTGCTGGGATTACAGGCGTGAGCCACCACACCCAGCCCAGAGAGGTTATTTTCTGTATCATGCTCTACCTTGCAGCACTTACATGCTGAGTGAAATTAATAGTAAAGTACTTCAAATGATGAAGTAATGACTAACTTCCCCCAAATCACTTTCCAACTCTTCGATCGAGTACTCACAGATCTTCAAAATGTAATTTCAATTAGATTTATCTGGTTGAAACTTTCTGCAACAAGTAGTCCACATTTTTTATCCCATGAATATGCCATACTTAACTTTCTGCTTTTGCCTAATTCTGATTTCCCATTCCTAGAATGTTTTTCCTACTCTTCACTATCTATTAAAATCCTATTCATTCATCCAAACTCCAGTTCAAACTCCAAATGGCCTTTATAGAATTTTCTCTAGTAATTTCAGCCCATGTTAAATGCTCACTCATAAGTATCCAAGCACTGTAAGTGTATAGTACTCACTTTGGTACTTACTCAAATAGTATACTGTATCTTTATTGTACTCATATACTTAAATGAACAATATCAGGGTAAAAAGCACTTTAATCACTGACTAACCTGGCTTTATAGCAAGAGAGAAACAATAAAGGAGTAAGGGAAGAGATTCTTAAGTCAAATAAGGAAAGCACTCCTTTGAAATAGGAAAAGGAGCTTTCCAATACAGGAAACTGAATGCCTTTTGTGGGAAAGAGCAAGTGGTTGGAGAAAAAGGCCATAGGGATAAACAATGAGTGAAAATTATGTTCAAAAAGCAGCAGACAGGAGGCATGTATCTAGGGAGAAGGTCTGAACTTGGGAAAGGTAAGCAAGGTTGAAGGGTGGGGAGAGTAAAGGGAGAGTTCTATAGGTGCTTTAAAGTTTATTTAAATGTTTCTTTCTGGAAAATTAAAGTTTTAAATTAATCCTGGACTCTGAAATTCAATTAAAAAATATAAAATCCTACTGAGTGGTCTTGTCTAACTTTAAATTTACTGAAAAGTAATTACAATCAGAATGACACATATGAGGAATTTATTCACAATATAGGGCCTGTTATACAGAAGGCACACTCAAATGTGGAACAAAGCCAATGAAGTTCACAATTCTGGGGTCCTCAGATATATGTGAATGCCATGACCACTCGCAATTTTGGTTATAACTAATAATAACGTACTTCTTTTTTTAGCAATGGGGTCTCACCCTGTCACCCAGGCTTGAATGCAGTGGTGCAATCATGGCTCACTGCAGCCTTGACCTCCTGGGCTTAAGGGATCCTCCCACTCAGTCTCCCGAGCCGCTGGGACTACAGGTATGCACTACCGTGTCTGGCTAATTTTTTATATCATTTTGTGGAGATGGGGTCTTGTTATGTTGCCCAAGCTGGTCTTGAAGTCCTGGCTTCAAGCAATCCTGCCTTGACCTCCCAAAGTGTTGGAATTACAGGCGTGAGCCACCACACCCAGCCTAAAAATGTACTTCTTACCTTTGTCTTCTCCTTGCTCGCCAATAACCCATACTTCTTTGCCTGAAGTCTGTGCCTTCAAAACATTTGTAATAATATACTGTAATCTCTGTGAATCCAGATTACATCCAATTCCAATCACTCGATTTGCAGGAAATGCACTCAGTTTCCATGTCACATAGGTCATGATTTCCACTAAATATTGCATACAAAGTAAAAAATGTAAAGGTTAAAAAATATATACTTCTAGCCTAGCTCACAAAATATTTATTATTTTAGTAACTATATTAGGTCCTCAATGTACTGCAGCATTATATATATATATATATATATGTACATATATATATAGCTGGGACTATAGGCACGTGCCACCACGCCCAGTTAATTTTTGTATTTTTAGTAGAGACAGCGTTTCACCATGTTGGCCAGGATGGTCTCGATCTCTTGACCTCGTGATCCACTCGCCTTGGCCTCCCAAAGTGCTGGGATTATAGGCGTGAGCCACCGTGCCTGGCCCATAACATATTTTTAATATACATTAGAAACACTAACAAGGTTTCAACAAGATACATTTTACTCTGTGTGTGTGTGTGTGTGTGTGGGTGGGTGTGTGTGTGTGCTTTCTTTGAGACGGAGTATTGCTCTGTCCCGCAGGCTGGAGTGCAGTGGCACGATCTGGGCTCACTGCAACCTCTGCCTCCCAGGTTCAAGGGATTCTCCTACCTCAGTCTCCCTAGTAGCTGGGATTACAGGCGTGCACCACCACACCTGGCTACTTTTTGTATTTTTAGTAGAGACGGGGTTTCACCATGTTGACCACGCTGGTCTCGACCTCCTGACCTCGGGTGATCCACCTGCCTCAGCCTCCCAAAGTGCTGGGATTACAGGCGTGAGCCACTGTGTCTGGCCAAATTTTATTGTTAAATATATAATTGTCAGGGGTAGAAAATAGATAATTCCTAGAACGGTTAAGTGAGGATAAAAACTGGTACAAAAAAACAAAAAATAATTTCTTCTTATTGATTTGAGTTTTCTTTTACATCTATCTTAAACTGAATTTATCTTTTTTTTTGAGACGGAGTCTTGCTCTGTTGCCCAGGCTGGAGTGCAGTGGCACGATCTTGGCTCACTGCAAGCTCCGCCTCCCAGGTTCACGCCATTCTCCTGTCTCAGCCTCCCGAGTAGATGGGACTACAGGTGCCTGCCACCACGCCCGGCTAATTTTTTGTATTTTTAGTAGAGATGGGGTCTCACCATGTTAGCCAGGATGGTCTCAATCTCCTGACCTCGTGATCCACCTGCCTCGGCCTCCCAAAGTGCTGGGATTACAGGTGTGAGCCACTGCGCCCAGCCTAACTGAATTTCTATCTTTAAATTAAAATACTGATTCATATGCCACCTGGATTCAGTGTAGCATTATAAATGAAAACACAACTACTTTTTTCTTACATTCCAAAAGGATGTCAAGAATTAAAGAGATCAATGTCACTCAACAAATTACTACAAAAAAAAAAGTGAAATGCGTACAATACCCCTACGTTGGGAACATTTAAAAAAAATCTGTTCACCAATTTGAGTCCAGTACAAACTAACTCTTTGAAAATATTTCTATTTTTGAGTATGACAATTCCAAAACAACCTGCAAAATACAAAATGTTAAAAACGTACTCTGGCATGCTAACATTTTTGACACTTCAGAATTAACAAAATATGCATATAAGTCATTGCATTTTTCTCTTGGGAGTTTAAACATCTTCTCACTGAGGAAGGTATGGCTTAACACCTAGAACATAATATCATATTTCATTAAAAAATTGTATGCTGGAACCTTCTAGATCATGTTAGTCATAACAATATTATATAGGCAATTTTGCTGAATATTCTAGCCGTCTCTTTATAATTTAAAGGTTTTGTTTGTTTTTTGGTTTTTGTTTTTTGAGGCAGAGTCTCGCTCTGTTGGCCAGCTGGGGTGCAGTGACGCCATCTCAGCCTCACTGCAACCACCACCTCCTGGGTTCAAGCAATTCTCCCGCCTCAGCCTCCCAAGTAGCTGGGATTACAGGCGCCCGCCACCATGCCTGGCTAACTTTTGTATTTTTGGTAGAGACGGGGTTTCACCATGTTGGCCAGGCTGGTCTCGAACTCCTGACCTCAGGTGATCCGCCCACCTCAGATTCCCAAAGTGTTGGGATTACAGGTATGAGTCACTGTGCCTGGCCCTAAAGTTTTATGGTTTTTATCAATAATGGCAATTCTACTGATGTACTTGACTATCAACTTAATTTAAAATAAAGCATTTTACCTGGTTGAGATGCAATGAGCAGGACACTGTGTTGACTATAATGTCCCAGAGCTGGGACAAGGGCTCTGAACATATCCACATTGCTCTGTACCACATCAAGGTAGGACTGAGAACTACCCAAGGAGTTGACTGTGAAGATCACCACCTTGGAATGAGCAGAGGCAGACAAATCTAGTGAATGAAAAGAAACAGTCTGAGCTGAAGATACAAGATTTAATCAAGTTCTAGTTCACAATTAAAAGGTTGTTCTTTTCAACAGAGAATTTTTAGGCATGCCTCCCCACAAATCAACCCCATATCCACAAAAGCATACAAAATGCAGAGGTTTGCCTCCAAATAGAGGGTTAAAAGTAAGTGTTGGCTGGGTGTGGTGGCTCACACCTGTAATCCCAGCACTTTGGCAGGCTGAGACTGGTGGATCACTTGAGGCCAGGAGTTTGAGACCAGCCTGGCTAACATGACGAAACCCCATCTTTACTAAAAATACAAAAATTAGCCAGGCATGGTGGTGTGTGACTGTAGTCTCAGCTACTCAGGAGGCTGAGGCAGAGATTCGGTTGAACCCGGGAGGCGGAGGTTCAGTGAGCTGAGATCTCGCCATTGCACTCCAGAGTCTTACGACAGAGTGAGACTCTGTCTCAATAAAAAAGAGTAAGAGTGTATCCCAATGGGGGAAGATAGCAATAGTAATAAACAAAATAAATTATGGGATCTAAAACCTACAAACAGGAACTGAGTTTTTTATATAAGTTACAATTTTAAGGGAAAATATATATTATGCTATAGGCAAAATGAACCTAAAATCAATTACACCATCGTTTCCTAAACTGTGAGTTTAGGCGCCCTAAAGCTCCTTGAAAGAAACTCGGAGGCCATCAGGGAGGAGTGGAAATAAGTAGGAAGAAGTCTGGTAAGCACAGCTCCAGGCCACTTACTTTGGCCTATCCAAGCAGAGTAGTGCTGCTTTTTAAAAATCTGTTTTACTTATCACGGATTCTACTCTAAAGAGTGGTTTAAAAATCTCTAAATTAAATATCTTGGCTTTTCTTTTTTTTTTTTTTTTTTTTAATAAAGAGACAAGGTCTCACTATATTGCCCAGGCTGGACTCAAACTCCTGGGCTCAAGTAATCCTCCTGCTTCCGCCTCCTGAGAAGCTGAGACTTTACCGCACCTGCCTCATTTGTAAATACTGACTTTTCTTATACTGAAGGTACTTGGGTAACTACTACTTTCAATGGGAACTACAGGTAATCAACTGTTATGACTTAGGAAAAGCTAGTCTATGGAGTTCACTCTGACTCCAGAGCACCTTTGACCCTCCATCACATGTTATGCTGTTACAACTATATTACTCACCATTGCACAGTGTGTTTTACAGTAAGTATATGCCCAAACCGTGGCCAGATCTTACCAACATCAGAAATAAGAGAACCATAATAAAGTAACTAGAATGGCATCAGTCCAGTCAACATTTACAAATGAATATTAGCCTCTCAGGGAGACAGCAGACTCCATTGTTTATATTCTTAATTAAGCCCCTAAGGCAATCTTTCTTCTTTTTTATGAAATGGAGTTTTGCTCTTGTTGCCCCAGGCTGGAGTCCAATGGCATGATCTCGGCTCACCACAACCTCTGCCTCCCAGGTTCAAGAGATTCTCCTGCCTCAGCCTCCCAAGTAGCTGGGATTACAGGTATGTGTCACCATGCCCAGCTGATTTTGTATTTTTAGTAGAGGTGGGGTTTCTCCATGTTGGTGAGTCTGGTCTCGAACTCCTGACCTCAGGTGATCCACCCACCTCAGCCTCCCAAAGTGCTGGGATTACAGGCATGAGCCACCACACCCGGCTAAGGCCATCTTTCTGAACAAGTTTCAGAAGGAAACATTTGTGCAATGTGTCCACTGGAGATGCATTATCTAATTTTACTTCCTATTCTGATACAGTTGTAGTGATGGCAGATCTAAACACTAAGTCCTATATTTTAATTATGGTTCTTCATGAGTCCTCTTAAGTAATTCCAATGTTGTAGGATTCACAGTGGATACCTGGTGATGAGTCAAAACCTCAAAAATTAGAAGACATTAGAGCTGGAAGGGATACACTTAACAATTCCATATGTGTCAAACACTGTTCTAACAGTTCTCCATATATTTATTTGCTTAATCTAATCAACAATACACAATGGAGTATTTTACAGATGAGAAATCTGAGGCACAGAGAAGTTAAATAACCTGCTCAAAGTCATAGAGCTGAAGTGTAGAGCCAGAGGTTAAGCCCATGCAGTCTGACTTCAAAGTGCTACTAAACACTATGCTACATTTAGAAACTTACTACTACACCCTCATAAGGATGAGGAAATTGTTATGTGGAAAGGTTAGGTGGTCTGTCCATATTATGAAATATCAGTGGACAGTTCAATTTATAACTCTACAATCTGGCCACAGGCTATTGTGATTTCTTTTCTTTGCTCCTTTAGCTTCCTCATCTTCAAGGCTGACTTAGGAGTAAACATAGTAGTGGCTGCCTAATGTGACTGCTTTTCTTTTTTTGTTTTGTTTTGTTTTTTGTTTTATTTTTTTGAGACAGGGTCTCACTCTGTTGCCCAGGCTGGCATATAGTGGTGTACAATCCCGGCTCACTGCAACCTCTGCCTCCCGGTTTCAAGCGATTCTCCTGCCTCAGCCTCCCTAGTAGCTGGGATCACAGGTGCCCGCCACTGCGCCCGGCTAATTTTTGTATTTTTAATAAAGACAGAGTTCCACCATGTTGGCCAGGCTGGTCTCGAACTCCTCACCTCAGGTGATCTGCCTGCCTTGGCCTCCCAAAGTGCTGGAATTGCAGGCATGAGCCACTGTACCCGGCCCCTAATATGATTTCAAAAGTACAAGAAAGGTTTCCTACTCCAAAAGATTTTCCCATCAAGCTCTCAGGCCTTTAAATCAATTCCTTTATTTTTTATTTATTTACTTTGTTTTGTTTTTGTTTTTTTGAGAGGGAGTCTCGCTCTGTCTCCCAGACTGGAGTGCAGTGGCCCGATCTTGGCTCACTGCAAGCTCCGCCTCCTGGGTTCAGGCCATTCTGCCTCAGTCTCCTGAGTAGCTGGGACTACAAGTGCCCACCACCACACAGGGCTAAATTTATGTTTTTATTTTTAGTAGAGACGGGGTTTCATCGTGTTAGCCAGGATGGTCTCGATCTCCTGACCTCATGATCCACCCGCCTTGGCCTCCCAAAGTGCTGGGATTACAGGTGTGAGCCACCGTGCCTGGCCTTAATTTTTTTTTTTTTTTGAGATGGAGTTTCACTCTTGTCACCCAGGCTGGAGTACAATGGTGCCATCTTGGCTCACTGCAATCTCTGCCCAGGTTCAAGTGATTCTCCTGCCTCAGCCTCCCGAGTAGCTGGGATTACAGGTGTCCATCACCATGCCCAGCTAATTTTTGGATTTTTAGTAGAGGCAGGGTCTCACCATGTTGGCCAGGCTGGTCTCGAACTCCTGACCTCAGGTGATCCAACTGCCTCGGCCTCCCAAAGTCCTGGAATTACAGGCGTGAGCCACTGTGCCTGGCCTCCTTTGAGTTTAAAAGCCAGTATTTCTTTCAAAGTTTTCTTTTAGACATGGGGTCTTGCTATGTTGCCCAGGCTGGATTCAAATCCCTGGGCTCAAACAATCCTTCAGCCTCAGCCTGCCAAGTAGGAGGTACTATATAGGTGTATGCCACAGCACCCAGCTCAGTATTTCTTTAAATTCTCCTACATAAACTTGTGATGCAGGCTGAACTGGTCTATATTCATTCCCTAGAAAATTTACCTAATTTTCCTGATACTGGCTTTTGCTCAAATTCTCATTGCACTTACCACATGTTTGACAAACATCTGCTTAACTGTCTACATCAAACATATTATGAGCTCTAGGGGAGCAGGGGTTATTTGTTTCTTACTCATCTTTCCACCTCCAAGATCTAGTCGCATAGCAATTAGAACATTTTCCCCAACTTTCTGCCAGTCCAAATCTCCCCAATCCCAAAAGAACCAGCAACTATCTCAATCCTAATCAGCTGAAAGCAATCTCTGTCTCTACCCAACTTCGAGTCCTCCCTGTCTGGACCACTCTCTTGGCATTAATCACATAGTGTCTCCTCACTCTCTTGTCATGAATGACTGTTTACATATTGCATGTGTTTTTTTATCTGAACTTTAAGCTGCTTCTGACCAAGTAGAGTCTTCCATTTCTATCAATCCCTTGCAGCAGTTCTTAAATGCTAGGCTAGGTGCCTAAGCATAACCTGGGAAGCTTAATAAAAATGCAGATTAGCCCATGTTCTGAAGATTTTACTTAAATATATAAGGGGAAATAGCTTCCAGGAATGCAAACCCCCAGATGATTCTGATGCACAGCCAAGTTTGGTTAGCACTGCTCCACAGACAACTAAGTTCCTTGTACCTAGCACTCAAAATCTTTGTCTGACTCTTCAAGTCTTCCCTTACAAGTTGATGATTTAATAAGGGAAGAAGATTATAAAGAGAATTAGAAAGAACTTTAAGCATGATTATACAAAGCTATAAATTACAAGGTTAAGGATCAGGATAGGACAGGCGCGGTGGCTCATGCCTGTAATCCCAGCACTTTGGGAGGCCGAGGTGGGTGGATCATGAGGTCAGGAGTTTGAGATAAGCCTGGCCAACATGGTGAAACCCCGTCTCTACTAAAAATACAAAAAAATTAGCAGGGCATGGTGGCACACGCCTGTAATCTCAGTTACTCAGGAGGCTGAAGCTAGAGAATCGCTTGAACCTGGGAGGCGGAGGTTGTAGTAAGCTGAGATGGCGCCACTGCACCCCAGCCTGGGTGACCAAGTGAGACTCCGTCACAAAAAAAAAAAAAAAAAAAGCATCAGGATAAAAATTCATTTGACAATAATGAATTCAACAAACCCCTACTAAGGTCCTGTTATGTCCCAGGTAATATGTTAGGCCCTAAGAAAACAAAAGTGAACATGATATTGTCCCTACTCTGTATATCACACAACGTAGTACAAGGGTTAGTAAGGAGAGCTTCAAAATGAGACTGCCTGGTTCAAATATGAGCTGTCTCACTTAGACTTAGCATAATGGTAAAGTTTCTTCCCATGCCAAGAACTCGGTCAGCATCTGTGTTATAAGGACACAAGCCTCTCACCTCTTTCCCATTTCTATAGGTAGCCCAGAAAAAACTATATCCTTCCTGCTAAGCCAAGGTCTACAACCTAAACCAAAGGCTGGTCACAGTTATACTAAGGGATGATCAAATCAAGTATGTCAAAACACCCAGTAAATAATATTTCATGCTTTAATACACTACTGTTCTCAGATGAGGCTAACGTTATGATGAATGAAATATGAACTCATTTTAAAACAGTGCTGATTATTTAAAATACTGAAAGACCAGGTAACTGTATCAAATAATGATGTGTAAATACTGTGGAGAGCTACTGAAATATTCTAGCTACTCTATCAGTCTGAATATACTGAAGACACTACACATATTTTCATTTATCTGGTATATCATTAAACCATTCTCACAGTACTAAAAATTATTGAACATACTCTTTTCAAATTATTTTTTAATATGACCTAAAATTTTAGAAATTTGTGTTCTCTCATACTAATGATAATGACCATTAGTCTAGAAAACTGTGCTAAGATGATAGCTATTAAAAATCTTCCTGAAGGCTGGGTGTGGTGGCTCACGCCTATAATCCCAGCATTTTGGGAGGCCAAGGTAGGTGGATCACTTGAGGCCAGGAGTTTGAGACCAGCCTGGACAACATGGTGAAACCCCATCTGTACTAAAAATACAAAAATTAGCCAGGCGTGGTGGTGTGCACCTGTAATCCCAGCTACTCAGGAGGCCGAGGCAGGAGAATCACTTGAACCCAGGAGGCGGAGGTGGCAGTGAGCTGAGATTGCACCACTGCACTCCAGCCTGAGCAACAGAGCAAGACTGTCTCAAAAAATAAAAATAAAAATAAAAAAATTAGGCCGGGTGTGGTGGCTCACGCCTGTAATCACAGCACTTTGGGAGGCTGAGGTGGGCGGATCACCTGAGGTCGGGAGTTCAAGACTAGCCTGACCCACATGGTGAAACCCCGTCTCTACTAAAAATGCAAAATTAGCCAGGCATGGTGGTGCATGCCTGTAATCCCAGCTACTCGGGAGGCTGAGGCAGCAGAATCGCTTGAACCTGGGAGGCGGAGGTTGCAGTGAGCCGAGATCACGCCATTGTACTCCAGTCTGGCGACAGAGTGAGACTCTGTCTCAGAAAAAGAAAAAAAAGGTTGGTCAGGCATGGTGGGGCATACGTATAGTCCCAGCTACTCAGGAGGCTGAAGCAGGAAAATCCCTTGAACCCGGGAGGTGGAGGTTGCAGCAAGCTATCATCTTGCCACTGCATTCCAGCTTGGACAACAGAGTGAGCCTCCATCTCAAAAAAAAAAAAAAAAAAAAAAATCCTATGTTCTTTTGGAGGGGAAAATCCCAATGAATGAATTCATAGTAACTTTGGGCATTATGTTTCAGTCAATGAATAGACTGAAATGGTGAAATGTGTAGATTTTTAAAGTGTTAAACAGGGATACTCATATTTAAACAATGTAGGAAATCACTGCTCAGTTCAGGCGCATGGTTTAATCATTACTGCTGCAGTGAGCTGGGTTTTGGAGTTCTATAAAGAATGCTGAGGCCGGGCGCAGTAGCTCACGGCTGTAATCCCAACACTTTGGGAGGCTGAGGCGGGCGCATCACCTGAGGTCAGCAGTGAGCCAAGATTGCGCCAGTGCACTCCGCCTGGGTGACAGAGCAAGACTCTGTCTCAAAAAAAAAAAAAAAGAATGCTGAGACTATCAAAGATTTACTATATGTAGTAAACTAAGGCCATGAACTTGATATGTTATGCCTATCTTTAGAAAGGGTTGTCTACAAAATAAATGGTAGGTCTATTGATAAAATTTCACAGTAAGAGAAAAAAAATGATACAATACAAATTGCAGACATCAACACTAGGAGCATAAAGAATAATGAGTGATCTGGCAAAAGGGTTACTCTTGAAGGTTTCCTAGGGAGAAGGTGACTCAGGCTATAAGGAACTAAGAAGAGCAAGTAAGACAGGCAAGTTGAGGCTAATGAGAGACTTATTTACCTGGATTAAGCGAAAGGGAGGAAAGCTGATGATGAAATCAATGATTCTCAAATTCAACACAGTGAACTTCAAACTTCTTCTTAAGAGGCAGGATCTCACTATGCTGCCTAGGCTGGTTTTGAACTAATGGGCTTAAATGATCCTCCAGCCCCAGCCTCTGGAGTAGCTGAGAGTAGAGGCACACATCACAGTGCCCAGCTCATGAACTGTGTTACGAGAGATGTTTTATATCATAACCCGATACACAAGATATGTGTAGGGATATATGTAAACGCCACAAAAACACTGCAAAAAACACCTTTACCATACATGCTGACATTTTTTCTATCAGTTCATTTTTTATAAAATGCTGCTCATAATCCATCCACTATCCTAATTTCACAATCTACTATTGTATCACTACTCACAATTTGAAAAATATTGCTTTTAATGAATATAAAAACTACTTGAGAAACCTGTCTAACATGTAGATTCCCAGGTTTGACCTCTAGAAATTCAAGATCTGTAGGCTTGGGGAAGAAGCTAGAGATCTATAATTTTAACAAGCACCTCAGGTGATTCTAATACAAGTGATCAAGCCAACGGCACGGTGGCTCATACCTGTAATCCCAGCACTTTGGGAGGCCTGAGGCAGGTGGATCACCTGAGGTCAGGAGTTCGAGACAACATGGCGAAATCCCATCTCTACTGAAATACAAAAATTAGCTGGGTGTGGTGGTGCACACCTGTAATCCAAGCTACTTGGGAAGCTGAAGCAGGAGAATCACTTGAACCCAGGAGGTGGAGGTTGCAGTGAGTTGAGATTGTGCCATTGCACTCCAGCCTGGGTGACAAGAGTGAAACTCCGTCTCAA
>NW_012098377.1:682606-688171 GCF_000951045.1 Mandrillus leucophaeus | reverse complement strand
AGACGGAGGTTGCAGTGAGCTGAGAAAGCGCCATTGCACTCCAGCCTGGGTGACAGAGCGAGGCTTCGTCTCAAAAAAAAAAATTAGCCAGGCATGGTGGAGTGCTCCTGTAATCATAGTTACTTGGGAAGCTGAGGCAGGAGAATAGCCTGAACCCAGGAAGCGAAGGTTGCAGTGGGCCGAGATTGTGCCACTGCACTCCAGGCTGTGCATCAGAGCAAGACTCTGCCTCAGGAAAAAAAAAAAAAAGAAAATACAGTCATTCATATGATGGAATATTATGTATGAACCTTTTCAAAGAAATAGAGTTACTTAGAGCTATATTATATGTACTGTTAATAAAGATCTTCAAAAATGTAGAATTAATTCCTTAATAACTTAAAGATCAAATTACCATATAATCCAGCAATTTTATTTTGGATATATATCCAAAAGAACCAAAAAGAGGCATTAAAAAAACTGGTACATGAATGTTCACAGTAGCACTAGTTACAATAGTAAAAAAGTGCAACCTGATATCCATTAACCGATAAATGGTTAAATAAAATGTGGTATATCCATACCAAGAAACATTAGCCACAAAAATGAATGATGCACCGACACATGCCACAATATGTATGTACCTTGAAAACATTATGCGAAGTGACACAAAAGTCACATACCATCTGATTCCATTTATATAAAATAGCTAGTAGAGGAAAATCCACAGAACAGACAGATTAGAAGTTGCCAGAACCTGGGAGAAAGGAAAATGGAGAGTAATTGCTCAATGTATACAGAGCTTCTTTTTGGGGTGGTGAAAATGCTGGAAATTAGTGGTGATAGTTGCACAACATTGTGAATAAGTACCTAAAGTCACCAATGGTAAATTTTATGTTATATGTATTTGAGCACAATAAAAAGATAAAAAGATTTAAACATATATACTGTTATATGTAAAAAACAAGTGCAAAATCAATTCCCTCAGTCTGACTCCTGAAGCAACTACTCTCTATAGTTTCTTTTCTTTTTTTTTTTGAGACAGAGTTTCACTCTTGTTGCCCAGGCTGGAGTGCAGTGGCACAATCTCAGCTCACTGCAATCTCCGCTTACCGGGTTCAAGTGATCTTCCTGCCTCAGCCTCCTGAGTAGCTGGGATTACAAGTACCCACCAACACGCCTGGCTAATTTTCTGTAGTTTTAGTAGAGATGGCGTTCCACCATGTTGGCCAGGCTGGTCCTGAACTCCTGACCTCAGGTGATCCACTCGCCTCAGCCTCTCAAAGTGCTGGGATTACAGGCATGGGCCACCGCGCCCAACATCTTAACAGTTTCTTAGTATTTCTCTAGATTGTCTGTATATACACAAGCATAACTGTATATGTATGTATGTATGTATCTGTATGTAAATTTTCATGCTCATATGTATATATGTATATCCCTCCCCAAAATGTTATAGTAGTTATTTAAAAAGACATCAGATGATCAGTCAGCTGCAATCATCTATGTGTGTTACGATGGGGCATTACTAAAATTTCCAAATGAGCTTTAATTCCCCAAATTATTAATGTACTTCTCCATATCACAGAATATATTCATGAGAAGTCAGTTAACATTACATTTAAAATTACTTCATCTAAGGATGGGCACAGTGGCTCATGCCTGTAATCCCAGCATTTTGGGAGGCCGAGGAGGGAGGATGGCTTGAACCCAGGAGTTCAAGACCAGCCTTGGCAACAAAGGGGGACCCTGCCTCTACAAAAAATTAACAAATTAGGGCCGGGCAGTGGCTCACACCTGTAATCCCAGCACTTTGGGAGGCTGAGTGGAGAGATCATGAGGTCAGGAGATCAAGACCATCCTGGCTAACACGGTGAAACCCTGTCTCTACTGAAAACACAAAAAATTAGCCAGGCGTGGTGGCGGGCACCTGTAGTCCCAGATACTCGGGAGGCTGAGGCAGGAGAATAACTTGAAGCCAGGAGGCAGAGGTTGCAGTGAGCCGAGATTATGCCACTGCACTCCAGCCTGGGCAAAAGTGTAAAACTCTGTCTCAAAAAAAAAAAAAAAAAAATTTGGTGTGGCACGTGCCTGTGGTCCCAGCTACTTGGGAGGCTGAGATGGGAGAATCACTTGACCCTGGTAGGTCAAGGCTTCGGTGAGCCATGATTCTGCCACTGCCCTCCATCCTGGGCAACAGAGTGAGACACTGTCTAAAAAAAAATAAACAAATAAATAAAATTACTTCATCTAATAGTAATTAAATTAAATGCTATCAGAAATATACAACCAAGCTGGGTATGGTGACATGCACCTGTAGTCCCAGATACTTTTGAGGCTGAGATAGAAGTACTGCTTAAGGCTAGGAGTTTAACACCGCCCAGGGCAAGAGAGCAAGACCCTGTCTCTGCAAAAATGAAAATAAATTAGCCAGGCATGGTGGCACATGCCTGTAGTCCAAGCTACTTAGGAGGCTGAGGTGGGAGGATCGCTTGAACCCAGGAGTTTGAGGTTATAATGAGCTATGATGGCACCACTGCACTCCAGCTTGGACCACAGAGCAAGATCTTGTCTCTTTAAAAAAAAAAAAAAAGAAAAGAAAAGTACAACCACAATTAATAAGGGGAACAAGAATGAAAGTTACCCCAAGATGATATACACTCATTCAACATTCAACAGATAACTATTGACTCCTTACTTGGTGGCAAGCACCATATACTACACATCTATTCCAAGGATTCTAGTCTTTCAATTATCTGAAGCAATAACTATTGATGGTTAATGAGATACACAGGAAGGAACAATTTCTTCAGGTCCTACGTGGTCTCACAACCTCTAGAGTCCATATACTAAAGAGTCTCCTAAAGTGATTTAGAAGAGTTAGGAAGTCCCTTAAGAACTTTAGTACCTGAAAATCACAGGTACAAGAGAATATCCAGTTCCCCAAAGAACTTCTACATGAGACCTATAAAAAAGATCCTTAAAGCAACTATGGTACTCTTTCCCGAGAAGGAAAATGAACTCATTGTATCCTACAGGCAGCCAAAGGCTTACTAAAACTTCTACACCTAACTTTTACAACTGATAGGTATAATTTCAACTTTTCTGACTACATTCCTTAGTTTATTAAGGCTTGTGATACTGTATGTCTTTATATATTATTTGGAAAATATTGTCAAGGAATAAAGGGGACCTAAGGAAAGGCAAAGGGAAGCCAAATAACTATAGCATGTTATAATCTGACCTTACCCATAACTAGGTAGAAAGGCTTTGGGAAATGTTTATTCTAGTTCAGTGGCCTTTTTTCTTTTTTTTTTGGATCATGCATCCTTGGTAAAATATTTTCAACCCCACATCCCCAAATATGGTATTTACCTACATAAATATGTCTATACTAATATGTTATGTACATTGTAAAATACATGCAAATTTTTAAATTAAAAAACGAGATAGGGCAGGGTGCAGTGGCTCATGACTGTAATCCTAGTACTCTGGGAGGCTGAGGCGGGCAGATCACTTGACTCCAGGAGTTCAAAACCAGTCTGGGCAATAAGGCAAATCCCGTTTCTACTACAAATACAAAAATTAGCCAGGCATGGTAGTGCATGCCTGTAGTTCCAGCTATTTGGGAGGCAGAGGTGAAAGGATAGCTTGAGCTGGGGAAGTGGAGGTTCCAGAGAGCTGAATCATGCCACTGCACTCACACCTGGGTGACAGAGTGAAACCCCGACTCAAAAAAAAAGAGAGAGATAGAAAATTTAGTATTTCAAATGTTATTGATGTAGAAAATCTTTTTATTATTAAAATTTATTTTAACAATGTATTTTTAGTGCAATGAATGTAAACTGAAATTTTTTCTTTCTTTTTTTTTCTTTTCTTTCCTTTTTTTTTTTTCAGAGACAGGGTCTCGATATGTTGCCCAGGCTGGAGTATGGTGGCTATTCACAATCACAATCCTAGTGCACTGCAGCCTTGAACACCTGGGCTGAAGTAATCCTTCTGCCTCAGCCTCCCACATAGCTGGGACTACAGTCATGAGCCACCACACCCAGCTAAAACTTTTTTTCTTATTCTTGGTTTAGAACTTTGCTAGATACCAAGAGGTAGGTATTATTTCTACTTTATAGATGAGAAAACTGAAGTTTGCGAGATTATATAATCTGACAAATGTCAGCACTATCATTGCAGAGCAGGGATGGAAACTTCTATCTGTGGAACTCTAAAGCCAATGCTCTTAACCAATATATTCTAAAAAAAAAAGAGGCAATCAGAGATAAATTTATTTTGAGGTATAAGTCAAAAACAAAGAATAACTCCTTCTGACCAATCTGAATAAATCTGAATTATTTGCTCATTTGATTCCTATTAATATAATCAGTTAAAATCCCTGAATGACTTTGGGTAAGTCATTTAACTTATTTCAATCTTAGTTTCCCAATATGTAAAATGAGAGACTTGGACAAGGTGATCTTTAAGGTGCTTTTCAGCATTAACATTCTAGGAGTCAAAAATGAAGAGCTAATAAGGCAAACATCTTTAAGCAGAATAAACAGACCTTTGCTGATCTCCACATTAGGAAGGTTGAAGATTTCAAGGTCCATCGTGGCTCCTTTAGTCCCTTCTGAGAGGTCTAAAAGGACCAGCCTGTCTGCAATGCCCTGTACAGTAAGAGAAAGAACATTACACTGAACATGGCCAGAGACTCAATTTAAATTCATTCAACAATGAGGACCAAAGGACAATAAACAGGCCTCCTACACTGTCTTTTAGTGTTAAGAAGAATAAGTAACACAGTAGCAGTAAAAGTGACATGCAAGCAAGAAATTATTAACTGTGGCCAGGCTTGATGGCCTGTAATCCTAGCACTTTGGGAGGCCAAGGCGGGTGGATCACCTGAGGTCAGGAGTTCAAGACCAGCCTGGCCAACATGGCGAAACCCCGTCTCTACTAAAAATACAAAAACCAGCCGAGCATGGTGGCACATGCTTATAATCCCAGCTACTCAGGAGGCTGAGGCAGGAGAACTGCTTGAACCCAGGACGAAGAGATTGCAGTGAGCCAAGATCGTGTCACTGCACTCCAGCCTGGGCGACAGAGCGAGACTCTATCTCAAAAAAAAAAAAAAAAAAAAAAAAAAAAAATTACGAACTTCAATAAGTAATCCTGTAGGCTTGACTACTAAAAGTTCTAACAGGGCTTAACTCACCAGTCACAGATTGCAGGTTTCTTTTGAGACGGAGTTTCACTCGTCGCCCAGGCTGGAGTGCAATGGTATGATCTCGGCTCACTGCAATCTCTGCCTCCTAGGTTCAAGTGATTTTCCTGCCTCAGCCTCCCAAGTAGATGGGATTACAGGCATGTACCACCATGCCCAGCTAATTTTGTATTTTTAGTAGAAACGGGGTATCACCATATTGACCAGGCTGGTCATGAACTCCTGACCTCAGGTGATGCCCTTGCCTTGGTCTCCCAAAGTGCTGGAAGTACAGGTGTGAGCCACTGCGCCCGACTCTGCAGGTTTTCTTTTCTTTTTTCTTTTTTTTTTTTTTGTTTTTTTTTTTTTTTCAGAGACAGGGTCTCGATATG
>NW_012098377.1:666137-680605 GCF_000951045.1 Mandrillus leucophaeus | reverse complement strand
TTTTTGTATTTTTAGTAGAGATGGGGTTTCACCATGTTAGCCAGGATGGTCTCGATCTCCTGACCTCGTGATCTGCCCGCCTTGGCCTCCCAAAGTGCTGGCATTACAGGCGTGAGCCACCATGCCTGGCCAGCTTTTTCTTAAAAAAAAAAAAAAAGTATAATAGCTATAAAATCTAAAATCAAATCCTATTATCATGCAGTACTCTCCCCAGAGATCTCATGGAAAATACTCCACATGTCTCTAAATAGGATGGCACAGTGGGCAGACTGTAAATAACAGCATAGAAATTCCTAAAAATCAGTTTACCTTTATGGAAGGTCTTTCTCCAAAGTACTAGGAGACTTGAGGATATCTCCTATTTTAGGATTCATGGGCAAAAGTACCCAAAGATCTACCAGACTATCAGGCAGAAAGTATGATGGTTAAGAAAACAACCCTGGCTGGGCATGGTGGTTCACACCTGTAATCCCAGCACTTTGGAAGGACAGATGGGCATAGGTTTGAGCCCAGGAGTTTCAGACCAGCCTGGGCAGCATGGCAAAACCCCATCTCCACACACACAAACACACACACACAAAGAAAGAAAATAACCCTGCTACACTATGGATTAGCTATGCGACACCAGGACAGTCACTGAATTCGGCCTTACTTTATGTGGTTATAAGGATTAATTATGTGACACAGGGCTTACATATAGTAATCCCCTCTAAAACATAGTTATTAATTTTATGCTAACTATACCCATAAAGAAAATGCAAAGAAAACTATGAGTTACTATTTTCATTTATAAGGCACAAAAAAATCCAAAAGTTTAGCAGAAGTTGTGGGAAAGTAAGTATTCTTACATATTATGGGTATGGCAATAAACTGGTATAATTAATAAAAGATAATTGACAATTTTCTATCAAAAATTTAAAACATTAACTCCTTTAATCCATCGATTCATTTATAGAAATCATCCTACAAATTTATCAGTACATGCGTAAAAGAATACAATATTAAGGATATTCACAAGACTAGGAACAACAAAATGTTCATCAGTAACAACAATGAGACAATATAATATAGTGGTTTATAGCAGAGATTGAAAAAGCTTTAATATATCACCATGTAATCAATCAGTGAAGCATATATTATCACCAGGGATTTTATTAAAATGCAGATTTTGGCCAGGCATGGTGGCTTAGCCCTGGAATCTGAGCACTTTGGGAAGCCAAGGCAGGTGGATTGCCTGAGCTCAGGAGTTCGAGAGCTCCCTAGCCAACATGGTGAAACCCTGTCTCTAATACAAAAATTAGCCGGGCGTGGTGGTACGTGCTTGTAGTCCCAACTACTCGGGAGGCTGAGGCAGGAGAATCTCTTGAACCCGGGAGGTGGAGGTTACAGTGAGTGGAGATCATGCCACTGCACTCCAGCCGGGGACAGAGTGGGACTCCATCTCAATAAAAAAAAAAATAAAAAAAATAAAAAAAATGCAGATTTTGTTTCAGTAGGTCTGGGAAGGGGCCTGGATTATGCATTGCTAGCAAGAACTCAGGTGGTACCAATGCTGCTAGTTTGAAAGCCACACTTTGAGTAGTAAGACTCTATAATACAGGCTCTGATAAACAGATTACTTGGTCTTTAAGTTCTTGCTTCATCATTTATTAACAGTGTGATTTGGAGCAACTTGGGTAACCTCCCTATGCCTTTGTTTCTTCATTTGTAAAACGGCAGTAATAACAGTACCTAAACAAAGGGTTGTTATAAAAATGAGTCAAGTGGGCCAGGCATGGTGGCTCATGCCTGTAATCCCAGCACTTTGGGAGGCCGAGGCGAGTCTGGATCACCTGAGGTCAGGAGTTCCAGACCAGCCTAGCCAACACAGTGAAATCCCATCTCTACTAAAAGTACAAAAATTAACCGGGCATGGTGGCACATACCTGTAATCCCAGCTACTTGGGAGGCTGAGGTGGGAGAATCGCTTGAACCCAGGAGGCAGAGGTTGTGGTGAGTCAAGATCACACCACTAGCCGGGCACAGTGGCTCACGCTTGTAATCCCAGCACTTTGGGAGGCTGAGGCAGGTAGATTCCCTGAGGTCAGGAGCTCAAGACCAGCCTGGCCAACATGGTGAAACCCCGTCTCTACTAAAAATACAAAAATTAGCCAGGTGTGGTAATGGGCGCCTGTAATCCCAGGGTAAGGCAAGAGAATCACTCGAACCCAGGAGGCTGAGGTTGCAGTGAGCTGAGATCGTGCCACTTCAATCCAGCGTAGGCAACAGGGAGAGACTTCGTCTCAAAAAAAAAAAAAAAAAAAAAAGATTGCACCACTGCACTCCAGCCTGGGTAACAGAGAGAAACTCCATCTCAAGAAAAAACAAAAAGAGTCAAATGTTTAGACAAGTGCCTGTTACCTAATAAGCATTCTGTAAAGGTTAGTTACTGCTGCTACCACCACTTTTGTTGCCAATATTATGAGTGCTATCACTGTTGCAGTCATAATAGTGGCTTATGCATATTGTACTTTATATCAAAATATTGATGTTTAAAAAGAAAAACAGAATTTTTTTTTTGAGACAGGGTCTCACTGTATTGCCCAGGCCAAAGTGCAGCAGCACAATCACAGTTCACTGCAGCCTCAACCTCCCAGGCTCAAGTAATCCTCAGCCACCCAAGTTGCTGGGACTACCAGTGTGCACCACCACACCTGGCTAATTTTTAATTTTTGTAGGCCGGGTGCAGTGGCTCACACCTGTAATCCCAGCACTTTGGGAGGCTGAGGCAGGCAGATCACCTGAGGTCAAGAGTTCAAGACCAGCCTGCCCAACATAGTGAAACCCCCTCTCTACTAAAAATGCAAAAATTAGCTGGGTATAGTGGCACGTGCCTGTAATCCCAGTTACTCAGGAGGCTGAGGTAGAAGCATCGCTTGAACCCGGGATATGGAGGTTGCAGTGAGCTGAGATCATGCTACTGTACTCCAGCCTGGAAGACAGAGTGAGACTCCATCTCCAAAAAAAAAAAAAAATTTATAGAAATGGGGATCTCGCTGTGTTGCCCAGGCTGGTCTCAAACTCCTGGGCTCAAGTGATTCTCCTGCTATGGCCTCCCAAAGTGCTGGGAGTATAGGTGTAAGCCACCGGGCCCAGCCCAAAAATGGCAAATTTTCCACCCAGACAGTTCACAGACAAATAATGACAGTGAGATTCTTCTAACAGTTTAAAAACATGGCCAGAAGCAATGACTCAGGCCTGTAATCCCAGCACTTTGGGAGGCCAAGGCAGGAAGATAGTCTAAACCAGGGGTTCAAGACCAATCTAGACAACACAGGGAGACCTATCTCTACAAAAAAATTAAAAATTACCTAGGTGTAGTGGCACACCCCTGTGGTCCCAGCTACTCAGGAAGCTGAGGTGGAAGATCTCTTAAGCCCAGGAGATAGAAACTACAGTGAGCCATGATCACACCAGTGCACTCCAACCTGGGCAACAGAAAGAAACCTGGTCTCAAAAACAAAAACGAAAAACCATGATTTTCTACAAATAATTACAAATAAATAAAACTTAGTACTGTTAGGGATGTAAAAAATCGGTTGATGTGCATGTTATTAGCAGCATAAATTAGCTCTGCCTTTCCAAAGAGCGATCTGGCACTATGTCATAAGTGCTATAAAAACCATTCATGCCCTCTGACTCACTAGTACTATTTTTTAAAATTATGTACAACCAGGCTGGGTGCAGTGGGGCATGCTTGTACTCCCAGCACTTTGGGAGGCTGAGGCAAGAGGATTGCTTGAGCCCAGAAATTCAAGACCAGCCTGGGAAACATGGCAAAACCCTGTCTCTACAAAAAATACAAGAATTAGTGGGGATGGTGGCTGGCGCCTATAGGCCCAGCTATTTGGAAGGCTGAGGTGGGAGGATGGCTTGAGCTGGGGAGGCGGAAGGTGCAGTAAGCTGAGATTGCACCACTGCATTCCAGCCTGTGCGACAGAACATGACCCTGTCTAAATAAAAAAATAAATAAATAAAATAAAATAAAATAAAATAATGTATGACCAAATAAAAATGCAGATGAAAAAATAAGCAACTTGAAATATTTATAGAAGCATTTATTTAGGGACAAAAGACTGAATACAACTCAAATTCTAATTAAGAGGTAATAGCAGGCCGGGTGTGGTGGCTCAAGCCTGTAATCCCAGCACTTTGGGAGGCCGAGACGGGTGGATCACGAGGTCAGGAGATCGAGACCATCCTGGCTAACGCGGTGAAATCCCGTCTCTACTAAAAAATACAAAAAACTAGCCGGGCGAGGTGGCGGGCGCCTGTAGTCCCAGCTACTCGGGAGGCTGAGGCAGGAGAATGGCATAAACCCGGGAGGCGGAGCTTGCAGTGAGCTGAGATCCGGTCACTGCACTCCAGCCTGGGCGACAGAGCAAGACTCCGTCTCAAAAAAAAAAAAAAAAAAAAGAGGTAATAGCAGGCCAGGTACGGTGGCTCACACTTGTAATCCCAGCACTTTGGGAGGCCAGGGCAGGTGGATCACTTGAGGTCAGGAGTTCGAGATCAGACTGGCCAACGTGGCAAAACGCCATCTCTGCTAAAAATACAAAAATTATCTGGGCGTCGTGGCGCATGCCTGTAGTCCCAGCTACTCCGGAGGCTGAGGCAGGAGAATCGCTTGAACCCAGGAGGTAGAGGCTGTGGTGAGCCAAGATCGTACCACTACACTCCAACCTGGGCAACAGAGCAAGACTCCACCTCAAAAAAAAAAAAAAAAAGGGGGTAATAGTGTATTATAGCGTATTCAAATGGAGGGTGAAAAAAATAAAACTATAGTATGCCAAAAGTTGGCATATTTAATTCTGAGCAGCCAGCTTTTAAGATATTCTAACTCCATGGATATAATTTATTTGCTCAAGTAGAACCCACCTCCAAGACATATGTGAGTCTTAAATGGAAAGGGAAGAATTTAGATGGCAAAACAATCCAATATATACAGAAAAGAAAAACTAATGCCAGCCACCAAATAAATATATAGAGGGACAGCTATTCTATTCAGGGCTACATCTCTCAAATGACAAAAAACATGCTGTTATCATGATACTGGGCTCTGGAGGGAGGCAGGCAGGTCTTTTGAACCTCTCTGGAAAGGAATTTAAGCCTTTCTGCAAACAATTTATGCAGAGACTAGTGAAAAGGACTGATGAAAAAATAAACCCTAAACTAGTATAACATATCAACTCAGAAACTATGATCCTAAAAGAAAGTAATTATATAAGAAAAGGCAATCTTTTTTTTTAAAAAAAGCTAATTTTAGGAAGAGCTGAAATTATTATATTAAATAAGAGTTTAATTAAAATGGCATGATTCAGAAAATACAAAAGAATTTGTGACTAAGTCATATGAATGTCAAGTTGAGGTTTCCCTTGGATGAGGATAAGCCATTGTTCAAATCACTTTTTCTAAGCCTAACTACTAATTAAGAGGCAACATCACTTATGAAAGCTTTCAGCTATTTTTTTTTGTCAACTTACTAAATATATTTTAAGCCAAAATAAGGTTTTCCCACATGACAAAATGAAGGCATTTTTTGGTGTGTAAAACATAACCTGCCTAGAAGTGTGGCACTATGATAGATGTCTTTATAAGCACTATGTTTACATACCTTTGCTGAAATTGCTAATGTGCAGGCAATACCCAGCTCTCCACCTCCAACCACAGTAACTTTATTGACTGTTTTATTCTCATGATTTGCCCAGCTCTTTGAATTTATACCTGAAACACCTAGAAAGAAAAGTGAATTATCCTGAGAATTCAAAAATATCAACATTTTTTTTAGGATCTTTTAAAAAAATATATAGCAGGCTTCATAGCTTAGAGAGAAAATATGGTGCTACTCCATAATGGGCAAAAAATACTACTGAACAAATGAATGCAAGGAAGACAGACGTCTCCTATTAAATATTCGACTAAATAGAAATTATCCTTCTAAAGAGAACGTATCTTTGTAAACACTTTTAAAATATATAAGACTCTAAAAAAGTAGGATTTCCATAATTCTGAAAAATATTCCAACTCATTACTCTGGTCTACAATAAAAAAATATGTCTAACACCTTACCAAAATGTTTCAAACATAGGCATTTGCTTTCATCCTTAATGAGAATCAAGAAGAAGCATAGATATTCTGGTCCAATATACTGAATAAGCCAACAAGCTACATACACATATCATGAAAAAAGGTTTGGGATCATTAACATATGTCAAGTGGTTTTGAACAATACAAGAATTGTTTTATCTGCTTAACACTAATTCTTTACACTTTTAGAAACCTGGCCAGGCACGGTGGCTCGTGCCTGTAATCCCTGAACTTTGGGAAGCCAAGGCGGGAGGATCACCTGAGGTCAGGAGTTCAAGACCAGCCTGACCAACGTGGCAAAACCTCATCCTTATCAAAAATACGAAAATTGGCTGGGCATGCCTGTAGTCCCAGCAACATGGGAGGCTGAACCAGGAGAATCGCTTGAACCCAGGAGGCAAAGGTTGCAGTCAGCCCAGATGGTACCACTGCACTTCAGCCTGGGTGACACAGCAAGACTGCATCTCAAAAAAATAAACAAACAAATAAAAAATATTTATTGGAATTACATGGTAATATCCTATGATAGAGGCAAAGGAATTTCTTTCTTTTTTTTTTTTTTTTTTAGATGGAGTCTTGCTCTGTTGCCCAGGCTGGAGGGCAGTTGTTCAATCTCAGTCCACTGTAACCTCTGCCTCCCGGGTTCAAGTGATTCTCCCACCTCAGTCTCCCAAGTAGCTGCGATTACAGGCACCCGCCACCACACCCAGCTAATTTTTTTATTTTTAGTAGAGATGGGGTTTCACCATGTTGGCCAAGCTGGTCTCGAACTCCTGACCTCAGGTGATCTGCCTGCCTCAGCCTCCCAAAGTCCTGGGATTGCAGGGGTGAGCCACCGTGCCTGGCCTGAGGCACAGGAATTTCTTATTTCAAAAACAGATGTACATATGCACACAAATTTATTTATAAAAATCAAGTGGCAGAAAGTAAATTATTTTTGTGAGAAACTGGTAACTCATAACTCTCAAGACAGTCTGCCTGACAAATATACAAACCTTCAGTGATTTTTGCAATATAGGCTAGCAAGTCTACCTGCCGTGCCTCATCAGATGATGGTAGAGAATACAGCGGAAGTTCCTCTTGAAACTTGGCAATCATTTCTTTAATTAATCCAACAATGACAGATTTAGGCTGTAGAATACACAAAAAACAGAAAAGTTACACAAAAATTTTGCTGAACAATACTACCTTTGTTGAGGCAGGAGTATCACTTGAGCCCAGGAGTCTGAGTTATGGTTGCAGTCTGAGTTATGCAGTGAGTTATGGTTGCACCACTACACTCCAGCTTGGGCAACAGAGTGAGACTTCATCTCAAAACAAAACAAACAAAAAAACTGTTAACCTATACAGTCTTTTAGAGTTAGTCAAAAAGAAGTATTCAATCATGTTCTCATATTTTGAAAACCATCATACAAATTACATGATACTTTTAACTGTTGCAATGCTTTTCACTGAAAAATTATTGAATACTTTTAACTGAAAAATAAAGGAAGAAGAAATGCTAATTCAACATTTCCCAAAAGTAGAATAATAGCATGAATGTGCTTAATAGCCTAATACCTAGCTTTGGAAACTCTTTTTTTTTTTTTTTAAACTTTCATTTTGAAATAATTTCAGACTGACAGAAAAGTTGCAAAAATAGTACATATACTCTTCACCCAGATTACTCAAATGTTAACATTTTATCACATTTGCTTGTTTAGTCTTTCTTTCTCTAGTTTTTCTGAACTGAACAAGTAAACTGCAAACATGATGTCCTTTTACCCCTAAGTATTTTAATGTATATTTCCTAAAAGAGAAAAACATTCTCCTTTTAACTATTATCAAATCAGAAAATTAACACTGATAAAATACTATCTAATTTGGTACTATATTCTTTTAATGTAATTGGTTAAGCAACCTTGATGAAATTCACTAACCTGTCTGGGCTTCAGTGTCATCAGTAATACAATGTGAATAATAAATCCCAAATGGTTGTTATGAGTAATAAATGAGTCAATGAATGCAAACTATAAGCCGTGAGTGTAAAACAGATGTTTATTATTATTCTTAGCAATATTTAGTAGTATGCTCATTTTTAAAGTGCTTAATTTCTCAGAGTGTGGGTTTCACTATTTATAAAGTAAGGAGATGAGGCTATTAGGGCCAAGGATTCAAATACCTTTGGGGACCAAGCAGACAACATTATATGTGTGAAGCTGGCAAGCATAAGAAAATCTGGAGAGACAGTTATTGTGGCAAATTGGAAAGAGCATGCCGATAGGCATTCAAATTTACATTAAGAACAAAACAAAACAAGGTAAAACAAAACGAACTGTGCTGTTCAAACAAATTCTATAGGCCTAACGCGGCCCTCTGAATCTCTTGGAGAAACTGCAATCCCCGGCCTAGATGACCTCTAGATTCCTTCTAGCTCCAAAGTTCTATATAATTATGCTACATAATTATAATTCCAACTGCATGTGGAACTTAAAGGTGCTGCAGTACTTTTTTTTTTTAAGGAAAGAACATATTTGAACCACATAAACAAAAAGGTATTACATAAGAAAAACTAATGTAACAATTTATGTAACTACCTAACATATGAGCATGCTCTTATATCTAAAACAAAAAATAAAAAGGTAACATTGGTACTACAAATACATATTTGACAAGTGTGCATTAAAGAATTCTCTAATATAGGGTGAGATGTCACTATATGTGTAGTAGAAAGGTTAAAATTAAAAACAAAAACAAGGCTGGGTGCTGCGGCTCACGCCTGTAATCCCAGCACTTTGGGAGGCCGAGGTGGGCGGATCACGAGGTCAGGAGATCAAGACCATCCTGGCTAACATGGTGAAACCTCATCTCTACTAAAAATACAAAAAAAAAAAAAAAAATTAGCCAGGCATGGCGGCAGGCGCCTATAGTCCCAGCTACTCAGGAGGCTGAGGCAGGAGAATGGCGTGAACCTGGGAGGAGGAGTTTGCAGTGAGCAGAGATCACGCCACTGCACTCCAGCCTGGGCGACAGAGTGAGACTCCATCTCAAAAAAAAAAAAAAAAAAAAAGAATTCTCTAATATAAACCCATTTAAAATGTGGAGAATACTTTTTTAAGATACAGAAAACAATTGTTATGATAGGCATACCCACAATTCTTATAAAAACATGCTTGCAAGGATAAATCCACCTGAGCACTCATTTCTCAGATATACTAACGCTATAAAATTGTTAAGCACTGAATATTGCCACCTACTTTTGCAGTGTTTGAGTTTCAACAATGATTGGTATGAATTCTGAATTACACAATTAATTACTGTTATTTTTCAGTCTTTCTGCCATGTTGCATATAGAAGGCATGTATTTAATATGAATACTTAAAACAGCAACATTATTTGTAGCAAAGTCACTTCCCTGTGTTCATTTTTCCTTTAAAGGCACTGTATTTAGAAAATAGTTATTACAACAAACAGTGCTTTGGAAGATCTGAAACTCCAAATCAATGTGCTCTATCAACCATAAGTAGATCTAAGAAGCCCTGACTGAAAAGAACAGAAATGTAAAAAGCTGATAAATTTAAAGATTATAAAATTGGTTTATTGTAAAAGCAATTCAAGAACACCCAGTTAAAATCTTATCCCAATGCTACCCAATACACCCAAGAAGCAGTTAAGCACTTTTACATTAGGAACGAGGACATAAAACAAGAGACCACATCAAGGCTGTGATTCAAACTCAAAAAGGGAAAGGACTCTTTCGTCTCCTTCAGGTCAGTACAGAGGGCATCATAAGATCAAAGCACTGTGCCAGGTATCACAGTACGCTGCAGTACTTTTAAATAGGGCAATTTAAATAATGTAATATCTTTTTAAGACTAATTTTAAGGCGGGATATTGTGGCTCGCACCTGTAATCCCATCACTTTGGGAGGTTGAGGTGGGAGGATGCCTTGATCCCAGGAGTTCAATACCACCCTGGAATAATAGGGAGATCCTGTCTGCACAAAAAATTAAAAAATTAGTGGGGCATGGTAGACCATGCTTGTAGTCCCAGCTACTCAGAAGGCTGAGGTGGGAAACTCACTTGAACCCAGGAATTTCATGGTGCAGTGAGCTCTGATTGTGCTACTGCACTCCAGTGTGGGTGAAGACAGCATTACCCTGTCTGAAAAAAAGAGACTAGTTTTAGCTTATAATAAAGAGGCTCAGAACAGTAAAATAAAACCAGAACTGTCTAAACTAAACTTAAGCACAACCTTCACTAGATTATAAGACTATCCTCGAGGATTTACTAAACAAAATTATGAAAAGAGATCCCAATGAAAACCAGAGAGAAGAAACAGGATACGTGAATTCCTGCAACATGGTACAGATGTCACAAATACTACTCGAGGATAGTTTTGTTTTGTTTTGTTTAAAGAAGGGTGTAACAATGGATGGAGGAGAGAAACAG
This sequence comes from Mandrillus leucophaeus, assembly GCF_000951045.1. NCBI lineage: Eukaryota > Metazoa > Chordata > Mammalia > Primates > Cercopithecidae > Mandrillus > Mandrillus leucophaeus. The sequence goes on along the minus strand of NW_012098377.1, from coordinate 670,048 downwards.
ACAATTCAAAAAGGAAAAAATGTATGACGGATAAGTAAATGAAAATGATTTCAATTTCTCAAATAACCAAATAACTGAAAATTAAGAGTAAGATCCATTTTTGTCCTTCCAATTGACAAATTTTTATTATGCCCCATTCATCACATTTAACTGGCAATCTTATTTGAATCATCAGGTAATGCAAATAACATAAATATTCATAAAGTAAAATGTCAGCTCCTACTACTGATAATCCGAAGTATGTCGTTTGTTTTTCTATTTCTTTTTTCTTCTTTTTAAATGTTTTCTATATAAAAATATAGAAAAACATAAAACAAAGTAAAATGCATCTACAATTATACACCTTTTTCTAAGCTGTCTATAAAATAAGAAGTGATAATCCTAAGGCAGTCTTTACTCCAACCTCAATTGACTCCAACATACCCAGCCCTACTAGCTTTCTGGGTACATATAAACATATTATAAATAATCCTTTTATAAAATTTTTAAATTACTTACAAAAATGAGAGAATACATCATCTAAACCAATGTATAGAAGATAAGCAAAGGTTTGTTTTAAGGATAATACCTTCTATTAGAGAAAAGGTACTGTAAAATAGGTACCCTCCTACACGGATTTCTACTGATTATAGAAATGTATCATTCCGTGCACCCTTTTGGAGGCCAATTTGGTAATATATAAGAAAATCTTGAAAATATTTAAAATCTTTGATCCAATAATTCTACTCCAAGAGATTTATCATTAGGAAATTATCAAATGTATATTGGATATATACAAACATTCACATTTAAAAATGTTCATCATGGCCGGGCGCGGTGGCTCAAGCCTGTAATCCCAGCACTTTGGGAGGCCGAGACGGGCGGATCACGAGGTCAGAAGATCGAGACCATCCTGGCTAACACGGTGAAACCCCGTCTCTACTAAAAAATACAAAAAACTAGCCGGGCGAGGTGGCGGGCGCCTGTAGTCCCAGCTACTCGGGAGGCTGAGGCAGGAGAATGGCGTAAACCCAGGAGGTGGAGCTTGCAGTGAGCTGAGATCGCGCCACTGCACTCCAGCCTGGGCGACAGAGCGAGACTCCGTCTCAAAAAAAAAAAAAAAAAAGTTCATCATTAAATGTCTTACAATAGGGCAATTTGTAGATACAATATGTAACATCCTTATGCTGGATCATCAGGCAACTATTAAAAACCATGTATTTTGAAAATAGTTTTACATGGAGAAATGCTCAATATAACGGTCAATGAAAAATGAAGAATACAAAATTATATAACATGAGGACATAAAACAAATACTACAGTTATATAGATCAATGTGGATGACTTTTTAAAACTTAATGTTGGTTAAAACAAAGCATGTCACAAAAGATTACATACTGTATGATTCAACTTATGTGAAAGTCAAAAGCAGGCAAAACTACAAATAAATATATATTACACAAAAATCTGTAATAGGAAGGGACTTGGAAATAATGCCCCAATTACTTGCTAGTAGCTCTTCCCGTACTTTCTCAAGTGGGAAACGACTATAAAAAGACAGGGAGCAAACAAGAGTTGGCTCCAAAACCTGGAGGGAGCAGCTTTGTACAGGCGGTTGTCATCAGGGTTCTGGGACTTGGGCAAGCCTAGACAGCTCAATTTCAAATTAATTCCAAAGACCACATGAAGAATATCATTGAAAAAAAAATGCAGTATCATACCTATTTGTATTGGCAGAATCAATTATAAGTCTTAAAAAGAAAAAAAAAGCTTTCTGTAGAAAATCCAAATTGATCTTACATGGCTCCAGTTTTGGAGATAAGGCAAATATATTCTGCCTTGAGCATCCACATGTTTTCCGACTGAGATTTCCATATTTGCAGTTGGCTTCAAGAAGCAAATAGGTGGAGCAAAAGGGTGAGAATCCAAAATCCAGAAACGAATTGGTATGTTATATGTATTACCTATTTGAGACAAAAGAAACATATTTTCAAACAATAATAAAACACACACATTATACTTATGATATAGCTAGATGGCATTTTAAGAAATGAGTAGGCTGGGTATGATGGCTGAAGCCTGTAATCCCAGCACTTTGGGAGGCTGAGGTGAGCAGATCTCATGAGCCCAGGAGTTTGAGACCAGCCTAGGCAACATGGAGAAACCCCATCTCTACAAAAAATTTTAAAATTAGCTGGGTGTCGTGGCACACACCTACAGTCCCAGTTACTGGGGAGGCTGAGATGGGCGGATGACTTGAGCCCGGGAGGTCAAGTTTGCATTAAGCCATGATTGTGCCACTGCACTCTAGCCTGGGTGATGAAGTGAGACCCTGTCTCAAAAAAAAAGAAAAAAAAAAAAAAAAGAAAAGAAATGAGTAGTCTAGTCAGGTTTACATATAAAGGATTAATGTTAATCGAGGCCTATTCCTCCCATTTCATCCACATTCACATTGAGAATATGTTCCTTTTAGAGCACTGGTACAACACTTGAGTAAGTTTAATTACAGATCACAAGGTCAGGAGATGGATACCATTCTAGCTAACATGGTGAAACCCCGTCTCTACTAAATACACAAAAATTAGCCGGGTGTGGTGGCAGGCGCCTGTAGTCCCAGCTACTCGGGAGGCTGAGGCAGGAGAATGGCGTGAACCTGGGAAGCGGAGCTTGCAGTGAGCTGAGATCGCGCCACTGCACTCCAGCCTGGGTGACAATGGGAGACTCCGTCTCAAACAAAACAAAACAAAACAATGCCCAAATCATCCACCCTGCCTCTCAAAAAAAAAAAAAAAAAATCAAATTTTCAAAAATGTTTACTAATATAGCCAGAGTGGCAGGCCAAATCCTGATAAGAGTTGCTTCCTACATTAATCACTACACATTAAAGAAAAGGAAAGAAATGTCTATTGAAGGCCAGGTGTGATGGCTCACGTCTGTCATCCCAGCACTTCGAGGTGGGTGGATCACTTGAGGTCAGGAGTTCGAGACCAGCCTGACCAACATGGTGAAACCCCGTCTCTACTAAAAATTCAAAATGTTAACCAGGCATGGTGGCAAGCACTTGTAATCCCAGATACTTGGAAGGCTGAGGCACGAGAATCGCCTGAACCCAGGAGGCGGAGGCTGTAGTGAACCAAGATTGCACCATTGTACTCCAGCCAGGGTGACAGCCCAAGACTCTGTCTCAAAAAACAAAACAAAAAATGTCTATTGAAAGTATTCCCCTGGTTGATCAAGGATCTGCCTCCACCAATACCCCTCCCCAGCAGTATTCATGCATTTTAACAGCCCATGACTAGCAAAGCAATTGGTGACTCAGATTCCTGTGTCTAAATGGTAAGATTTCACCACTAGTTCACTAGTCTCTTCTTCCTTCCCTCTTTCCCATCAGCAAATACCTTGACTTCTACCCTGCACATCTAGCTTTTAGTAATTCAGCACTGAAGAGTCCAAACTCCTGACACAAAATCCTCAGATTTAAAGGAATTATATCATGAGAACGTAACTTAAGTTGGATGTAAACAAAGTTTAGATAGGTGTGATCTTAAGACAATACATTGCTAGGCCAAAATGTGCAGACAGCTTGAGTCCAGGACTTCGAGACCAGCCTGCGCAACAAAGCAAGACCCTGGTGTGGTAGTGCATATCTGTAGTCCTAGCTACTCAGGAGGCTGAGGCAGGAAGAATGCTTAAGCCCAGAAATTTGAGGTTACAGATAGCTATGATCACGCCACTGCACTCTAGCCTAGGAAACAGAGCAACACCCTCTCTCTTAAAAGAAAAAGATTATATACATCTCTAAAAAATGAGTGTTTGAAGAAAAAGTATCATTATGTCTTTTTTTTTTTTTTTTTTTGAGACAGTCTCACTCTATCGCCCAGGCTGGAGTGCAGTGGCACAGTCTTGGCTCACTGCAACCTCCGCCTCCTGGG
>NW_012098377.1:665114-666087 GCF_000951045.1 Mandrillus leucophaeus | reverse complement strand
CACCCTCTCTCTTAAAAGAAAAAGATTATATACATCTCTAAAAAATGAGTGTTTGAAGAAAAAGTATCATTATGTCTTTTTTTTTTTTTTTTTTTTTTTTTTTTTTTTTTTTTTTGAGACAGTCTCACTCTATCGCCCAGGCTGGAGTGCAGTGGCACAGTCTTGGCTCACTGCAACCTCCGCCTCCTGGGTTCAAGCAATTCTCTGCCTCAGCCTCCCAAGTAGCTGAGATTACAGGCACCCGCCATCACACCCAGCTAATATTTTGTATTTTTAGTAGAGACGGGGTTTCACCATCTTGGCCAGGCTAGTCTTGAACTCCTGATCTCGTAATCCGCCCACCTCAGCCTCCCAAAGTGCTGGGATTACAGGCGTGAGCCACCGCGCCCGGCCAATTATGTCTTAACACAATGTTGGCTGTATAAGAAATAATACCAAAAATTTCTAGAGATAAATATAAAGTAATATTAACAGAAGTTTCATGTAGATGGGAGGTTAGATACAGGCTTTACTTCATCCCTTCCCAAATGTTTAAATTTTTTTTAGCATAAGCATGTATAATCATTGCACTAATAAAACTAGTTAACTAAAAGAGAGTAATAGAGGCAGACAAGGCCGGGCACAGTGGCTTACACCTGTAATCCCAGTACTCTGGGAGGCAGAGGTGGGCAGATCACCAGAGGCTGGGAGTTCAAGACCAGCCTGACCAACATGGAGAAATCCCGTCTCTACTAAAAATACAAAATTAGCTGGGCATGGTGGTGCATACCTGTAATCCCAGCTACTCAGGAGACTGAGGCAGGAGAATAGCTTGAACCTGGGAGGCGGAGCTTGCAGTGAGCTGAGATCGCGCCACTGCACTCCAGCCTGGGTGACAATGGGAGACTCCGTCACAAACAAAACAAAACAAAACAAAACCCAAATCATCCACCCTGCTCAAAAAAAAAAAAAAAAAAATCAAATTTTCAAAAAT
>NW_012098377.1:658649-665048 GCF_000951045.1 Mandrillus leucophaeus | reverse complement strand
TTAGCTGGGCATGGTGGTGCATACCTGTAATCCCAGCTACTCAGGAGACTGAGGCAGGAGAATAGCTTGAACTCAGGAGGTTGCAGTGAGCCGAGATCACGCCATTGCACTCCAGCCTAGGCAACAAGAGTGAAACTCCATTTCCAAAAAGAAAAAAAAACCAAAAAACATAAAGGCAGACAAATAATAATGGCCACATTTACTGAGCATTTACTATATGCCAGGCACTATGCCAAGAGTTTTACTTACTGTAATTCGTTTAAGCCTTACAATTCTGAGGTGGGCTCTAGTATTGGCCCATTTTACAGATGAGAAAGATAATATACATTCTGACCTTCTGATCAGCAGGAAATAACTAGCGTGCATTCACATTGAGTTGATACAATTCCAAAGCAAACGAAAAGTATAATGCAGAAAAAAAAAGGTGGGGGGTGCACCTGAGGAAGACCCCAGCATAAGAATCAATGACATAACTCAATGACTGCAGGACAGGCATAGTGCCAATGAGCAGGATTTTATGGTATTCAGATAACCTTTCTTCCCTCATGTTACCTCCCTACTCTGTATTAGAAACTGAAATGCTACTAAGCAGTAGTTCATTTAAATTCACAAGCTCCTCTGTTAATATGCAACTACCCTTGAAAACACTGGGGTGGGTTAAGAGTTGACCTTTATCTCTCAGAATGAATCACCTTCATCAGTTTCCTTCCTTCTTCCTCTCCCTTCCTCCTTTCCCTAATACCCTTCCCTTTCCTTTCTTTTCAACATCTAACCAAGATAAATTCAGAATACAACTTAAGGGGAACAGGTCTGAGTAAAATTCTCTATGCAGCCAGGAAACAGTCTGAAAGCTTGGCAGGGAAAAGCAAGGAAAGAAAAGAAAAATCAACTCTATGCCTGTTCTGCCTACCTCACTCTGCAATCTCTGCATGGATCCCATGGCTAGCTGCATTCATCTCCATCCATTCTCCTATGCATAAAAACAAAATGAATTCCTACATATTTCCTGAGTGCCTATTATTGCAAAAGGAGGTATCATGGTGGGACATACACAGACACAGAACAAAACATGAGTGCATCTCTAGCAACAAGTCATCACTGGGGGTGGGGAGTGGGGAATTAAGGGGGTTTGTGATAATCCAGGAGCTCACAAAGAAGCACCTACTTTGAAAGAAGTCCCCCCAAATGCAGCTTCCTAGGGTCTTTTGGGCAATGTATTCTCATTGTACAATGCTGAACTCTTTTTAGGAGAGCGAAGTTATGCTGCTGTCTCCCTATTTGGTTTCCAAATCTTTCTCAGCCCCCCTTTCAGTGCATCTTTAATGCCCCAGTAAGCCACTTATTCCTAAGCCCTTCAGTCAATAATCAAACTAACTCAACTATTCAACAAATACCAAAAATTTCCTTTAAGCACATAACTGTATATTAGTGATTATAGATGTTATTCTTCCTGGGATGATTTGCATTTCAAAAGAACGTGAACTTTTTTTTTTTTTTGAGACTGAGTCTCACTCCATCACCCAGGCTAGAGTGCAGTGGCATGATCTCGGCTCACTGCAACCTCTGCCTCCCGAGTTCAAGAGATTCCCCTGCCTCAGCCTTCTGAGTAGTTGGGATTACAGGCAGTGCCATTAGGCCTAATTTTTGTATTTTTAGTAGAGACGGGATTTCACCATGTTGGCCGGGCTGGTCTCGAAATCCTGACCTCAAGTGATCTGCCCACCTAGGCCTCCCAAAGTGCTGGGATTACAGGCATGAGCCACCACACCCAGCAAGAACAGTGAATTTCTAATAGTGAAACTTCAGGCACCACTTCAGAGAAATATTTGGAAACAAAGATTCACTGGTGTTCTTAAAATCATACTATATATAAGCAATCTCTTGTGATTCTTATCTGAAAGGTTAGTCCTTGTTGAACACAGGAGAAGTAGGTCTGGAAACATGGGAAGAGTTAAGTATAAGAAAAGTCAGTGATTTGTTTTCCTTTATTTTTGGGCAAACACTTAGCTATTTTAAACTGCTACGTCACTCTAAAATGTGTTCCTTTCTTTGAGCTTTCATGACCTCTTGTGTTGCAAAATTTTCCTATTGGAGTCTGAGTTTCAGGCTAACACTAGCTGTGTGATCTTAGGTAAATCAGACCAGGCTAAGATTCAGTTTCACCTATGGAATGGAGATAATGTTATATCACATAGAGAGGAAAGGAGGGGAACAAAATATAGATGTAGAAGAAAAAAGTAACTCTCCCCAAGGGCAGGCCTATGTCTGTCTTGCTTTCCTTTGTACCCTGGAGCCTACCAGAGCAGTGGGCACACAGTTGACAATAAGTATTTGTTGAATTGAACTGAACTTGTTGACATTAATATAGGCTTTCCTTGACTGGAACAGATCCAGTAAGGTTCTGTATAGGTCATATATCTGTAACAATACTTTAAGAATGTTATGGCATAAACAAGTGTAAGTTATTAAATGAACTGGTCTTTTAGAAAACTCACGTTTTTTCAACTTCCACACTTACCCTGATACATCACAGGAATTGTGCCAGTAAAATTCAGCAGGTCTTTCTGGGAACTATCTTTAAAAACTAGAAAAAAAAAAAAATGTGCAATCAGAAAGAGAAAGAACTGTAGTAAAGTATGTAAGTGTGCACGTGTGTGCTCATGAATACACACACAAATACACACACAATCTCTAAACATAATCTAGGAATCAGTAAATCTGTCAACAAGAGGAAATGATTAGATGTTGTTTACTTAGAAAGCAGTAACGGTAGCTGAAAGAATACAGGCCTTTGATACAGAAATCCCAAGTTCTAGGGCCACCTTCCCCACTTAGAGGAATGTGACTTTTGGTGACTTTAATCGTCTTTGATCTTCAGTTTCATCATTTATAAAATAAAGATAATAAGACTGCCTTACCAAGTTGTCATAACGATCGTATAACAGAATGTGAAAACTTTTAAGAAGTACTATAATATTTGGGGCCATTATTAAATAATTGTCACATGTCAGTTGCAAAGTGGTTCTACTCCTCTCACCTCGGGGTCAACACCTACCTCCACTACGCCCCCTGTCAGCAGGAAGAAGCCAGAGTGATCGACGGCCTTTTCCCATTTTCATTAGCCAACACCTTAAGATTAAGGTGTTTTAAAAACCCAAAGGGAGGATTGAAATTGCCTTTGCAAAATGATGACTGAGACAGCGAAAGATATCTAACCTAACCAACTCCATCTTCCTTCTAAAATTTAAGCTGTCCTTGTTCTTTCCTGGGCATAGGCTGAACTCACTTTGGAAAGAACTTAATTTATAATTTATAGTTTAAAACAAAGACAATAACAGCCCTTTCGCAAAACAAACTTCCTTCTTGCCTGGGGACTAGACTGCCCTTGTAGGACTAACAAATTAGCCACAAAATTAAAAATTATGGTTTATGGCCGGGCATGGTGGCTCACACCTGTAACCCCAGCACTTTGGGAGGCCAAGGCAGGTGGATTACTTGAGGTCAGAAGTTCAAGACCAGCTTGGGCAACATGATGAAACCCCATCTCTACAAAAATACAAAAATTAGCCGGGTGTGGTGGGTCCGAGCTGCTTGGGAGGCTGAGGCAGGAGAATAACTTGAAGCCAGGAGGCAGAGGTTGCAGTGAGCCAAGATTGCGCCACTGCACTCCAGACTGGGCAACACAGTGAGACTCTGTCTCAGAAAAATAAATAAAGTAAAATAAAATAAAAATTATGGTTTAGTAATCATGCACTTGGAGGCTTACAAGATTCTGGTCCTCCCTAAACTGCTCCTAAGATCAGCGCTTATTTTGCAGGCCGTACACTTGACGGATCAGCTGGCACCACCCAGACTGATAAACTGGCTCATCTGATCTTGTGACCCCAACCTGGGAAGTGACTTAGAGCAAGAGGACAACTTCAACTTCCCATGATTTCATCTTCTACCTAACCAATCAGCACTCCTGGCTCACTGGCTTCCCCCACCCACCAAGCTGTCATTAAAAACTGATCTCAGAATGCTCAGGGAGACTGATTTGAGTAACAGTAAAATTCCAGGTCTGGCACAGTGGCTCATACCTGTAATCCTAGCACTTTGGGAGGCCGAAGTGGGTGGATCACTTGAGGTCAGGAGTTCAAGACCAGCGTGGCCAACATGGTGAAACCTCGTCTCTACTAAAAATACAAAAATTAGCAGGGCATGGTGGCATGCACCTGTAGTTCCAGCTACTGGAGAGGCTGACGCATGAGAATTGCTTGAACCCAGGAGGGGGAGGCTGCAGTGAGCTGAGATCATGCCACTGCACTTCAGCCTGGGCAACAGAGAGTGACTACGTCTCAAACAAACCAACCAACCAACCTCCAGTCTCCCGCAAAAAACAAACGGACAAAAAATTATCACATGTAACAAAATCATTTATAGTCACTTTTAGAATCAGAAGAAAAACTGCCAGCATTGCTTTCTAAAGCAACCTGTTAGATCAATAATTACTTTCCTTGGTTTCTCTAATTCCATTTTCTCAACCTTTTTTCAACATTCATATCTCTGAAATTTCAACTTTCCCATCAATAACTGGGACACACTGATAGAGAATCAATGCCCTAATCTCAGGATTGAGTACAGAAAACACTATCTCTGGTCTCAAACAATCAAACTATCTTGGAGTGCAGTCCTTTTAGTACTTCAGTAGCTATATTATTTGAGCAGACGAAGAACAAATTTTAAATAGATTTCATAACCTATTAGAAAGCAGCAAGAGGAAACCAGGCTGTGTTAGTCTATTCACGTTCCGGTAACAAAATACCATTGACTGGGTGGCTTATAAACAGCAAAATTTATTTGTCATAGTCTAGAGGCTGGAAAGTTTGAGGCCAAGGTGCTAGCAGATTTGGTGTCTGGTGAGGGCCTGCTTCCTGGTATATATGCAGCTGTCTTTTTGTTGTGTCCTAACATGGTGGGAAGGGCGAGGTGGACGAAGCAAGGAGTCTCTCTCAGGGCTTTTTTTTTGTTTAATGGAGTCTCGCTGTGTTGCCCAGGCAGGCTGGAGTGCAGTGGCACAATCTCAGCTTACTGCAACCTCCGCCTCCCAGGTTCAAGCAATTCTCCTGCGTCAGCCTCCCTAGTAGTTGGGATTACAGACACCCACCACCATGCCCGGCTAATTTTCTTGTATTTTTAGTAGAGATAGGGTTTCACTATGTTGGCCAGTCTGGTCTCGAACTCCTGACCTCAATTGATACACCCACCTCGGCCTCCCAAAGTGCTGCGATTACAGGTGTGAGTCACTGCGCCCGGCCATGGGCTCTTTTAAGAAGACACCAGTCTCATTCATGAGGGCCCAAAGGCCCCCCTCCTAATACCATCACCTTGTGGGTTAGGATTTCAGCATATGAACTTGCAGGGACACAAACATTCAGACCATAGCACAGGCTGATACAGAAAACCCAAGGGCCAAGAGTATATGTCAGTATAAGTGTTTACCTTGAATTACATGAAGGAAAGGTAACAATGAATGAAGGGACCACTAGCAAAAACTAAATAGAAACAGGAGTGGAATAGGGTTTGTTACTCAAGGACATAGAACCACCTAGAAATAGGGTAGAGAAACTACTAGTATGAATATTCATTGTCTAAGCAAAATATTTAAAAAGCCAAAATAGAAGTGACTGTGATGCGTTACTGTCATTGTCTTCAATAAAAAATGTATATTGACAATATTAATCCTATAATTTGAGGGTTTAATGGCATTAGAGCTTTCTCTAGACAGGCAAATGAGAATCAGAAGTAATCGACACAATAAAGCATCAAACTATATGGTGAAGAAAGACATTGTATAAGAGTAAGCAAAAATTCTAAATAGATTTGATAACCTGTTAGAAAGGGGAAAGAAGGCCAGGCGCAGTGGCTCACGCCTGTATTCGCAACACTTTGGGAGGCCGAGGCGGGCGGATCACTTGAGGTCAGGAGTTGGAGACGAGCCTGGCCAACATGGTGAAACCCTGTCTCTACTAAAAATACAAAAAATTAGCTGGGCTTGGTGGTGCAAGCCTATAATCCCAGCTACTCAGGAGGCTGAGACAGGAGAACTGCTTGAACCCGGGAGGTGGAGGTTGTGAAAGAAATCAGGCACATTCCTCAGCCCCGGGCTCAACACAAACAGGCCCAGTACAAACACCATATATCTCTCAATTTCCTGAGCCCAGTACAAACACCATATATCTCTCAATTTCCTGAGCCCAGTACAAACACCACCTGGAAAATCCCCGATAAGGACACAGCCGTTTGAGGTTTTACTGAAAGCGCAGGAACCAATAGAAAAACTACTGAATGTATAACTTAAAATGTAAACCAATTGTAATGCTGTAACCAAAAGAATTCCCTTGTTCCTCTGTAACTTTA
>NW_012098377.1:649891-658359 GCF_000951045.1 Mandrillus leucophaeus | reverse complement strand
AAAAAAAAAAAAAAAAAAATAGAGGAAAGAGACAACAGAGTACAAGACAGACATGAGTACAAACCCCAACTCCATCCCTTACTAGCTGTGTAATCTTGAGCAAGCTATTTAAACTCCTAGAGTCTCAGTTTATCTGCAAAATAAAGACAATAATACCACACAGCTTTGGTTGTAAAAAAAATATTTAAGATAATATAGACAGGCCAGGCGCAGTGACTCACACCTGCAATCCCAGCACTTTGGGAGGGTGAGGCAGGTGACTCACTTGAAGTCAGGAGTTCGAGACCAGTCTGGCCAACATGGTGAAACCCCCGTCTCTACTGAAAATACAAAAATTAACCAGGCATCACGGTGGGCACCTATAATCCCAGCTACTTGTGGGGAAAAGAAAGAGAGATCAGACTGGTACTGTGTCTATATAGAAAGAAGTAGACACAAGAGACTCCATTTTGTTCTGTATTTGAGATGCTGTTAATCTGTGACCTACCCCCAACCTTGTCCTTGCAAGAGACATGTGCTGTGGTGACTCAAGGTTTAACGGATTTGGGGCTGTGCAGGGTGTGCTTTGTTGAACAAGTGCCTGAAGGCAGTATGCTTGTGAAAAGTCATCACCATTCTCTTAATCTCAAGTACCTAGGGACACGTACACTGCCAAAGGTCACAGGGACCTCTGCCTAGGAAAGCTAGGTATTGTCTAAGGTTTCTCCCCATGTGATAGCCTGAAATATGCCCTCGTGGCAAGGGAAAGACCTGATCGTCCCCCAGTCTGACACCTGTGAAGGGTCTGTGCTGAGGAGGACTAGTACAAGGGGAAAGAAGGCCTCTTGGCAGTTGAGATAGAGAAAAGCATCTGTCTCCTGCCCGTCCCTGGGTGGGGAACATCTCGGTGTAAAACCCGATTGTATGTTCTGTTTACTGAGAAAGGAGAAAACCACCTAAGGGCTGAAGGTGGCACGCTGGCGGCAACGCTGCTCTTTATGCACTAAAAAGGTTTATGGAGATGTTTGCATATGCATATCAAGGCACAGCACTTTTCCTTAAACTTATGTCACAGAGATCTTTATTCATATGTCTTACTGCTGACCTTCTCCCTACGATTATCCTATTATCCTGCCACTTCCCTTTTTCTAAGATGGTAAAGATAATGATCAATAAATACTGAGGGAACTCAGAGACCCGGTGCCGGCGTGGGTCCTCTGTATGCTGAGCGCCGGTCCCCTGGGCCCACTTTTTCTTTCTCTATGTTTTGTCTCTGTGTCTCATTTCTTTTCTCAAGTCTCTCGTTCCACCTAATGAGAAACGCCCACAGGTGTGGAGGGGCAGGCCACCCCTTCACTACTCAGGAGGCTGAGATAGCAGAATCACTTGAACCCAGGAGGTGGAGGTTGCAGTGAGCCGAGATTACGCCACTGCACTCCAGCCTGGGTAACAGAGCAAGACTCTGTATCAAAAATAATAATAATAATGATGATGTAGATAAAACATTTGGAAGAATATCTGGCATTCAATAAACAGTAGCTATTATATCCCTCATTCCAGGCACTTACATAGCACCAAATAACTAGGTGTTAATCAAGAGACCAGTCACTGATGAATCAGAATCTAATAATTTCTTTTTTTTGAGAGAGAGGGTCTCACTTGGTTGCCCATGCTGGAGTGCGGTGGACCAATCTCGGCTTACTGCAACCTCTGCCTCCTGGTTCAAGCAATTCTCCTGCTTCAGCCTCCTGAGAAGCTGGGATTACAGGTGCATGGCACCATACCGAGCTATTTTTTTGTATTTTTAGTAGAAACAGGGTTTCATCATGTTGGCCAGGCTGGTCTCAAACTCCTGGCCTCAAGTGATCCACCTGCCTCGGCCTTCCATAGTGCTGGGATTACAGGTGTGATACACCTTGCCCAGCCTAGAATCTAATAATTTCTTCCACATACACAATTATGTGCCACATATGTAAGCCTATGCTATTGTGCTAATCAATACTTCAATACGCCAGGTGCGGTGGCTCACACCTGTAACTCCAGCACTTTGGGAGGCCGAGGCATGCGTATCATGATGAGGTCAGGAGATCAAGACCATCCTGGCTAACACGGTGAAACTCTATCTCTACTAAAAACACAAAATGTTAGCCGGGTGTGGTGGCATGCACCTGAAGTCCCAGCTACTTGAGAGGCTGAGGCAGAAGAATTGCTTGAACCTGGGAAGCGGAGGTTGCAGTGAGCCGAGATTGCGCCACTGCACTCCCGCCTAGGCAACAGAGCGAGACTCCATCTCAAAAAAAAAAAGCAAAAACCAAACACTTCAATAACTCCTCAAGATGTCTATTATATAAATCTGAATTTATATAATCTGAATTTATCTGAACATTTTCTTAATCTAACTGAAATTTAAAACATACACATGCAGAATAAAGCAGTTTTTGAAAATGTGAATTTTGACTAATTCTTGGGTCCTGAATTTTAACAAGCATTTGTATTTATTTCTTTATTTTGGCATGTTGACTTTATTAATATGATACATAATTTTTAAAACAACTTGTATTTTAGGTTTGGGGGTACATGTGAAGGTTTGTTACGTAGGTAAACGCATGTTGTGGGGATTTGTTGTGCAGATTTATTTCATCACCTAAGTATGAGGCCCAGTTTCCAAGTTATCTTTTCTACTCTTTTCTCCCCTCCCATGTTCCATCCTCAAGTAGACCCTAGTCTCTTGTTTCCTTCTTTGTGTTTATGAGTTCTCATCATTTAGCTTCCATTTATTTATTTATTTATTTATTTATTTATTTATTTATTGAGACGGAGTCTCACTCTGTTGCCAGGCTTGGAGTGCAGTGGCGCAATCTCAGCTCCCTGCAATCTCCGCCTCCTGGGTTTAAGCAATTCCCCTGCCTCAGCCTTCCGAGTAGCTGGGACGACAGGTGCACATCACCACGCCCGGCTAATTTTTTTGTATTTTAGTAGAGGCAGGGTTTCACCGTGTTGGTCAGGATGGTCTCGATCTCCTGACGGTGTGATCTACCTGCCTCAGCCTCCCAAAGTGCTGGAATTACAGATGTGAGCCACTGCGCCCTGCCTAGCTCCCACTTATAAGTGAGAACATGCGGTATTTGGTTTTCTGTTCCTGCGCTAGTTCAGCATTTATTTTTAAGTGGAATAAAATGGGGCCGGGCACAGTGGCTCACACTTGTAATCCCAACAATTTGGGAGGCCAAGGCGAGCAGATCACTTGAGGCCAGGATATCGAGACCAGCCTGGCCAACATAGCAAAACCCCAACTTTACTAAAAATATAAAAATTATCTGGGCATGGTGGCACGCATCTGTAATTCCAGCTACTCAGGAGGCTGAGGCAGGAGAATTGCTTCAACCTATGAGGCAGAGGTTGCAGTAAGCCAGGATCACACCACTGCACTCCAGCCTGGGCAACAGAGCGAGGCTCTATCTCAAAATTAATTAATTAATTAATTTAATTAAAATTTTAAAAATGGGATGGAACAGAAAATGTCAAAGTGGACACAGTATTTGGTTATGTGCATATGGGATCATGATATAAAATATACTTCCAACTGCAGGCTGTAGTCAGAAATTTTTGAAAGCTAATAGACCAGGAGGGGTGGCTCACACCTGTAATCCCAACACTTTGGGAGGCAGAGGCAGGAGGATCATCCTGAGGTCAGGAGTTTGAGACCAGCCTGGCCAACATGGCAAAACCCCATCTCTACTAAAAATACAAAAATTAGCCAGGAGTGGTGGTGCATCTCAGTAATCCCAGCTACTTGGAAGGCTGAGGCAGGAGAATTGCTTGAAGGCAGAGGTTGCAGTGAGCTGAGATCGTGCCACTGCACTCCAGCCTGGGCAACAGAGCAAGACTCTGTCTCAAAAAAAAAAAAAAAAGAATAAAGTAAAATATTTCTTAGATAACTAAATTCTTACTATTAAGTGAACAAGATAACTAAAACTGTTAATAATTTAGAATCAACCATATATATGATAGGCGGAATAAGGTCCTCCAAAGATGTCCATATCCAACCCTTGGAACCTGTGAATATGTCACCTTACTTGGCAAAGGGACTTTTTAGATGTGATTAGTGACTCTGATCACTTGGCTAACCTTAAAAAAATTAAGGAGTCTGAGATGAAGAAATTATCCGGTATTACTGGGGTGGGTCTAATCTAATCACATTGGTCCTTAAAAGTAGAGATATCTGGCCGAGTGTGGTGGCTCACACCTGTAATCCCAGCACTTTGGGAGGCTGAGGCTGGCGGATCACGAGGTCAGGAGATTGAGACCATCCTGGCCAACAAGGTGAAACCCCGTCTCTACTAAATATACAAAAATTAGCTGGGCATGGTGGTGGGCACCTGTAGTCCCAGCTACTCAGGAGGCTGAGGCAGGAGAATGGCGTGAACCCGGGAGGCGGAGCTTGCAGTGAGCTGAGACTGCGCCACTGCACTCGAGCCTGGGCGACAGAGCGAGATTCTGTCTCAAGAAAAAAAAAAAAGCAGAGAATCTTTCCCAACTGTGGTCAGAGGGCGATTTGACTACAGAAGAATGGTTAGAGACAGTTGGACTTCTTGCCCTACAGAATTGTAACATAGTAAATGTGTGTTTTTTAAAGCCACTAAATTTGTGGTAGTTTGTTACAGCAGCAATAGAAAACTAATACAAGATACACTGTATTAATTTAAGCTTTCTCAGAATTGCAGTTTATAAAGTATAGCTGAAAATCAGAGGATAAAAGAGAAAACAAGAAATTACAATTTTGCAGCTCTTTAGGACCAAAAATTAGTAGTTCAAATAATGCAGCATTTAAACTAGAGGATATGATTCTTACCATAGGTGTCCATGGAATATTTGAAATGTGGGAAAAATACATTTACATTCTTTAGTTCTTCCACAGTTAGGTCCCTGAACTTGTACTGAAAAGAGAAAAATAAGCATAAGCATGTAGTAAGAATAAAGCTTATAAAAGAACAATTGCAGTTAACTTTTTTTTTTTGAGACAGAGTCTCGCTCTGTTGCCCAGGTTGGAATGCAGTGGTGGGATCTCGGCTCACTGCAACCTCTATCTCCTGGGTTTAAGCGATTCTCCTGCCTCAGCCTCCCGAGTTGCTGGGATTACAGGCATGCGCCACCACGCCTGGCTAATTTTTTGTACTTTTAGTAGAGACAGGGTTTCGCCATGTTGGTCAGGCTGGTCTCAAACTCCTGACTTCCTGATCCACCCGCCTCGGCCTCCCAAAGTGCTGTGGTTACAGGAGTGAGCCACGACGCCTGGCCTGCAGTTAACATTTAACTGACAATTTACCGTGTACTAGGCCCTGAGCTCTGAGCTTTACAAACATGAATGGTATTTGATTTAATCTTTTTAACAACACCCCTATGAGGCAGGGAGGGCTTTACAACTGCTCTATAGGAGCAGCTGAAGAAAACGAAAGCTAGAGAATCAGAGTAACTTGCTGAGTTCGATAGCAAGTTAAATAGTGAAGCCGGAGCTCAAATCCAGGACCAGGGTCTTTAATCTCTAAATCAAACTGCCTCCAAACACCTCGAGAGAGAGAAGGCAGAATGAATCACCCCTCTCACCACCATTCAAGATCCAACTGTCTTTTTGGCATGACTTATTCACTTGAGACACCTCGACTTTCCCCTCCCACCTTCCTGGCACTGCATGCTGGGTTTCAAGTGGAAAACAAAATCATGTAAGGTTTTGTAGTCAGGTGTGTGAACTGCCTCTTCATTTATCCAGATGTCTTCTCAGAGATACTAACTTGGTTGTCTTGGGGGCAAAATCATTTAAATTATTTAAGCTTATTTTCTCATCTACAAAAATAAATAATACTTACCTCTTACGCTGCGTTGAGGTTTAAATGAAAGAAAATAAGTATATTAAGAGTTTACCATTCTGAAAATGTATTTGAGACAACAGTTCCTTTTACAATGGCACCAAAAAGAATAAAATATTTAGGAATAAATGTAAAAAGGTACAAAACTTCGACTCTGAAAACTACAGAACATTGTTGAAAAAAATAAAATAGAGCAAAGTAAATGGAAAGCATCCCTTGTTCACGGATTTGAAGATAGTATTGTTAAGATGACAATTTTCCTCAACAGATTCAACACAGTCCCTATCAAAAGCCCAGCTGCCTTTTTTTTTTTTTTTTTTTTGGCAAAGATGTACAGACTCTGAAATTCATATGGAAATTCAAGGGACCCAGAATAGCCAAAACAATCAGGAAAAAGAACAAAACAGCTGGTGGATTCATACTATAATCAAAAGACAGGCTATAACCAAAAGGAGAAAATAACAAGTGTTGGAGAGGATGTAAAGAAATCAGAACTCTCACACATATACCACTGCCAGTGGCAAAACGATGCAGCTGCTTTGGGAAACAGCCTGGTAGTTCTTCAAAAGATTCAACACAGAGTCAGGGTTACCACATGACTGAGCAATTCCACTTCTCGGTATACACCCAAGAAAAATGAAAACAGGTATCTACACAAAAACGTGTATATGACTGTTCATACCAGCATTATTAATACTAGCCAAAAAGTGAAAACAGTCCAAATGTCCATTAACTAATGAATGGATAAATAAAATGTGGCATATCCATAAAATGAAATATTCAACCACAAAAAGGAATAAAGGGCTAATACATGCTACAACATGGATGAACCTTAAAAACGCTACGCTAAGTGAAAGAAAATAGACACAGGAAGTGCCTGCCTCTGGTCTTGGCCAGAGAGTGTGCTTCCCAGAAAAAAAAAAAAAGAAAAATTAAAAATAAAAGAAATGAGACAGAGGCTACATATTTTATGATTCCATGTATATGCAATATCCTGAACCGGCAAATACATAGAAACACAAAGTAGACTGGTGGATACCTAGGATTGTGGGAGTTTGGGAGAAAATGGAAGAGGATTGCTAGTGGATCCTGTTTCCTCTCTCAGAGCCTTAAGTTGTTTGCCCGCAAAAAAGATACAGCTTGCCGGGCGTGGTGGCTCATGCCTGTAATCCCACCACTTTGTGAGGCCAAGGTGGGTGGATCACCTGAAGTCAGGAGTTCGAGACTAGCCTGACCAACATGGTGAAACCCCATCTCCACTAAAAATACAAAATTAGCTGGGTGTGGTGGCAGATGCCTGTAATCCCAGCTACTTGCGAGGCTAAGGCAGGAGAACAGCTTAAACCCAGGAGGCGGAGGTTGCAGTGAGCCAAGATCGTGCCATTGCACTCCAGCCTGGGCAACAAGAGCGAAACTCCAACTCAAAAAAAAAAAAAAAAAGATATAGCTCTACTGCCTACCAACTTCAACAGGTGTGTATGAAGGTCTTACAATTAACATATGTAAAAGTGAGATAATAAACAAAATATGTATACAACAGTAAGTACAGGCAGGAAACTACAAATTGACACAAAGAACATCTAAGTTACAGAAAGGCCTCTGGAGAAGTTGAATCTACATTTCAGCCTAGAATCTAGAATGGTATAGAAAATTAGTGGTTAAGCCTGTAATCCCAGCACACTGGGAGGCCAAGGCAGGCAAATCACTTGAGGTCAGGAGTTCAAGAACAGACTGGCCAACATGGTGAAATCCTGTCTCAACGAAAAATACAAAAATTAGCCAGGCGTGGTGGCATGCACCTGTAATCCCAGCTACTCGGGAGGCTGAGGCAGGAGAATCACTTGAACCGGGGAGGTGGAGGTTGCAGTGAGCTGGGATCACCTCGCTGCACTCTAGCGACAGAGCCAGACTCTGTCTCAAAAAAAAAAAAGAAAATTAGGGGGAAAAGGGAAGGTCATTCTAAGATGGGGAAGAATTTGCTAGAAGAGAAGTCTGACTATAAACAACTCGAGAGCAGGAATCATCTTTCACTCATTGTTCTATCTTTTCACAGTACTTAGTACAGGGTGTGCCTTTGATAATGTTTTTTGGATAGGAGTTAGGAAATAGGCAGATTTATATGAGTAGAGTAGACATAGAAAGTAAATATGATCCACAGCATTGAGCATCAAAACTAAGAAATGATTAGCATTAACTAAAACAGACTTGTTTAGTCTGCTGGGCAAAGTGAGTCCTAGATTCAATGCCCATGATTCAGTGTAAACAAAACTGAATGAAGTCACCTCAACTCCAAACACTACACAAATGTACAAAAGGCTGCATTGTTGTCACCTGGAATATACATATTATCAACAAATATAATTTGCTTCATTTTCCACTATTTTTCACATCCTTAACATCACTGGAGAACATGATTATTAATAGCTATATAAGGCTACACTAGAATTGATTTAATTGCAAAACTGCTACACAAGTTTCTCAAAGCCAGCAAAAGCACTCTTCTCGGGACTTAAAAACCCAAATGTTACTATTAAATATTTCATTTGCTGTTTTGTTTTGACACCCCCCTACCTTGCCAAAAAGGACCTATTTTATCTGTCCCAAGGAAAATATTAACTTTTTTTT
>NW_012098377.1:641923-646531 GCF_000951045.1 Mandrillus leucophaeus | reverse complement strand
CTATTTCACACCAATGCCACACTAAATTTTACTTGCCAGTACTGATATTTGGTAGAGCAAGTCCTCAAATCTATCATCTATTCTTTCTTTCTTCTTCTTATTTTTTTTTTTTTTTGAGACAGAGTATTGCTCTGTGGCTCAGGCTGGGGCGCACTGGCGCATTCTCAGCTCACTGCAACCTCTGCCTCCTGGGTTCAAGCGATTCTCCTGCCTCAGCCTCCCAAGTGACTGGGGCTACAGGTGCCCACCACCACGCCCAGTTTTTATGCTTTTTAGTGGAGAGGAGGTTTCACCATGTTGGCCAGGCTGGTCTCGAACTCCTGACCTCAAGTGACCCACCCACCTCAGCCTCCCAAGTGCTGGGATTACAGGCGTGAGCCACACCACGCCCAGCCCTCATTATCTATTTTTTTTCCATAATAATGTCAAAGTTATCCTTGGCCTTCGGCTCTTCTAAATGAATTTTAGAATCAGTTTGAAGTTTCCAAGAACTGCATTGACCCTATAGATCAATTTGGGGAGAACTGACAATCTTGACATCTATGAAACTGGGATATCTATTTAATAAGATTTTTTACTTTCTCCATAGTTGCTTAATTTTTTAATGTACTGATCATTTCTCCATCGATTTTTCCACAACAAAATTATTTCTTAAGTTTTTAAAAATTTTAAATTCATTTATTTTTTATTTTTTTGAGATGGAGTCTCCCTCTGTTGCCCAGGCTGGAGTGCAGTGGCACAACCTGAGGTTACTGAAACCTCCACCTCCCAGGTTCAAGCGATTCTCCTGCTTCAGCCTCCCAAGTAGGTGGGATTACAGGCACGTGCCACCATGCCTGGCTTATTTTTTTGTATTTTTAGTAGAGATGGGGTTTCACCATGTTGGATAGGCTGATCTCGAACTCCTGGCCTCAGGTGATCCACATGCCTCGGCCTCCCAAAGTGTTGGGATTACAGGCATGAGCCACCGTGCCTGGCCTTAAATTTATTTCTATGTTTTAGAGACAGGTTCTCGTCCTGTCTCCCAGGCTGGCAAGCAGTGACACAATCATAGCTCTCTGCATACTCAAACTCCAGGGCTCAAGCTGTTTTCCTGCCTTAGCCTCTGAAGTAGCGAAGACTACAGGCATGAGTAACCGTGCCCAGGCTAAAACTATTTTCAGATACTAAATGTTATTATTTGCCTACTGCAATGAATGGTCAGGGAACCTCAAATATTTGCTGAACTGACTTGTTTCTGATTGGTTTCCTTAATTTATACAGCAAACAAATACTTATTAATAATAAGCTACCCCAGCCTGGCCAATATGATGAAACCTCATCTCTACTAAAAACACAAAAAAATATTAGCCAGGCGTGGTGGCAGGCGCCTGTAGTTCCAGCTACTCGGGAGGCTAAGGCAGGAGAATCGCTTGAACCCAGAAGGCGGGGATTGCAGTGAGCAGAGATCGCGCCACTGCACTCCAGCCTGGCTGACAGAGCAAGACTCCGTCTCAAAATTAATAATAATAATAATAATAATAATAACAACAACAATAAGTTATCTATGTGCCAGACTCTATGCTATGCACTGACGGAAAAAAGAAAATCCTCTACTATTCTACTCTCACCCTTGAAAAAATCATTGTCTCTCTTCTTTTCCTTCATTCCAGTTTCACCAAAAATATGCTCTATGCTTGAATCTTAACTTGAACAATTCTTCTCATCGGACAATCCATCATCCTCTGCACATTAAAACTTGAATGGTTCTTTTAATTTCATGTGCTCTGAAGAGGAGACAGAAAGCGTAGTAATCCTAAGCATTATGATACTTCTCTTCCTACAAGATCTGCACCTGTCGCAGTAGATAAATTCATTCAAGTCCCTTACATAAACAATTTCAATCTTAAGGCTTCAAAACCTCCCACGGATATGTAAACTGCCCCAACAAGGAAAGAAGCAAGTATAACAAAAATGGCATAAACTATGGTTTCCGCATTAGAAAGTCTTAAGACGCATTAAGAATCACTTAAGGCCGGGTGAATCACTTAAGGCCGGGTACGGTGGTTCATACCTGTAATTCCACCACTTTGGGAGGCTCAGGCGGGTGGATTACTTGAGGTCAGGAGTTCAAGAACAGACTGGCCAACATGGTGAAAACCCATCTCTACTAAAATACAAAAATTAGCCAGGCATGGTGGCGCGCGACTGTAGTCCCAGCTACTTAGGAGGCTGAGGCACGAGAATCGGCTTGAAACCAGGAGGTGGAGGTTGCAGTGAGCCGAGATCGCTGCACTGCACTCCAGCCTGGGCGACAGAGCAAGACTCTGTCAAAGAAAAAAAAAAACCTTAACTAGGAAACTGGTGAAAACTAGTTTTCTTAACTAGAAAATTGGTGGGGATTTCCTCAGATTGTACACCGGGAACTCAGGTTAGTCAGGTCTCGGAAATAAAGGTCAGATTTCTAGGTCAGCCCGCCTACTCCCCAACTGTCCAACATTAAGATCTCTCCAGGGCCTTCAAGCTCTGTCTTCATCCCTAAATCTACTCAGGTCTTTCATTCACAGCACAGTTATTTAGTACTTATGTTGTTGTCAAACACAGTGGCTAGATGAAGGGAATATAAAAGCACAATCTTTGCAGTCAAAGGGGCTCACAGCAAGAGTAAGGTTTGTAAATACATAATTACTCCACAATGTGATAATCGGTATCTTTGAAAACAGAAGGGTTGATTCAATCTTCCAGGGAGTGACTGAGTTGGGTCTTACAAAGGATGAGCTTTGCAATTCAAGAAAAAAGAAAAAAAAGGCAGACCATTTCAGCAGACAGAAAGGCGTGGTTAGGCGAGTGCTGCGAGCTGTTCGAGGTCAGTGAAGCTGGGGGTATGAGGAGGGCTCGCACCAGGTAGAGGTTGGGAAACCTCGGAGTTGCTGGAGAAATCAGAATCCAGGTCCCCTCAGCCACCCTGGGGCCGCTCCCCATAGCCAGCTGCCCCCGCTCCAAGCCCCACTACAAGCCGGGAAACGCAAAACGGAGGCAACCTGGCCAAAGGCAGAGGAACCCCCCCCTCAAGACCCTGAGGACCCAGACCTGGCCCTGCGGACTGCCCGCACCTTGCCAAGCAGCCGTCTCAGGCCCTCGCAGTCGAACTCCATCTCCAGCCCGGTCCCGAGCCAGGTCCCACGACCTCAGCCTCCTGGCCTTGTTCCGGACTTGCTGCAGGACGGAAGCCGCTGAGGACCAAACTTCCGGGCGGTCCAAGGCCCCGCCTCTTCCCAGACTGAAAACTCCACCCGCATTCAAAGCACCGGGTTCAGCCGCGGCTGCGTCCGGAATCCGAGGTACCTGCTTCTTGACCCCGGAGTCGGCAAGTGACGAGGGCACGGCCAGAAACGCGTTGGCGTCAAGGAAACCACGACCCATCTTCCTGGAAGAAAACTTGAGGACACTTATGAAGAGAAGACTAGGAAGGACCAGAGTAGAATCTATAAAGGAGGTAGAAGCAACACGCGGTGTTCTTGAAGAGTTTCCAGACAGATGTGTTAAATTCCGCAGTGTATCAGGAAAGAGCAAGACCTAAAATTGCGGTTGAATTTAGGAAGGAGGCGGTAATGGAATTTCAGAAGCAAAATTTCAGGGAGTAGAAAGGAGAAACAAAGTCAGGAGGATCCTTGTCGGAGAAGCGGAGCCCCAGCATGAGGGTGGCGCAGCACGGGGCGAGGGGTTGCTTTTTAATTTTTTTAGGGGTGCCATAACAATGTTGGTGGTCAGAGAGAGGAGACAGCCAGGTGAACGAAAAAGTTGGAAAACAAGAGAGGAGGGAGGTGGGTGAATAAGGTCATTTGGAGAAGGTGGGCGAAGAAGAGATGCAGGATACAGTAATTTTCTGGTGTTATTTGGTCTCCTTGACCCGTGACTGACTTACCTTCCCTGTATCCCAGGCGTGAGCCGCTGAAGCGAAAAGTCAGGAGCTGGATATTGTAATTGTCAAGAGGTTGGGCGTATAGGAGGGAGATTGTATTTATAGGAAGATCTGAAGGGAGCGCTGCCCTGACTCAGGAGAAGCAGCTGAAAAGCTGGAAGGAACATTCATTCAGAAAGTATTTGTTGAGCATCTACTACTTGCCAGCTACTTTTCCAGGTCTCAGGATACAGCAGTGAACAAAATACACTCAGATAGCTGCTGTCTTAAGGGTGTCATTCCTTTATTAGCAGAGGGAGAGCAAAACAATAAATGTAATAAGTAAATTATTCAGCGTGTCAGAAGGTTGATTATGTGTTGTGGAGAATAAATCCTTAAAAAGGTAAGGAGATTGGGGTAGTTCTCACTGAGGGTTGAGGGAGTAAGTGTTACGAATCAGAGTGCAGACAAAGCAGAAGCCTAAGATAGGCATGTGCAGAGGGAGGCTCAACACAGCAAGAAGGCCAGTGTGGCTGGAGTAGAATGAAGACGGGAGTAGAGACAAGGAGGCTAAGTCAGGGAAACAAGAGGGAGGAACAAATGGTTCAGAGAAGTGAGCCTTTTAGTGTGATCTCCAGACCTGCAGCCTCAGATGCGGGGAGTTGTTAGAAGTGCAGAGTCTGCTGGGCGCGGTGGCTCACGCCTGTCATTCCAGCACTTTGGGAGGC
>NW_012098377.1:637788-641783 GCF_000951045.1 Mandrillus leucophaeus | reverse complement strand
TTTTTGGAGACAGGGTCTCACTATGTCACCCAGGCTGGAGTGCAGTGGCACAATCAGGTGCATGCCACCATGCCTGGATAATTTTTTGGTATTTTTCATAGAGACGGGGTTTCACCATGTTGCCAAGGCTGGTCTTGAACTCTTGGGCTCAAGGGATCTACCTGCTTCACCCTCCCAAAGTGTTGGGATTACAGGTGTGAGCCACCACACCCAGCCTTATTTTCACTACATATTAAACAGCGTATCTTCTTAGTGTAATATTAAGACAGATTTCATACTGGTCCTCACCACTGAAAATTCTGCATAACATTCTCTCAAGAAATGTGCCTCAAGCAGTGCCATGTGCTTAAAGGGTACAAGTACTTCACTAAAGAAGAAAGTGGTCCAAGAGATTCTATACATGGTTATAAAAATTATTAAGACTGAAAAATTGAGTTTAATAAAATTTTAAATTTGCCTGCTGTACTACAGTGTATTCAGAAGACTGATATTTCTTTTCTCTTTTTTCTGAGAGGCAGTCTCACCCTGTCACCCAGAGTGGAGTGCAATGGCATGAACTCGGCTCAATGTAACCTCCATCTCCCGGGTTCAAGCAATTCTCCTGCCTCAGCCTCCCAAGTAGCTGGGATTACAGGTATGCACCACCACACCCAGCTAATTTTGTATTTTTAGTAGAGACGAGGTTTCTCCATGTTGGTCAGGCTGATCTTGAACTCCTGACCTCAGGTGATCTGCCCGCCTCAGCCTCCCAAAGTGTTGAGATTACAGGTGTGAGCCACTGCCGTATTACCATTTTATGAGTGAGCACATCTACGTTAAGTTGTCTCTCCGACAGAACTCAGCTGGTGGAGCAGAAAATAGGAATTAGGAAACTAGGTAATTTCTCTAAATGTAACACTTAATATAAATGAAGGAATATACTTATGTGGCTGGGCATGGTGGCTCACATCTGTAATCCCAGCTTTTTGGGCAGTCAAGAATGGAGGATCACTTGAGGTCAGCAGTTCGAGACCAGCCTGGGCAACATAGCAAGACACTGTCTCTACAAAAATAAAAATAAAAATTGGCCAGAAGTGGTGATGTTGCCTGTGGTCCTAGCTACCTCCAGAAGCTGAGGCAGGAGAATCACTTGAGCCCAAGAGTTTGAGGCTGCAGTAAGCTATGATAGTACCATTGCACTCCAGCCTGGGAGACAGAGCAAGACTCTATCTTTTTTTAAAAAAAGAAAAAGCACACACTTTTTGAAGAATAATAAGTACTGGTGAATTGACCCACCCACTTACGATACACAACTGTATGACAAAGCTTTCTGCCATAATGGAAATAATCTATACATACATTGTCCAATATGATAGCCACAAACCACATGTGGCTACTAACAATTGAAATGTGATTAGTGATTTGTTCCTGTTTTTAAAAATATGCTCATTTATATCTTTTGCCCAATTCTCTATTTACTGTTTGTTTGTTTGTTTTCTGTTTTTTTGAGACGGAGTCTCACTCTGTTGCCCAGGCTGGAGTGCAGTGGCACGATCTCGGCTCACCACAATCTCCACCTCCCAGGTTCAAGTGATTCTCCTGTCTCAGCCTCCCGAGTAGCTGGGACCACAGGCACAAGCCACTATGCGCGGCTAATTTTTGTATTTTTAGTAGAGACAGGGTTTCATTATGTTGCCCAGGCTGGTCTCGAATTCCTGACCTTGTGATCTGTCCGTCTCAGCTTCCCAAAGTGCTGGGATTACAGGTGTGTGCCACCACGCCTGGCCTATTTATTGGTTTTAATATTGATTTGTAGGCATGCTTTATATATTTTAGATATCAACACTTTGTCAGTTATGTGTGCTACAGATAGCTTCTCTAAGTTTGTATCTTGCCTCTTCACTTTCTTTTTTAAAAAACTGAGATAGGGTCTTGCCATAACTACTGGACTCAACAGATCTGCTTATCTTGGCCTCCCAAAGTTCTGAGATTACAGGTGTGAGCCACCGCGCCTGGCTGCCTCTTCATCTTCTCCACAGTGTCTTCTGTTCTTAATTTTAATATTGTTGAATTTGTCTCTTATTTGTGTATTATTTTAAAACGGTTTGCATATTCTGAGCCTATACCATTTATATTTTTAGGTTTTAAAGTTGTCTTTTACATTTAGGTCTTTAATCCACTGGAAATTTTTATGTTTGGCATAAGGTAGGAATACAAGGTACAATTTCATTTTTCCCATGTGGATATTCACTTTTCTCTGCATTCTCCTTTCGCGAGTTATCTGCAATGTCTTCTGTTTTATTGCATTTCCAAACATGTATGACTATGATTCTAGGCCCTTTAGTCTGTTTCACTGGTTAGTCTATTTCACACCAATGCCACACTAAATTTTACTTGCCAGTACTGATATTTGGTAGAGCAAGTCCTCAAATCTATCATCTATTCTTTCTTTCTTCTTCTTATTTTTTTTTTTTTTTGAGACAGAGTATTGCTCTGTGGCTCAGGCTGGGGCGCACTGGCGCATTCTCAGCTCACTGCAACCTCTGCCTCCTGGGTTCAAGCGATTCTCCTGCCTCAGCCTCCCAAGTGACTGGGGCTACAGGTGCCCACCACCACGCCCAGTTTTTATGCTTTTTAGTGGAGAGGAGGTTTCACCATGTTGGCCAGGCTGGTCTCGAACTCCTGACCTCAAGTGACCCACCCACCTCAGCCTCCCAAGTGCTGGGATTACAGGCGTGAGCCACACCACGCCCAGCCCTCATTATCTATTTTTTTTCCATAATAATGTCAAAGTTATCCTTGGCCTTCGGCTCTTCTAAATGAATTTTAGAATCAGTTTGAAGTTTCCAAGAACTGCATTGACCCTATAGATCAATTTGGGGAGAACTGACAATCTTGACATCTATGAAACTGGGATATCTATTTAATAAGATTTTTTACTTTCTCCATAGTTGCTTAATTTTTTAATGTACTGATCATTTCTCCATCGATTTTTCCACAACAAAATTATTTCTTAAGTTTTTAAAAATTTTAAATTCATTTATTTTTTATTTTTTTGAGATGGAGTCTCCCTCTGTTGCCCAGGCTGGAGTGCAGTGGCACAACCTGAGGTTACTGAAACCTCCACCTCCCAGGTTCAAGCGATTCTCCTGCTTCAGCCTCCCAAGTAGGTGGGATTACAGGCACGTGCCACCATGCCTGGCTTATTTTTTTGTATTTTTAGTAGAGATGGGGTTTCACCATGTTGGATAGGCTGATCTCGAACTCCTGGCCTCAGGTGATCCACATGCCTCGGCCTCCCAAAGTGTTGGGATTACAGGCATGAGCCACCGTGCCTGGCCTTAAATTTATTTCTATGTTTTAGAGACAGGTTCTCGTCCTGTCTCCCAGGCTGGCAAGCAGTGACACAATCATAGCTCTCTGCATACTCAAACTCCAGGGCTCAAGCTGTTTTCCTGCCTTAGCCTCTGAAGTAGCGAAGACTACAGGCATGAGTAACCGTGCCCAGGCTAAAACTATTTTCAGATACTAAATGTTATTATTTGCCTACTGCAATGAATGGTCAGGGAACCTCAAATATTTGCTGAACTGACTTGTTTCTGATTGGTTTCCTTAATTTATACAGCAAACAAATACTTATTAATAATAAGCTACCCCAGCCTGGCCAATATGATGAAACCTCATCTCTACTAAAAACACAAAAAAATATTAGCCAGGCGTGGTGGCAGGCGCCTGTAGTTCCAGCTACTCGGGAGGCTAAGGCAGGAGAATCGCTTGAACCCAGAAGGCGGGGATTGCAGTGAGCAGAGATCGCGCCACTGCACTCCAGCCTGGCTGACAGAGCAAGACTCCGTCTCAAAATTAATAATAATAATAATAATAATAATAACAACAACAATAAGTTATCTATGTGCCAGACTCTATGCTATGCACTGACGGAAAAAAGAAAATCCTCTACTATTCTACTCTCACCCTTGAAAAAATCATTGTCTCTCTTCTTTTCCTTCATTCCAGTT
>NW_012098377.1:624649-634673 GCF_000951045.1 Mandrillus leucophaeus | reverse complement strand
CCAGGATGGTCTTGATCTCCTGACCTCGTGATCCGCCCGTCTCGGCCTCCCAAAGTGCTGGGATTACAGGCTTGAGCCACCGCGCCCGGCCAGCAGTTCTCTTTTAACTAGTCTTCCAGATGATTCTGATGGGTGATGAAGTCCAAGAACCACGTGGGGCTTTGTAGACAATTGTAAGGACTCTGGCCTGTCCCTGCCCTCCAGCCAGAGACCATCAGGAACACACCTGTACTTAAACAAGTTGAGTTCATTATTAATAGTTCTTGCAGTGAGGAAGCAGGTGCTGTGGAGAACCATTGGGACAGCTTGGTGAGAGAGAGAACCTGTTACAGAATTTGGGCGATTTGCGGGAGGGCTCAAGAAAGCCAGGCTTCACCCTGGATTGGGTGCTGTCAGAAAGCAGGGACGTTTCTGTGACTAGGTATCTGAATCAGTATTGTCTGTAAGATGGACAGACTAGAATGAAGATAAAGCTATACTTGGTAAAGAAGCAGCAGTCACTCATAATAGAGAAGAACATTTTTATATTTCATGGCTTGCAGTGACCTTGCTCTCTTGTCTCTTAGACAAAATTTTGAAATGGCCTCGTTGTGTCTCACTTTTTTTAGTCTGACTGACCTTGTCTCACTCATGTTGGTGTTCTGTGAGATTATGTGCCACAGAAGAATAACTGGGCCAAGCTGTGAGCATCGGTCCAGCTTCTAACAACCCTGAAGTCTAGCTGTGTCAGACCAGCTCTCAGATGTCAGGGCCTGCCTCTTCCTTTCTCAGGCTTTTAATCTGGGAGAAAGAGAAAGCCACTGGGAGGGTTCAAACAGAACAGTGACATGATCTGACTGAGTTTTTAAAAAATATTAATAACTCTGCGGTGTTGTGAAGAGGCAGCAGTATGGGGCAAGAGTAGGCCAGAAGACAACGTAGGAGGAAGATTACAGAGAAAAGTTGATAGAAGGGCTGTTAAGTGCATCTCAGCCAGATCTAACCAGCCTTGAAACAGAACTGCCAGGGGCTCCAAGTTCTAATAGATCCTGCCAGAAATCCGTGTTATAAGGAAAAGATACCCATTAGCAGCAAGGCCAGGGCAAGATTGTTCCATCTTTTATGAAAGAGTCTTTTATGGAAGAGGCCTTCCAGCCAAACCTTCAATTCTCTTCTGGTCTAGTCACTATACACACTTTATGCCAGATAGAGTGTGAGTGAATGTGTGTGTGTGTGTGTGTGTGTGTGTGTGTGTAGCGTTTCCTTTGTGAAGGGTACATTGCTAAGAGTTTTATGTGCTTTATCTCTGTTCGTCTTCCTAAGACCCTATGACCTGGATAGAATTATTACCTCAGTTTTACTGATAAGAAAACTGGTTTATTGTTATATTACCTATTTTCCATGTTTCTGAGATTCTGTTGAATAAGAGATATATTAATGATAGCTTTTGGGGGGAGAAGAAGACTACAAAATTAAACATACATACTGACTTTAACACACCTATTTCAAAAGAACTTAAATGTGAAATACAGGATATGTGTATAATTGTCTCCATTTTACAGATTGGAAAACCAAAGACTAAGGTTAAATTACTAGAAGATGATGTCAAAGACGATCTTCCTAAGCTGTGTGTTATACTGCCTCTCACTGTGTGTGAAATTGTGATGACACTTTGTGATTAATAATAGTCTAGGAAACCAGCCAGGTGTGGTGGCTCATGCCTGTAATTCCAGGACGTTGGAACGCCCAGGCAGGCATATCACCTGAGGTCAGGAGTTCAAGACCAGCCTAGCCAACATGGCGAAACCTCATCTTTGCTAAAAATACAAAAATTAGCCGGGTGTGGTGGCAGGCACCTGTAATCTCAGCTATTTAGGAGGCTGAGGCAGGGAGAATTGCTGGAACCTGGAAGGCGGAGGTTGCAGTGAGCCGAAATCTTGCCACTGCATTCTAGCCTGGGCAACAGAGTGAGATTCCATCAAAACAAAAAAGTCTACAGAAGTTTGAATTACGTGCCTATATTGCTATGCAGTTACAAGAGAAAGGCTATATAGTACAGACATTGGCTTTTTTTTTTAAGCCTCTCCCTTGACTTCCATCCTGACTACCAGGCTACCCTCATCTCCTGAAACTGGTGCTGTTAGATCCTATAATCCAATTAGGTTGAAACATTCACTCTTCCCCAAGTACATTGTGTTCTTCCTTGCCTCATGCCTTACCTGCCAGGAGTATTTTATTATACTGTTGTACCTGTCTACCTCCATTTCCACTCCTCTTTCTGTCCTCAAATACTGTAAGGCCCTGGCAAATAAGGGTTGAATCTCATTCATCTCTATATTCCCAGTGCCTAGTATAATTACTGAATAGTGTAATTATTGACGATATAGACCTGCCTCTGTATGCATAGTCATGTATACAGTTTGTTTTGTGTCCAATTTCTAGAATGTTTGTAGATTTACTGAAGTCTGCTAGACCCCAGGCATCGTTGGTGGGAGCATAATTTGCTACAACCTTTGGGCAGAGTAGTCTTGTAGACCTTTGACCCTATAATGCCACGTTGGGAATCTTTCTTACAGAAATAAAAGTACTCAAGATATATGTACAAAGATGTTAATAATGTTAAAAGGGGGAAAAATATCCCAAACATATGCTGCATCTTTGTAAGTTTTAGAAAAAACACAAAAATGGCTTGTTTAAAATTAGAACTTGTGTTTTTGGTGCTCTACCTCTGATCTCTGTTTATACCCTTTGTTGCTTTCATGAATATTGGCCCTATCAGACATATTGTTAGGGGATGAAACCTTGTTATTCCAAATATCACACATATATATATTCTTATATACTTTTTTTTTTTTTTGAGATGGAGTCTTGCTCTGTTACCCTGGCTAGAGAGCAGTGGCATGATCTTAGCTCACTGCAACCTCTGCTTCCTGGGTTCAAATGATTCTCCTGTTTTAGCCTCCCAAGAAGCTGAGATTACAGGTGTGTACCAACACGCCCGGCTAATTTTTGAATTTTTAGTAGAGGCAGGGTTTCACCATGTTGGTCAGGCTGGTTTCAAACTCCTGACCTCAGGTGATCCACCCACCTCTTCCTCCCAAAGTGCTAGGATTACAGGCGTGAGCCACCGCGCCCAGCCTATCATATACTTCTTAAATATATGGAACTTAACTGTTGTGTTCATTGACAGCAATTTTGCATCTCAGGTCATCCTCAAATATCCTTTGTAACAACCTTTGTTTTTATGACCTTGTGAATTAAAACTGCAATTTTTCTTAATCTAATTCTTTTTGTAAGGATTTTATTTTATTTTATTTTATCATTATTTTTTGAGATAGAGTCTCCATTGTCGCCCAGGCTGGAGTGCAGTGCCACAGTCTCTGTTCATTTCAACCTCCACCTCCCAGGTTCCAGCGATTCTTATGCCTCCGCCTCCCGAGTAGCTGGGATTACAGGCGCCTGCCACCATGCCCGGCTATTTTTTGTATGTTTAGTAGAGACAGGGTTTCCCCATATTTGCCAGGCTGAGCTGGAACTCCTGGCCTTAGGTGATCCTCCTGCCTCCTCCTCCCAGTGTGCTGAGATGACAGGCCTAAGCCACTGCGCTGGGCCTGTAAGGATTTTATACAGCCTCTGCATTTTCATACTGTGTCTAAACTTGCATACTCTTTTTTTTTTTTTTTTTCTTGAGGCAGAGTTTCCTTTGTTACCCAGGCTGGAGTGCAGTGACACAATCTCGGCTCACTGCAACCTCAGCCTCCCGAGTAACTGGGATTACAGGCATGCACTACCACACCTGGCTAATTTTTGTATTTTTAGTAGAGATGGGGTTTTGCCATGTTGGCCAGGCTGGTCTAGAACTTCTGACTTCAGGTGATTCACCCACCTCTGTCTCCCAAAGTGCTGGGATTACAGGTGTGAGCCCCTGTGCCCAGCCTGAACTTTGCATACTTTCTTGTCATCTTTTTGCTTCCCTGGTTAACAAGAAAAAAATTGGCCATGATTAGAAATTTGTTAGAAAAAAAAAATTATTTCACCACCAATACATTTATTTGCAGGAGAGAGGGTCAAATCTTACCATTAACTTTTTTTTTTTTTTTGAGATGGAGTCCCACTGTGCCACCCAGGCTGGAGTGCAGTGGTGCAATCTCAACTCACTGCAACCTCTACTTCCTGGGTTCACGAGATTCTCCTGCCTCAGCCTCCCGAGTAGCTGGGATTACAGGTGCCCACCACCATGCCCAGCTGATCTTTTTCATATTTTTAGTAGACATGGCGTTTCACTATATGTTGACCAGTCTGGTCTCAAACTCCTGACCTCAAGTGATCCACCCACTTCGGCCTCCCAAAGTGCTGGGATTATAGGTGTGAGCCACCACGCCTGGCCTTATGGACTTTTAAACTAGGTAGGACTAGAGTCACTGATCTGCCTAACCTCTGGGTATTTATCCTGCACACAAGGCATCACCAGTAAATACATGAGCATAGATGAGGGGGACACATTCTTTTTTTTTTTTTTTTTTTTAAGTTTATAAATGAGTAAATTTATTTTGTTTATAGGTTTCCCCTTTGAATTTTTTTTTAATGTATTTATTATTATTATACTTTAAGTTGTAGGGTACATGTGCATAACGTGCAGGTTTGTTACATATGTATACTTTAAGTTGTAGGGTACATGTGCATAACGTGCAGGTTTGTTACATATGTATACTTGTGCCATGTTGGTGTGCTGCACCCATCAACTTATCATTTACATCAGGTATAACTCCCAATGCTGTCTCTTATACACATCTAGATGTGTATAAGAGACAGGGCCCCGGTGCTGAGTCCAAGTGATCTCATTGTTCAGTTGAGGGGGACACATTCTGACTAATCACATGCTTGCCTATTCAGAGGAAGGTACTGCCCTTGTATCAAAAGAAGTATTGAGAAAAATAAAGGCAGAGCCTAACATTTGCCTCCTAGCACAGGCTGAAACATGATAGTGGCCTTGTGCAGAAGAATGATGCTTTCAACTGAGCTGCAAGATAGGAGCTGGACCAACTAGGGGGTTGGACAGGGGTGGGATCTGACCTAATTAGCCTTTCCCCAGCCAATCTGGGCCTCCAAAAGCCATTCTCTGGCCCTCTGAACAGGCAGACTCAGCAAATCTGGGAGGTATGGGGATTCTGCCAATTCCCCACCTAGCCCCCACCTCCCCCAGGTTTGGCAGGTGATTTAATCCCCAGGGTACAGCCCCACCCCCATCTGACCCCACATCTGGACAAACACATGACAAATATGGAAACTGAAGCCCAGCTGGGCTGGAGCACATCTGGTTGTTGCTGCATTGGAGTCATCTTGCAGGTGTCCTGAGATAATCAGGCCTCACCCACAGTGGCCAGGTTGAGACAGCGTGTTTTTTTTGAAGATGACTCAGGTTGCTCCAGGTCAAAGCATGATGACACTTCGTGGAAAAGCAGGCTGGAGCCTCAGAAGAGCTGGCCCTGCAGCTCTTCTTACAGCAGTAAATCCAGGATTTGAACACCAGCGAGTAAGGCGAGAGCCCAGCCTGTGGCCCACAGTTGTTCACAGCCATGAGGCTGCCGACCAGCAGGAAAGGGGAGGTCAGTGTGCTCACTGCAATCTCCATCACAAACTTGATGTAGCTCTGGATGGACAGGGCCTGGCCTAACTGGGAACCCCAATTCTGGTCATTTCTCAGCCCCCCTAGGTGTCACTCACACTGTCATCTACCAGGTAGTCATTGATAAAAGTGGGCCAGCAGGTTATAGCTTCACAAGAAAACTACTTCACCCAGGAGATGAAAGATCAAGCCAACAAAGAATCCCAGCAGCCCTTCCTCTTTGAAAATCTTCTCAGTGGAGCTCAGGACACCACTGTACTTGACCTCCCATCCCACAAATTAGACCATGCAGCACATTGAGATGGCATGCAGGGGGTGGGCCAACATACAGGACACACACTGCATCATCATCCCCTAGGAGGTCTCCTTCACTGCCTGCTTCAGAGAAGTCTTCGTATCCATCCTTATTGGAAACCTGCTTGATTTCATCTGGAGGGAAAACCTTCCTGCTGCCCCCGTTACAAAGGAGAGGGGTCACATCAGTCGGAGGCTCAGACCTCGGAACAGCCCTGTCTTGCCATCCATCACGCCCATGCCCACTGCCACAAACAACTTCAGTGGTCAGGGAGTTGTCTTCAGGCCCCAGGCCCCACCATCCATTCTGCTGGCCAAGGGTAGCATGGATGTGCATGGGCACTCTTGACCTTCACTGCAAGTTCCTGCTCCACCTCCAGCTCCTGCCATCTCCGTGGCACTACCACAAGCCTGGGGCCAGAAATTTTAACAATCACAGCATTGTTTATGGTGGTAAAAATTGGGGAAAAAATCTGAATGTACATTATGCCAGTTATTTATTGCCTTTCAGTTCCAAATCCACCATTGATTGCTTGCTGTACCATAATGAAGCTGGGCCCTGTAAGCATTTCTTCCTCGTTAGTGGAATGCTAACATTTTGTCAGTAGAGGGCCTTCGGAGGATACTACAAGAGGAAGGGCTTTCTCTTCCTAGTTCCAGTGTGTGTCTATTCCTGATTCTGTTCAAGGCTTCCAGTGGCATGTGTGAGAACTTCTAGTGGCACTCACCCTGTCAAGTATCAGTGGCTCCACTGTGGACTGCTTCCACACCTGTGTCACTGAGACAATTTTTCAGTGAGTTCCACCAGCACCCATTGCCAACTTAGCCTGCAGCAGCTCATTAGACTACTACTGTCCAGTTGGTCATGTCCACAGCTCCTCCAACATATTTTGGATCTCAGCCATGGAGGGGATGGGACTATTCCAAATTTATTTCTTCCTTTGGGTACTTTGCCTCAGCCCTAGAGGTAGTGACTACTCCCTATATATGCTGTTCCTGTAATATGTAACACTTTATATCCCTTCTATAGTCAGTCACTTGCTCCTAGTTGATAATTCCCTTTATTAAAATTTTCAATTTACTGTGTGGTTTTCTGTCTCCTGACTGGACTGAACCTGCTGTATCATTGGGAGCAAGATGAAATAAACTAGAATATTATGCAAGAATTAAGAATAATGTAAGCTAGGCACAGTGGCTCACGCCTGTAATCTCAGCACTTTGGGAGGCCGAGGCAAGAGGCTAACTTGAGCCCAGGAGTTTGAGACTTGCCTGGTCAACATAGCAAGATCCTACCTTTACAAAAAAAAAAATTAGCCAGGCATGGTGGTACACACTTGTAGTCCCAGCTACTTGGGAGGCTGAGATGGGAGGATCGCTCTAGCCCAAGAGTTCAAGGCTGCAGTGATCTGTGACTGCCACTGCACTCCAGCCTTGACAACAAAGCAAGACTGTCCAAGAACATACACTTCTGCTTCTGCCTATGAAGGATCAACTGTTACAGAAATTACCTTCTCTTCATAAATAGAAAATTACACAAAACATGAAATAATTGTTTTCAGATCTTGTACAAGAGACAGCACAAGACTGTGTACATTGAAAGAAAGGAAACCAGTGAAGGTGAGTCCTACAATTGCTCCAGCCAGGTGGCAGTTTTCAGGCTATAGCACAGAAAGAGGTTACCCAACTGAGCGTTTCACTGAGTTGAAGAGAAAGATAGCAAAGTACAGCAGAGGCCAGAATTCACAGGATGGATTACTAAGAAGAGGAAGCTCCATGGAGAAAGCTCTCTAGCTTTCCACAGGGGCCCTTATGAGTCTGGCTGAGTTCTGTCTGCACATATATGGAATAAAACTCGATGAGGCCTGGAAAAGATCCACCCAAAAGCAGTAGGCCAAACACTTATTGCAGTTCCTAAAGGGCAGCGAATTGTGAAACATTCCACAGATTTGAAAGATCAAGGCTGGGCACAGTGGCTCACGCCTGTAACCCCAGCACTTTGGGAAGCCGAGGCTGGCGGATCACCTGAGTTCGGGAGTTCGAGACCAGCCTAACCAACATGGAGAAACCCTGTCTCTACTAAAAATACAAAATTAGCCAGGCGTGGTGGTGGGTGCCTGTAATCCCAGCTACTTGGGAGGCTGAGGTGGAAGAATCACTTGAACCTGGGAGGCGGAGGTTTCAGCGAGCCGAGATCACGCCATTGCACTCCAGCCTAGGCAACAAGAGCGAAACTCCGTCTTAAAAAAAAAAAAAAAATCTAATACAGTCGGCCTCAGAGAAGGTGCTCAGAGAAAGTGGTCATTAACTCAGCAGTGGGGATATTAACCCTAGAGTAAAGGCTGCTCCTGGTCTATCATAAAGCTTAAAACAAACCTCAGAAGAATCAAACTGATCACAAGTAACTTAAGTGCACCTTAGAATAACATTTAACACTGTTGAAAGGAATACAACAAAATGCAGCACTCAGCGCTAAAATTTACCATGTTCAACATCTAATCAAAAGTTGTAAGACATTTAAAGAAGCAGGAATTATCACAACAGGCCAGACGTGGTGGCTCATGCCTGTAATCCCAGGACTTTGGGAGGATGAGTCAGGTGGATCACCTGAGGTCAGGAGTTCGAGACCAGTCTGGCCAACATGGTGAAACCCCATCTCTACTAAAAATGCAAAAATTAGCCCGGCATGGTGACAGGTGCCTATAATCCCAGCTACTTGGGAGGCTGAGGCAGGAGAATCACTTGAACCCAGGAGGTGGAGGTTTCAATGAGCTGAGATCACACCATTGCACTCCAGCCTGGGTGACAGAGCAAGACTCCGTCTCAAAAAAAAAAAATTCCAGAGATGAAAAATACATTACATGTCCATGATGTTGTAGCAGAAAAGCAAAAAAGGTACTTGGTGACCTCTGAGAGGGTATCTAATAGTGGGGTGGGGCTAGAAGTCAGAATGCAATGCATGGAAGAGAGGTGTAGATTGGAAAAAGCTTTGAGTGTGGGCCACTTGTTTAGGAAGTTTGGTCATAAAAGAAAATTAAGAAGTAAGACAGGGAAGGAGCCACAGTATCATCTGGAGGTTTCTTTGAGGAAAGGACAGGGGTACCTGTGGCTTCATGATGGTAAAGAAAAGAGAATCAATGGAGAGGAACTAACCCAAGGTGATGAAGATGCGGGTATACCATCGTGCTGAGGAACCCCTTGAGATGGGGAGGGGAGGTTTTGCAGGGACAGAAATAGAGACATCTGTCTCATTTACCTATAATTCAGTTTGTTTTATTCACATGTCATACATCTAGCAGCAAAACACCTTTCCAAATCTCTGCCTCTGGTGTAAAGAGCCCAGCTGCCCAAGAGGCAGCTGAGTCCTAAGTCTTGGTGCTGATCTGGAGCATCAGCTATGTGCTGTAGTGCAGGCCACTTAGGCTTTAGTCTAAGCCTGTTTTCTCATTAGTGAAATGGGGTTAACAGTAATACCTACTTCCTAGTGTTGCTGTTTACTGTGCAGCTGCTGGTCTGGGGACAGTGTCTCTGGTATGTTTTGAGTCTGGGCCATATGACCAATGATGTCACAATGCCCTAATAGATTTCAGCTTCTCCACTAGGGAGCTGTGGATCCTTTGGAGCGAAGGACTCGAACAGACATGCGAGACCTCTACCAACTGAAGGTTTCGTGAGCACACTCCTTTGCCAGGATCTTGGTGAATAGTCTTTCACTGTGCAGTTGTATCTTAGAAATTGTTTTACATTTGATCATGATTGTGCTTGGCTGGATGTTTTTTGTTGGACTTGCATGTTACATGGGCACGTTTCCAGAGTCGATGGTAAGTAATGGCTCTGCCTGTCAATCCCTGGTGGTCAGTCGTGGTGCTGGCTCATCTTCCTGTCTGGGTTTTCTGACCAAATGGGAAAGATAATTGAGGTCTCACCACTAACTGGAAGTCAGAATGTGATGGGAACAAAGTTAGTGTCCCAGGCTACCAGGCTACTTCCCATCCCACTAGGGATATCCCTTTTTTGTTTTGTTTTGTTTTGTTTTTGTTTTTGTTTTTGAGATGGAGTTTCACTCTTGTTGCCCAGGCTGGAGTGCAGTGGCGCAATCTCGGCTCACTGCAACCTCCACCTCCCGGG
>NW_012098377.1:621550-624319 GCF_000951045.1 Mandrillus leucophaeus | reverse complement strand
CTCACTGCAAGCTCCGCCTCCTGGGTTCACGCCATTCTCCTGCCTCAGCCTCCCGAGTAGCTGGGACTACAGGCGCCCACCACCATGCCCGGCTAATTTTTTGTATTTTTAGCAGATACGGGGTTTCACCGTGTTAGCCAGGATGGTCTTGATATCCTGACCTCGTGATCCGCCCTCCTTGGCTTCCCAAAGTACTGGGATTACCAGGGTGAGCCACTGCGCCCGGTCGGGACATCCTTTTAAGTCTTTCTTTTTTCCCCCTCTCTTGCATATATAGCTGCACTTGTTTCAAAGCACTATGGAATTTGCAAGGGGTCTGCTGGAGACCATATTTGACTTCTGGGTTTCAGGCCAAGTGGATCAGTGGTTGTTGGTAGGAAGGGGGACGGTAGGGATTGGTGGGGACTTTTAGCAGCCCTTCTAGTCCCACACAGAGGCGGTTACCCTCTGGGTCAGTGAGTAGAGCCATCTCTGCCCTCAAATTTTCTTTCTGATTCAGCCTCCAACTCTGAAGTGGCAGGAGAGGTGGCCTGTTCAGGAGAGCAAGACACAACTGAGGAGGCAGGCTTTAGATGAAGATCTGCCGCAGTAAGTGGGTGGTCAGGTCTGGTGGGCTGGATTCCTCTCTTTCCAAAGTACTTGGTGGAACCCTGAAATCTCAGTGGAGAGTGTTTATTCCTCTGGAAAATATAATAAACTGTGGAAGGGGAAATGACTTGGTGAGTACAGCTGAGGACAGCAGGCCAAAGTTGTCTATTAATAACCATGTCTCATAGGTGTTGTTTTGAAGACTGTTCCCATCTATTATTTTTCTTCTCACAACACTGTAATATATTATACTATTAATAGCATTCTTTTTTTTTTTTTTCCTGAGACAGGTCTTGCTCTGTCACCCAGGCTGGAGTGAGGTCCAGGCAGTCTTCCCACCTCACCTTCCTGAGTAGCTGATCCTCAGGGCACATGCCACCATGCTTGGCTAATTTTTTTAAAAAATTTTTGTAGAGACAGGGTCTCACTATGTTGCCCAGGCTGGTCTTGAACTCCAGGACTCAAGTGGTCCTCCTGCTTTGGTCTCCCAGAGTGCTGGGATTGCAGGCATGAGCCACCATGCCTTGCCAGGACCAGCATTTTTAATATCCCTTTTGGCAGATCCTGAAACTGGAGTTAACATTGAACTTGAGTTTAGGTCCTAACTTTGCGACTTACTAGCTATGTGACCTTGGGAAAGTTTAATTACTTTCTTTGAACCTCACTTTCGAAGTTTCTTCTGTACAACAGGAGATATCTGAGTATCTTGCTATTTTTGTGACAATTATATTTGGGAATTAATGTAAAGCATTTAATGCAAAGCTCAAAAATTAGCATGTAGTAAAATACTGACTTAACAACAAGCAAATAATGAACCAGTCAACAAAGATTAACTGGTGATAGTGACCTCAATTATTTACCTGAGGCCACACACAGTAACTCTTTGGTAAAGATGGGATGCGAGCATAGATCTCTGTCTCTGGACTTAATGGCCTCCCGTACTCATTCCACTAGACCAACCTGCCTACAGGAAACACTGATGGCAGTATCCTTTTTAGCACACCATCTCCTGGGTTTCTTACATTTCACCCCATTTCAGTCAGAGCTGTTTTTTCAGAGCTATTTTTTTCAGAGCTGTTCCTATTGTTAGAGAAACGTAACTTGGAGAGTTTTAATAATATACTGATTACAGGAGCAGAAGGTTTTTTGGAAGCTACTCCAGAAATTAGGGGTATTCAGCCCCAGCCCCAGGTATAGTAAGAGCAGGACATGATGGCTGGGGTTTTTTACATCTCCATCTACCCCAGGACTTCTGTGAACGCATTAGCCCAAAACAGTCAGAACTTTGTGGCAGTCCTGACCAGACCACTTAAACTATTCTGTGCCTCAGTTTCTCCAGCTGCAAAATGAGGAAACCAGCCCATCTTCCTTCTCTTTCCTTCTCAGGAAAGTTGTAATAGGCTCATCCTACATGATGGAGAATTTAACTGTACCATTTTATAAAATGCAAGATTTCTTTTTTGAACAGCGTAACGATAGCATATGAAGTTATTTGCTCATGGCATACCTAGCCAGCTAATTCTCTTAATGAACCCAGGCTTTTTTTCTTTTGCATAGCACCTGATTGCACAAAGCTAATAGTTAAACATTTTGGCAGGTGACGAGTTAATGAGTATGATGCCAGCTAGGTCCAAATCACAGACATACCAAAGCACAGGGCCCTTTTGATAAATTTTCTTTAACCCAACACATCTAGCATCCTGGCCAACCATCCCATAGGTGCTCACGCTGACTGGATTGCCGAGGTTACAGGAGCTGATGTCATAATTGGTGTCTGAGCTCTGCCCCACTAAATGGCCATGAGGAGCCACTTCAATTCAGATTAGGCCACAAGCTCCTTAGTGAGGAGCTGCCATGCTGGGCCATCCACCATCTGGTGTCTAACAAAGACAGCCCAATTCCTCCGACTCAGGAATAGAACACTGCACCTTCCAGAAGCACTTGTTTCTTCTTGGGCACACCACTAGCTGAGAAAGAAGCCTCGTGATGATTGTTGTCTTATGGATGCTTCTCATTGCAGGAACCATGTGGAAGGGATATAAATATCCCCCAGGAGGGGTAAGTGTACCTTCAACTTTGTTCTCTATTCCTACTTTGAAATGTATTCCTGCCTCCAGAAACAAACTAAGCATGAGAACCCAACTCTAGTAACATTAGACACAAATACTTTTATTTTATATA
>NW_012098377.1:604224-621355 GCF_000951045.1 Mandrillus leucophaeus | reverse complement strand
CGCCTCCCGGGTTGAAAGTTACTGTAGCGATTGGGAGAGTTCCCATTTTGTTTCACGTGATAGCGGTTGGGAGAGTTCCCATTTTGTTTCGCGAGATCTTTAAGGCCCAGAGTCAAAGCTTTCTGAGTTGGGCGGCCTTGTTTCTGTTGTGCTAATGGACATTTTGTATGCCCAGTCTTTGATGCCATTTCCTAACGATCAGTCCACTTCAGAAATCCAAACTTCTCTCTTCCACGAGTAAACACTAGTCTGTAAAAAGGATCTGGTGGCAGATGTCTCTTTCCTCTCTCCTCCTGTTAGACCTTGGAATTTCTGTCTTTTCTCTGCCTCTTGTCAGCTCCCCAGTGCTAAGCTCCCCTTGCATCCAGGATCAGAGGCATTAGGTGAGACAGAATTGGAGGTGGCCTCCCCTGCCAGTCCTTGCCTGGGAGGCCAAATGCCTCAACCCCACACTAGAAACCACTAGGCCCACATGACACACTTCCTTTTTTCCCCACAGACCCCAGTGGAAGTAAGCAAGGATGATCCTGGTGAAGTAATGCAGCTCTGAAGCTCACCTGACCAGCTGTACAGTTCCTGTTGTTGGTTTCGCATAAAGTAATTGCACATTATTTTGTCATATTTTATGTTAAGAAGTTACTGCACTTTTTAAGATGCATGAAGGCTTAGTATTCTGTTAGCTTGTAACAGGGAGACAGAGGGTGGGGAAGTAGTTAAGTGAATGGGAGACAATTGGGTCCTTCTGCTACATGGTCTCTAAGACTGGCATTAAGATACGTAGTTCGGCCCGACACGATGGCTCACACGTGTAATCGCAGCACTTTGAGAGGCCAAGGCAGGTGGATCATCTAGGGCCAGGAGTTCAAGACCAGCCTGACCAACATGGTGAAACCCCATCTTTACTAAAAATACAAAAAATTAGCTAGGGCGTGGTGTGGTGGCACATGTCTGTAGTCCCAGCTACTCGGGAGGCAGCAGTTGCAGTAAGCTGAGATCGGGCCACTGCACTCCAGCCTGGGCGACAGAGAGACTCAGTCTCAAAAGAAAAAAAAAAAAAGAACCCTAAGCTTATACCATGTGGAGTAAGGACCTCATTTTTAATATTAGGGTTAGATACTAAAGTATAATTATCCTAATCCTTAAAATAACCTTCCGAAGCTATCAGCCTCATCTTACAGAATGGCAAAAATGAAGTTGAGGGACATATGTATCTTGCCAACACACACAGCCCTGGGCTGCAGAGTCAAGATTAAGATCCAGGCCTTCTGCCTTCATACTTTCATGTGCCAAGGAAAAGAGCCAGATAAGACTGTGGGATATCCAAGATCTTGCTGTTTAAATGTTCCCCTCACCTGAAAACCCAAGTTAGGCCGGGTGTGGTGGCTCACACCTGTAATCCCAGCACTTCGGGAGGCCGAGGCAGGCATATTACTTGAGGTCAGGAGTTCAAGACCTGCCTGGCCAACATGGTGAAGCCCCGTCTCTACTAAAAATACAAAAATTTGCCAGGTGTGGTGGCGGGTACCTGTAATCCCAGCTACTTGGGAGGCTGAGGCAGAATTGCTTGAACCTGGGAGGTTGAGGTTACAGTGAGCCGAGATTGCGCCACTGCACTCCAGCCTGGGTGACAAAGCAAGACCTTGTCTCAAAAAAAAAAAAAAAGAAAAGAAAAGAAAAAAACAAAAAAGAAAGTTGCCTGATAATTCTTTTTCATGACTACTGAAAAGATGGGAGCCTGAGAGAGACCTAACAGGAGTAAATACTTTAAAAACAAATTGTATGGAACTGTACCCACTCTGAGGATGACTGATACAGTTCCAATATTCTAAAGAAGTGTACCTTTTCCAACAAAGCAGATCTTTTGTTTGCATAGAAAACATTTTATTTTTGGAAGTTTGCTTAACTATTTGTAAGTGGCTCTTTGCAATGAATGGATTACCTTTTTTTAATGGAAAGAAAATAAATTCAAAGTCTATAAGCAAAACTTTAGTAATTTCTGACTCTAGGTTTCTAGCATCTTCTATTTCTTATGTGATTTAGACTCAACACTTTCCAGTGAGTTAAGTACTTACATCCTCTGGCTGTATAGCTGTGCCCATTTGCCTCATAATACATTTTTTTTCAGACAGTCTCATTCTGTCACCCAGGATAGAGTGCAGAGGTGCAATCTCGGCTCACTGCAACCCCCACCTCCCAGGTTCAAGTGATTCTCATGCCTCAGCCCCCTGAATAGCAGGGATTACAATGCACACCACATTTTTGTATTTTTAGTAGAGACGGGGTTTTGCCATGTTGACCAGGCTGGTCTCAAACTCCCAGCCTCAAGTGATCCACCTGCTTCTACCTCCCGAAGTGCTGCGATTACAGGTATGAGCCACTGTGCCCAGCCTGCCTCATGTACATTTCTAAGGACTCCTCTTCTCAGCTATCTCAAGCTGTTTTTATCATAAGAGACAGGACCCGGCTCATTTTGACAAGAGGAACCATATACCCAGCTGTGTCCTCCCTCCATTTCAGTAAACTTCCAAAACTTGAGCCACTAAAATAGATTCCATTCCTCTGACCACCTAACAGTTCTCCTAACATGGGTGTCAGAGAGAACAGTTCTTTAAGCTGGTAGGGGGAGAGAAGCACTATCATGTTAGAGCAGACATGAATGTGTAAGGGAGAACAAGCAGAGGAGTGTGTGCAAGAGGCAAACCCTGTCTCTGAAGTATGACGAGTATACTGAGGTTTCTAGCTGGAAAAATGTTCAGGGTGATGAGTTAAAGAATATCTCAAAGTTTTAATCAATAAATGCAAACCAACAAAAATATGAGTAAAATATTTTTAATGCCTACAATTTCTTATATACATAAATTGCAAAACTTTCACCTGTATATGCAAAAGTATATTCTCTTGCAGGTCAACAGCACCAGAAAACAAGCTAAGCTACCTAAAAAATTTTTTAACTTGATTTGTCCATTATGTAAAAGACAGGATGGATTTAATAACTCCAAAGAAATCTCTATCTCACTCTTAATCATACACTAAACGTCTGAATATTTAATCACATCCACTCAGAAAATAAATAGTAGTCTAATATATTCAATAC
Source organism: Mandrillus leucophaeus (assembly GCF_000951045.1). Taxonomy (NCBI): domain Eukaryota; kingdom Metazoa; phylum Chordata; class Mammalia; order Primates; family Cercopithecidae; genus Mandrillus; species Mandrillus leucophaeus. The sequence continues at coordinate 618,261 of NW_012098377.1, read as the reverse complement.
ATTGAAAATAAAACAACCAGTCTCTCTTCATATATTTATTCTCTTTCCAAACATGTTTTGGTCTCCTGCTATATCTCAGAAATTTACTAATAGCTGCTTTAAGTTACAAAATACAAAACAATTTATTTCTTAGAGAAAATCTTGGGGATTATATTAAAAATGAAAATTTGAGTTCCCACATCCGTCTTTTGAGACGGAGTCTCACTCTGTCACCCAGGCTGGAGTGCAGTGGCACTATCTTGGTTCACTGCAACCTCCGCCTCCTGGGTTCAAGCGATTCTCTTGCCTCAGCCTCCCCAGTAGCTGGGATTACAGGTGCGTGCCACCACACCCGGCTAATTTTTAAATTTTTAGTAGAGATGGGGTCTCACCATCTTGGCCAGGCTGGTCTCGAACTCCTGGTCTCCAGTGATCCGCCCACCTTGGCCTCCCAAAGTGCTGGGATTACAGGCTTGAGCCACCAGGCGCCCGGCCAGACTTACTTTTTTGTTAACGGTCTTTGAACGGTCTTTGAACCTTTTCACGGCACACATGTAAGGCTGCCTGTGACATGTGGTACCCTGGCCTCCAACTGGACATAACTGCATTTATAGTTTAGAGAAAATACAAAGTTCTGAAAGTAGCCTTAAAAGAAGTGCTCTTTGCTTTGACATACCAATATCAAAAGCAAGTGGGACTGTGCAATCAGAGCCATGAGTTTTATGAAAACTACTTTCCTTTCACATCGTGTTAGAAAATGCCACACCCATCATCATGTAACATTATTACAATCATGAAATATGACTACATTCGTGATTAACATTACCCAAAAGGCACATCTTCAAATGTTGAATTAAGAAAATCCAAAAATTAAAACAGTAGAGAATACATTAAAAATCAAGCATTTAATTTGTAAACCTTAATGAAATAACAGCCTACTCCAGTTTCTTCAAAGGTTTGTGAGCTTTTTATAAGAGTGGTCAGGAAGTGCAGAAGAACAACATGGAAGACAGGATTTGGAAACAAGTCCAAAATTTAAAAGACTTAACCTTTTTTTTTCTTTTAAATGAGACACAGAAGTGCTCTTTTATAATGTTGATGCAAATCAACATTTATATTACAGAAATGCACTCAGAAGTAACAGACACACAAGGTTAAAACCTGATTCTTCCCACTAAGTTCTGGAAATTTATTCTAATATAATGGTGCCTTTCTGTACAAAGAACTGTACCATATCATAAATTTACTACTAGTAAATTTTAAGCCACCAGAAATCTTTCAGCTGTGACAAGCACTTGATTGTAATGACAGATTTCAGAGTCTGAATATTGAAAAATATATATATCCAATAAAAAATTTTTGAAGGGGGAATAAAAGCACATAAATGGCAGCAGAGGAATTGGTGTTCTAAGCCTGTTTTATTACATGGGACATCACACTACCCTTAATTTCACTGAAGGTATCTGAGATGGGTGAGATAAAATCAATAGGATTTTCTGCTACCATTGTAACAGTTCTATATGTAGTTACAAAGGGTGTCATTCCTAGTGATGATGACACCTTTCATGGGATTCAACTTAAAAATTAAATCCTTGCACTTTCAAAGTTTGAAACTCAATTCAAAATGAGTCAGTCGTAAAAGCCTGGCTCATATGGTCCCATTAAGGGAGGCTAAAAATGGTAATCTATAATACCCAAACTTGAAGAATAAAGACTTTATGGATAAAAAGGAATAAACCAAAACATTTGGGCCGTTGAAGTATAAGGGCCTGTTGTAGAACAATCCCTTCTACTTCCTAATCTCCCCCATACAATGGCTTAAGATAGCCAGAATGTTTATTGTAGAACGTTTATTATTCCTACAAGCTTATGTCTCACTTCCCCCAAGCCTCCGCACTTACAGTCAAGGACAAATGCTCTCTAGCATCATATCTCATTTTCTGTTGCTGACAGTTCTTGAGACTTGGCTTCCTTCCAGCCTGATCCTAAGTCAGCCTGACTGGAACTACTTGGACTTGAAGCTTAAGGGATATTAAGTCTATATTTATGACTTTAAAAAGGGTGAAAATGAGTTTCCACAGCTCAGTAAAATAACGGTAACAAGGAACATCCCTTCCTACCTGGGGAAAAAAATCTCTTCACAGTGCATAGTTTGAAATCAAAGTGCAATATGGGCAAAAAGAGAAGGTGGTGCTCTCGATACCATAAATTTAGTTTTTGGTTTTCTGCCATTAATATTTGCTAACAAATTCAAGCTAAAAAATGAAGTCATTAATGTCACGAGGTACGGGGGCACCTTGGGATTTCAAAATATTTTTATGATGGGGGAGGAGAGGAGGGGGGAGCCTCACATGTTACTTCCTTATTTTATAAACTATTACTCTTTCAAATCTAATGTTTGAATAAAATATTTTTTCTTCAATATAAAAATGAACTTTTTTAGATAAAAATCAATCAGCACAGTGACTTTGTCTATCTTACACTAAAGCCAACATAACAGTAAATCTGAAAGGAAAATTTAGAAAACAATATTATACTGTTATAACCTGTATTTTAACTTGAAAATTTTTTCATTAATTCTAGCCACCTAAATTAATAAGTAAGAATGCTCAGCATCCAATCCATGAATACAGAATTTATTCTACTTTGTACTTCAAAGTCACAGGATGACATCATATGATAGTTATAAATTCTACTCTACATTTTCAAGTTCTCAATCCATAGATTAGGACAAGTCACTTTATTGCTGGCAACATTCATGGAAGGTCCAGGTTTCTCATAAAAAGACTAAGTTTGATTGGGAGCAGGGCAGTGCCCTACTCACAGATCAGCAGAATTATAGAAATCAAGAGACAACCTTTTTTTTCCTTTCAAAGTAGCAAAGGAACAATAAAAGATTGGCTGACTGGTGACTGGCCCCACATAAGAGTGCATAGCTCATCAGGATCAAGGCTGGCATCTGTGAACAGTTAACTTCATAAGAGCACATGTGGGCATTATATCATCTGCATTACAGATTTCACCCTGGAAAATATCTGAAAATATTTTATGCTCAAATGACAGCCTGCAAATGACAGTATGCATTCCTTCTCCTTGAGTACCCAAGTATAAATCTAAAATGATAAGGGGACTTCTTCAGTCTGAAGGCAGGAAATCCTTGCAGCAGAGCAGCTCTAGAATTTCACAAAAATAAAAGCAGCAGCTAACGCCTCTTCAGCTTCTTGGCCCTTCGACGTTGCATTTCTTCTTCTTCACGTCTCATTTCCTCTAAGTCCTCTTGCATACCTAGTCTTAAGCTGCCAAAGAATTTTTAAAGGGTATTTGTCAATATACATGAGATGATCAGTTTCCTTAAAAAGAATGAAATTTTCAACTGGGAGCTCACATAGATTGTGCTGATGCTGTCAAAATGCTTCAAGGCTTTACCACTGAAAACAAACTAGCAGGGATATTTTTTTACCAGGGACCACAGACCCAAATTGTAGTGGGAAAAAGAACTCACACACCACAAAAACCTTAGTATTTCCATTAAAATAATAAAATATAAGTTTATCTCAATAGCTTTTAAAAATAAACAGCAAGAAGCATTTATTCATTAACATTCTATTCTTGTTCTCTTCCAACACTTTAGTTTGAAATTTTATGGGCAAGAGGGAGAAAAAGATTTAGTATTCTGGCTTGAGGCTGAGGTGAATTATTTACCTATAATAACACTATGGCTGGGCACGGTGGCTCATGCCTGTAATCCCAGCACTTTGGGAGGCCGAGCCAGGCGGATCACCTGAGGTCAGGAGTTTGAGACCAGCCTGGCCAACATATAGTGAAACCCTGTCTCTACTAAAAATTACAAATATTAGCTGGGCGTGGTAGCGCACACCTGTAGTCCCAGCTACTTGGGAAGCTGAGGCAGAAGAACTGCTTGAACCCGGGAGGCGGGGGTTGCAGTGAGCTGCAATCATGCCACCGCACTCCAGCCTCGGCGACAGAGTCTTAGACCCCGTCTCTTAAAAAAAAAAACGAACCACTATAAACAAAGTAATTACTTTTTACCCCAGTGGAGAAATTATCATTAGCTTACTATCAGATAGCCAAACAGAAATCAGAGGAAATATAATATACCTATATCCCTGAGGCCAGCAATGTTACAGGTTACCAAGATTGAGATGTGTCTGATGCAGAAAGAAAAGCAAGAATTTGCTACAACAGGATTAGGGAAAGCGTCTAACATTTACTGTGTATCCACACATGTGAGGCACTACACTAGGCACCTTGTACACATGTCTTAATCCTCGTAATACTTAAATGGGTAAAACAGTATATTCTCATTTTACAGAAGAAAATAGGCTGGGCGTGGTGGCTCACATTTATAATCCCAACACTTTGGGAGGCTAAGGCAGGAGGATTGCTTAAGCCCAGGACTTTGGGACCAGCCTGGATAGCAAAGCAAGACCCCATCTCTTAAAAACAAACAAAAAAACCAGTGACGGTCCAGTGCAGTGGCTCATGCCTGTAATCCCAGCACTGTGGGAGGCTGAGATGGGAGGATCACTTGAGGCCAGGAGTTTGAGACTAGCCTGGTCAACATAGTGAGACCCCATCTCTGCTAAAAAACAAAAAAACAAAAACCAGTGAAAAAACAGAACTGTTAAGGAGTTTGTCTAAGGCCCTACAGCTAGTAAACAGGATTGGACTCCAGAATTCTCTGGCCCAAAGCCCCAGTTCCCAATGATGCAACTGTAGCTATAAGCAGCAAGGAATTTTTAGGACATTTTTGCACAAGTGTGTTAAATTTTATGCTTACCTCTTTGCTTCTTCCTTCTGCTGCTCTTTCCAACTACTTTCCATGTAACGTAAGGCATAATCACTTTCATCTTTGTATCTGACAAAAGGAAATCAAAATGATAAAAAGAGAAAACTTCAATTTTCAAAAGGAACTACGTCCTCTCATTTAAAAAATCAGTATCTCCTTTAAAACTAAATCAAGCACACATTTAGAATTACTCCTTGCTTGGCAGCGAGTGACGGGAGTGGAGGATGGATAAAGGTAGGTTTCTGAAGTAAAGACAAGTTTTAGATAAGCCCTTCTTACCCTCAGAGGGCAACTATTCTGAAGCTAATGTTCATGAAGGTACCAATCCTACAGTGCTTCTTCAACTCACTCACCTACATTTACTTGATAATTTATATTAAAATTTGAAAGCACAGTATATATGAAAATTATTTTATATATAATAATCTAATTTGAGCTTCATGACCATCATGAGGTGGGGAAAGACTTTAGACCAGAGGAAACTGAAGCAGATAGGTTAACGGACCAAGAACATACAGCTTGTTCTTTCAAGAGCCAATCTACTTCTACTACACTAAGCTGCTTCAATCTCACTAAATATGTATCTTGTAACAATGTAAAAGGGTTATTTTTTGTTCCTCATGCAAATAACTACAGAAACTATTTTGAATTAAATATAAAATATTTAGTGCTACAAGAGTACATTTATTTAAAATAACAATCACACAAGGGTTCCTAATTAAGAATTATATTCAGTGCCTCTACTATTAGTTTATTACCCCATGACATGAATTATTTAAAATAAAAAACGGATGTCATAGTTATCTGAATCTTCTTTAGTCTTACTTTTTTCGGTCATAACCAAAAATTTCTCTAATGTGCTTGGATATTTCTTCCTGAGGCTCTCCTTCATCTTCGATAAAATCTTCCATTTCAGAGTCGTATTCATCATCATCATCTTCCTCTTCATATTCTCGCTGCCTTTTGTAACCAGTAGGGAAGGGAAGCCTTTGAGGACCTAAGAAACCATAAAGAATATTACAACTTAAAATAGTTCCAATGCAGTTCTATGTAAACTGAAATTGTGAGTCATGATTAAGATGGTATCCTTAAAAACCAAAGCAAGCAGGCTGACCCTTAGCACGGAGTCATCATCCTTGCTGTGTCATGGTATCCAGGAGGAACAGCACTCTTGTTTTATCCCAGGGCTTATCAGAAATGTCTTGTTACATTTTCTAGCTTAGTAATGCCAATATTTCTGAATTTATAAGATCAGTAAAATTTCTTTTTTTTTTTTTGAGACAGAGTTTCACTCGTTGCCTAGGCTGGAGTGCAATGGTGCAATCTCGGCTTACTGCAACCTCTGCCTCCCAGGTTCAAGCAGTTCCAGTTCTCCTGCCTCAGCCTCCCGAGTAGCTGGGATTATAGGCATGTGCCACCACGCCTGGCTAATTTTGTATTTTTAGTAGAGATGGGGTTTCTCCATGTTGGTCAGGCTGGTCTCAAACTCCCAACCTCAGGTGATCTGCCTGCCTTGGACTCCCAAAGTGCTGGGATTACAGGCGTGAGCCACCGCACCCGGCCAAGATCAGTAAAATTTCTAAAAATAATACAGTTTACAAACCTCCACAGAATCATTAACTTTTGCCAAGTAAAGACCAAAAGTAGCAGCTACCATCTACTATAATCACAATTTCATTTAAAAATTTAAAGTTGAATGAAGTATGAATGATTCTCAGGATTATATTGTTCAAACTGAGTAAGTTTGTAGGAAAAACTCACTACGTCATCCTTATTTTTGTCATTCTGCCAAAAGACTGATAAAAACTTTGCATTTTTTTTTATCAAATGCTTTGATTAAGACAGGCATTGATCAACAGCCCAGCATCTGGGAACAACTACTTTCTAGTTTTTGATTACAGACACTTCTTTTGTTCTTCTACGGTTATTATAATATGCATGGCTTGTCTCCCTAGCTTAGTTTCTCAACCTTAGCTCAATGACATTTCGGACCAGATAATTCTTTGTTGTCAGGGGGCTATCCCATGCACTGTCAGCAGCATCCCTGTCCTCTATTCAGTAGATGCCAGTGGCATCCCCCATAGCCCCAGTTGTGACGATTGCCAAAAGTCCCCTGGAGGGCAAAACTGCCCTTGTTAAGAATCAATGGTCTAGCTTAACTAGGAAATTTAAAACAAGTAATTCAATCGTTGGTTCCTTTTTATATTCTCCATGGAGCCTAACAAGTGCTTTAATAAATGCCTATTAGCATAAAGCAAGTATGACCTAGCAGCTAGCAGGTGCCACCAATGATCACATACCTTGGGACAGTAGATTCCTGAAGGATCAGTGTTTAGGACCTTGATACTAACCATTATAACAAGCAGAAACACAAGTACAATCTAAAAACAGTTCCTAGCACATAATGGGTGCCCAAGAAATATCTGCTGAATAAGCTTTCAATTACACTCTGATCCTTGAAGACAAGTCTCTTTAGTCCTCAGGAAAAAGTAGATTAATTCATCCATTGTAGCATGCATATATAAGTCACGTACATTCACCCTGAATGTTCACAAATCACAAAGCTAAGTTTATCACACTTGGGGACGTTTCAAGGGTGAACACAGAGATCCTAGACAAGTCTCTTTCTAAAGACCTTTCCAAGCCATGATCATTAAAGGAACTCTCAGCAGGGCATAGTGACTCATGCCTACAATCCTAGCAGTTTGGGAAGCTGAGGAAGGCGGATCTCTGAGCCTAGGAGTTAGAAACGAGTATAGGTAACGTATTGAGACCCCATCTCTATAAAAAATAAAAAGTTAGCCAGGCATGGTGGCACACGCCTATAGTCCCAGCTACTTGGGAAGCTAAGGTGGGAGAACTGCTTGAGCCTGTGACTGACCCTGTCTCAAAAACAAAAAAAAAGGAACTCTCAACCACAGGGCAGATAAAACATCATGATTCTATCAAAACTACAGTACATTAAAGGACAGCATATGAGGGGTTCACAGGGTCCCTGATAATATAAAAACTCTTTCCAATTTCCTAATGCCAAATATATACTCTTTAGGGTGAGGGGAAATTTTACCTTGGGCAGATCTGTAGCCAGATAGGGGAGGCTTCATTCCATTCATCTGTCCATTGCTGGACCGGCTAATGATATTCTTGGAAGAAATTGTTTCGGAGACAACAGTGCACTTAGGCTTTATTGTGGGACCTGAGCTACTAATTGTTCGCCCAGGTCTCAAGCTGCTCACTGGTCTTCCTGGGACTGAACTACTGATAGTCCGTCCAGCTGGAACTGAGCCACTTACGGATCTCCCAGGGCCACTGACAGACCGCCCAGTGGGGCCTGAGCCACTCAGTGGTCGTCGAAGTTCATGTGGACTGCTCACAGGTCGGCCAGGGCCACGAGAGCTGCCCAAGGGTCTTGCAGAACTACCTGAACCACTGATGGGTTGCCCAGGGCCACTTGAGCTGCTTGCAGGTTGTCCAGGGCCACAGGTACCACTGACTGTCCGCCTAGAGGGATTTGAGTCATTGGTTGGCTTCTTGGACCCATTGATTGATCGCTCAGGTCCTGAGCTGGAGCTGCCATTCTGGCGCTTAGGCACAGGGCCAGAACTAACTGTGGGTCGAGCAACCCCTGTGCTGGGCTGCCCAGGGGCTGAGCTAGAGCTGCTGCCTGGCTGCCTGACACCTGGACTCTTAGCCTTATTGTGTGGCGTGACCATGGGCCCAGGCCTGGAATGGCTAGGATGGGATGGAGATTTTTTGGCTTTGTGCTCAATAGCAGATTTCTGAGTCCTGCTAGCAGGAGTCTTTGGGACACTTGGTGAAGAGGTGCTGGAATGAGGCTTTCCAGCTCCATTGAAAACAGGTCTGTCGTGGCCCTCACGAAGTGAGAGTTGGGAGCTATTGCCAGATCCTGCCTTGACCCTCTCTCCTGGCATGGATTTTGATGAAGACCAAGCAAGGTGTTTCTCATTGGCCATGCTGGGTCTTGATTTCTTTTCAGCATGAGGAAGGGGCATTCCTTTGGAAGAAGGATGCCTGTCTCCAGAACCTTTGCTTAGTTTTGTGCCCACACTTTCTTTCTGAGAGGGTGCCTTTTTGGACACAGTTGGAGGTAGTTTTCCATCTGTCTCAAGTTTTTTTCTCCGATGCTTTCGTTCAAGGAATTCTCGCTCCCTAAGTTCTTCTGCAGTCATAGGTCGCTCTTCTGATTTCTTCACTACCTTGATTTCCACTGGTTCAAACTGCTTTTTCTCAGCCAGCCTGAGTAAATCAGTGAAGTTCATAGGTGGTGGGGCACTTTTAAGGGGGACCTTTGGTTTGCTTTCAACTTTGGGAGGTTCTTGCTCTTCCTCATACTCCTGCTCAGACTCTGCGTGATTGTACTCAAGGAATTCATTCTCTTCTTCCATTTCATACTCTCGGTCGGTTCCTTGGCTGGTATGGCTTTCTGTTGCCTGCCTCTTCTTTGACTTTTCCTCAATAGGAATCCCATTGTAACCATGGAAATTATCCTTTGTCCTCTTGGCCATAGCTCTTGCTTTCTTGTCATGTTTGAGCTCAATTCGCTTTTTCACTAGTTCCTCTTTTCTCCTTTTCTCCTCTAAGGCTAAAAGGGACAAAACAAGAATATGTTATTATTTCGAGATCTCCAGATTGCTCAAGTGAAAATACAATGTTCAGGTTACAGTTTGAAGACATCTAGGAATCAAATGAGGAAGTCATTTAACAACTATCAAATGAGTCATCTTTACATAATGAGTGGGAGACATATGGGTTTTTCTGTATGACTAAAGCAAGTGGGAGACTTAGTTTTCAGCTTTAAATATAGAAAATACTTCAAACCAAATATATTACCAAGTTAAAAGAACATTAGTATCCACTTAGCAGTTGTTATTAATTACGATTCAATGAATACTTAAACATACTGAATCAGTTTCTTTGTATCTGCATGAAGAACTATTTGAGATAAAGACTTTAAAACTTATCTCTAGTTTAGCCTTTTAGATAGCATTCTGTTAATAAAAATTAAAACACAAAATGGGTAGAAACACTTTCAGAACCAAAGTTAAAGAATGGAGTTCTTATTGGGGATTTACTATGGCCAATTAGAAGACATGGCTACTAACCCCCAAAAATCTGCTACTTCAAGGGGAGAAAAAAAGAAAACGTTTATACAAATGATCGAGATAACATATGTAAAGCCATGAATACAGTCAGTTAACCTGGACACACACACACACACACATACACACACACACACACACATACATACACCCTCCCAAATCTGTTGACCTGTTATGTTTTTATAAACAGCCACTGGTTTAGTACAAGCTAGATGTGAAGATGGAAGACTTTAAAATTGAGAAAAAGGCTATAGATACATACCTTTTCGTCTAAGCTCCTCTTCTTTCCTTTTAAGAAAAGCTTGTACAGCTGCTGATTGGACACCTTTAACTTTTGGGTCTTTTTTTGGAGGCCCCACTGCCAAACTATACCTTTTCTAAAAACAAAAACAGTAAAAGTTACAAGCAATTCAACTTTTAAAATATATTATTAGGTATAAGGCACTGTGCCAGGTAATAAGAGGTATAAATGTTAACTGTGAAACCTATTCTGAATAACTGAGAGATCATATAACCCATAGTAAAGCTTAGCTATAAAATTTCAGACTAAATATTTATTATGTATGATGATTTTTGGGTACAAAGTTTCTATGTAACATTCCAAAATAATGCATAAATGAACAATTCACAGAAGCATTGTTTTCAGGCTATTTTCCAAAAAAGTACCTGGACTGGGTAACTAAATGAAATCACCACCTAGAAGAATCAATTATTTGTGTTTTAAAATTCTGATTTAGGCTGGGCTCAGGGGCTCACACCTGTAATCTCAACACTTTGGGATGCTGAGGCGGGTGAATCATGAGGTCTGGAGTTCAAGATGAGCCTGGCCAACATGGTGAAACCCTATCTCTACTAAAAACACAAAAAATTAACTGGGCATAGTGGCAGGTGCCTGTAATCCCAGCTATTTGGGAGGCTGAGGCATGAGAATTGCTTGAACCCAGGAGGCAGAGGTTGCAGTGAGCCAAGATCCTGCCACTGTACGCCAGCCCAGATGACAGAGAAGACTCCGTCTCAAAAAAAAAAATTCTGATTTAGGCCAGGTGCAGTGGCTCACACCTATAATCCCAACACTTTGGGAGGCTGAGGCGGGCAGATTACCTGTGGTCAGGAGTTGGCAACCAGCCTGGCCAACATAGTGAAACTCCATGTCTACTAAAAATACAAAAAGTAGCTGGGCGTGGTGGCGCACACCTATAATCCCAGCTGCTTTGGCGGCTGAGGCAGGAGAATGGCTTTAACACAGGAGGCAGAGGTTGCAGTGAGCCGACATTGCACCATTGCACTCCAGGCTGGCGACAGAGCAAAACTGTCTCAATCAATCAATCAATCAATCAATCAGTAAGTAAATGTATAAAATTCTGAGTTTAAAAATAGCCTGCCGGCCGGGCGCAGTGTCTCAAGCCTGTAATCCCAGCACTTTGGGAGGCCGAGATGGGCGGATCACGAGGTCAGGAGATCGAGACCATCCTGGCTAACACGGTGAAACCCCGTCTCTACTAAGAAATACAAAAAAATAGCCGGGCGAGGTGGCAGCGCCTGTAGTCCCAGCTACTCGGGAGGCTGAGGCCGGAGAATGGCGTGAACCCGGGAGGCGGAGCTTGCAGTGAGCTGAGATCTGGCCACTGCACTCCAGCCTGGGCGACAGAGCGAGACTCCGTCTCAAAAAATAAATAAATAAATAAATAAATAAAAATAGCCTGCCTTAGAATGAAGCACTTCGAAGTCCAACTTTTCAAACAAACAGAAAAAACTACTCCTCACAACTATTTTCTCTCCTGACTATTCCAGATGATTTTCTAGTAGGGACTCATAGCTACGTGTGTTATTTCACCTAGAACGTGGAAACATTGAAGTTTTACTTTGACCACACACAAAGACTAGGGGCAAGCCACAGTAAAAAAGCATTTCAAAAAATCTATGCAATAAAGGCCCAATTCCCGGCAACCTTTAACTGTAGCTCTTATGTTCAGTAAATGTTAATTTGCCTCACAAACTCTTTTTCAGACAGGTTCCTATAACACCCCAAAAATGCTCAAATTATCCTGGCACAGATGAAGCCTCTGGACCTCAGTTTTTATAGAACTGCATCAAGAAAATACTAAACTCAAGTAATATTAATTTGAACTACAAAAGGAAAAATATTTCCACTTTATAAGTACCTATTATGAGAGAAATATGATGAACATAGAGCTAAAATAAATTCAGACCAGGGATGATTCACCTCTAGGACCATTCCAAATTAAATCCAGGAAATGAAATTTTTAAAGTATCCTCCTTTTTTTTGTTTTGTTAGGTAGATGCATTCTCATCGAATGTACCTGTTGCTGTGGCTAGCAGAAAAAGAAACATGTCCAAGAACAAATTAAGACAACTTAGGAACCAAAAAACTATTCCCAAATATGTATGAAATTCTTGGAGGAAAACCAAAAGATATGTGCTTACTCTACGGCTGCCAAATACGACATATCTTGAAACAGGCTGGAAGTTCTGAGTAAATTAGTCTGCCAACGAAGCAGCTAGCCAAGGAAGCAAGCTCTAATCCAACCTGAAAATCTTGCATGATGGCAATGCTGAGAAGTGACATATCCCTAATAGAGAGAAATCCCAAGACAGCATCCAGATTTCTTTCCCAGTCACCTTGGCTAGGCCACAATCAGATCCTTTAAAGTCCGTATCTTTGTAAATTTAATTTTAGACTCTTTCCATAGTGGATAGGGGCTCAATATTTAAAGGAGAAAAAGGAGAAGGAAAGGGAGAGGAGAAAGAGAATACTAACTAGATATATATAAAATTGTCCTTGTTTACAAGAAAAGAACCATAAACACAGGTCTTAATCACAAGCAGCTTACATTTTCATTGTGGAAAGGGCACCATGAATATGATTCAAATTAAGACATACAAAAACTTGTAAGCAGAGGCACACACTCAGTCTACTCCATCCCATTAATGGATTTGGAAGCAGAGGAAGTGGATTTTTTTTTCACCAACACTTAAGATTTTCCTGGCCAGTCGCAGTGGCTTATGTCCGTAATCCTAGCACTTTGGGAGGCTGAGGTGGGAGGATCGCTTGAGCCCAAGAGTTAAGAGCCCAGCCTGGGCAACATGGTGAGAACTCATCTCTTTAAAAAAAGAAAAAAAAAGGCTGGGTGCAGTGGCTCACACCTATAATCCCAGAACTTTGGGAGGCTGAGGCAGGTGGATCACAAGGTCAGGAGATCGAGACCATCCTGGCCAACATGGTAAAACCCCATCTCTACAAAAAATACAAAAATTAGCTGGGCATGGTGGTGCCTGCCTATAAACCCAGCTACTTGGGAGGCTGAAGCAGGAGAATTGCTTGAACCAGGGAGTCAGAGGCTGCAGTGAGCCAAAATCATGCCACTGCACTCCAGCCTGGCGACAGAGCAAGACTCCGTCTCAATAAACAAAAAACAAAAATTTCCTGTCCCTGTCCATTATATAGCTCATAGAGTTATAAAGCCCCATACAAATTAAAGCCCCATACAAGGTTTTCCCCAAGAAAAATGCAAATACATATATTAGCCTTACTTATTTAAAACAGGACTGGTTTGCTGTCCAAATAACCCAGCACTGAGCACTATCTAACATGATTTTGGGATAGATATCTTTTGTCTTAACCTGGGACTGCAAGAGATAGAAAGTGGGATATGACAAACCAAAAAGCTGCTCTTGACTGAATACTGGTATCCAAAAGGGAAAACATCAGTGTCAATGGGACATAATTAAATGCAGTGTTTATTAGCAAGCTTCAGTCATTTGCATACTACCTTTATGATTTTTGCCTTTGTGGTATACTACCCCTACTATTACTTACTAATTTAAAAAAATATACAGAGTTGGCCGGGTGCGGTGGTTCATGCCTGTAATCCCAGTACTTTGGGAGGACAAGGCGGGCAGATCACTTAATGTCAGGAGTTCGAGACCAGCCTGGCCTCGAACTCTGGTGAAACCCCATCTCCACTAAAAGTACAAAAAGTAGCCAGGCATGGTGGCTCATGCCTGTAGTCCCAGCTACTTGGGAGGCTGAGGCACAAGAATCACTTGAACCTGGGAAGCAGAGGTTGCAGTGAGCCAAGATCACGCCACTGCACTCCAGCCTGGACA